>NC_137813.1:48617497-48969997 GCF_963921795.1 Nannobrachium achirus
TTAAAATGTTTCCAAAATATTAAAATAGAATAGAGGTTTTGAAAATAGGAGATCGACTATTGTAAGCTTGTAGATCGCTTACTTTCAAATGGACAATGTACATAAACCGATCTTGATGCTATATTAACTTATGTTGCTGGGGACCACATGGGGCCCCTTCAAGGACCACTGGGGGTACCCGGACCCCACCTTGAGAACCACTGGTGTATAAAGCAATGTTGAACTCTGAGGACCTGGACGTACACACAGTCAAATCCTGCGTGGTATAATTTCACTCATGAGAGGATACAAATGGATCTGAAATTGGACATTTGACAAAAGATAATAAACTAGAGAAAAATGTGGATGGAGCACAGGTCCTTCCAGGCCAGGTAGCTTATCCTGGGCCAGTAACCTCACCAGAAGGTAGATGGGTGCACAGACAGTTCCAATGTACTAAGCAGGTAAACACGCAGTAAAGTCCTCTGCAAATGCGAATGTGGTAATCTGCTGGAGGCAGCGTGGTGTGCCGGCGGCATGACTCATTTGTTCACAGCTGGAGTCATGTTTTGAGAAATTAAGCATCTCCATGCAAAGGCACGGTGCCTTAACAGGAATTAATGTGTCAAATTGTACATTTTCATTGCTAGCATTGCTATCTCCCATTATACTTTGTGCTTGTGGTTATTTTCATGCTTTTTAAAGATTCGTTTTTTTGGGCTGTTATGTCTTTATTGGATAGGACCGTAGACTGACAGGAAATGGGGGGAGAGATGAGGAGTGACATGCGGCAAAGGTCGGCCCGGATCGGGAATCGAACCGACGACAATGCCTATGTGGCAATGCCTATGTGGTATGCGCCTGGACCAGTAGGTCAGCGGGCGCCCCTTACTTTCATGCTTTTGATTTGTGTGACTGCACATGGTGTAACTTTACGGTGGGGCTACTCAGCAGTGAGCCACCTGGAAGAGGGTCTGGACGTGTGCGTGCATGCGCGCAGGGGCGTCACACCAAATTCTGGGCCCTGGGTACAAGGATTCACTGCGGGCCCCCCATGAATGTTAACTATTGAAAAATAGCAGATATACAAGCTCACAGCGCGGCACCGAGTGCTGCGCTGCGAGCTTGTATATCTGCTATTTTTGAAAAACGTGAAAATGTGTGCCAAGAAACCTATGTTTCCATGTCAGTGATGCTCTGAGGACCCCCCATCTCAAAATATTTAGTTCCAGGGACCCCCCAGAAGCAAAATTTTAGTTACAAATGTTCACTTAAAAAATACATATATTCAAAGATTTGCGCACATTTTCACGACTTTTCAAAAATAGCAGATCTACAAGCTCGCAGCGCGGCACTCGGTGCCGCGCTGTGAGCTTGTATATCTGCTATTTTTCAATAGCTAAAGTTACTAGGGCCCCTCCACCTTGGGCCCTGGTAACTCAGTACCCCTTGTGACGCCCCTGCATGCGTGCATGCACCTGTCCAGGGCTAATCTTGCAAATCGCCGGACCGATCAGCTCCACATTTCTAGTGCACACTACCAGTAGTAGTCAGGGAATAGGGTTTAACCTGTGATGTCATGCTGTACTTTTTATTTCTGTTTTATATATTAGTTTTGGTCATTAAGGTCCACAGAATGAGAGGCCTGCTCTGCCGGAAACATCACGAAAAAAAAGTTATGGCCATTTGTATATTCACTGTCCCATTGACTTCACTATACAGGAAAAGAAAAATATTTAAAAAAGAAAAATTAAATGTGCTTTAAGTAGCATGTGAGGGCTCAAACTAGGGGTTCTTCATGATTCTGAATCCATTGCAAGCATTTGTTTTGAATGAAAAACATTCCTGACATTCCTTGACTCCTCACATGCTACTTAAAGCAGATTTATTTTTTGTATTATTTTCCTGTATAGTGAAGTCGATGGGACAGTGAATATACAAATGGCCATAACTTTTTTTTCGCGATGTTTCCGGCAGAGCAGGCCTCTCATTCTGTGGACCTTAATGACCAAACTAATAGATGAAACAGAAATAAAAAGTACGCCATGACATCACAGGTCATCTCCCATTCTGGGCTTGTGGGTCCCTGGCTATAGTCCAAGGAAGTATACACACTGTCACACACATGATGAAGTCTGAGATGCACATGATGGATCTCAGACTTCATCATGTGTGTCTTTGTACTACTGCTAGTGTGTGCAACAGAGCTAGCAGTTATTAGATCCCATCTTGTTGTTCACTAGCTGATCTTCGGCTCAATCTTAGCACCAGAATAAAACAGGACTCCTTGAGGCCAATTCTCCTTCTCCTAAATGCCAGTGTTCCTCGCGCTGCCATCTGCAAAGCCTGTCCGCACGCAGCGATGACGGCTCATAATGACGGCAGTTAACGGCTGCTGTGGCAGCGGCTGGTAATACTATGGAGTGGGGTTGGCACTTGGCAACAGCACTCTGCTCAAAACAGAATCCATTGCCCCGCTTAATGAATTGCTCCCCAACAACAAGCCTATCTCCCACTGCAGCGGCCTCAGAGGAGAGGGAAGGACTAACAGAGGACTAAAGTTATGGCTGAAATAAAATCCACCAATCTCACATGAATAGTTTCTGACTGGTTATTTGAAGAATTGTGTCTATTTTTGTTTCACAAGTTAATGTATTGGGTCTAGACTAGTGTTATTCTATTTTAGAAAAGCCTCCGGTGGACAGGTGTTGAAAACTAGCACTCGTGCTATATACCGGTACACTTTAAGCAATGCATCTGGTTCGTCCAATGGGACTGTGACGTCCATGTCAAATAAATAAACATAACATAACATAAGGAGAGACGAGAAAGGAGGAGAGAGAGGGGAAATGTAGCAGTCAATCCGAAAATGTATTTTTCACTGCAGAAAAAAAGCGTGTTCGGATATTGCCATGAGCAAGCCTGTGTTTGTGTGTGTGCGTGCGTGCGTGCGTGAGCATCAGCATGTGTTGGCTAAAATGTAATGCCCTGTATATCGTTGTTGTCGGGTGGAAACCTTATATGTCCAAAACTCTTCATTTTGCATTAGTGAAAACAGCTGATCTACAAGCACACAACGCCTCGCGGTGCGAGGCGTTGTGTGCTTGTAGATCTGCTGTTTTCACTACCTTTGTGCGACGGCCTTGTATGATGAAGCAGGGCTTTACCTTGTGAAAAAACATACAATTTTGAAAATTGGAGATACAAGGTTTCTGCCCGACAGTGACGATTTGTGTGTTTGTTTCCCATTCAGAAGAGCCATCTGCCAATCTCCCCAGAGCAAAGTGTGAAAGCAAGCACCTGGCTTTGAGTCAGCGTTCCATTGGTCCCCAGGGACCAGCCTTCAGTTTAGAAAGCACTTAATACTCAACCTCACTCTTCCAGTTCCAATGAGAGCACAGCGGTGGAGGGGAATAATGAATCTCTTTTTCGATGTTGCACTGGCGCACTCTTGCTAATGGTCTCATGCTAATGCACACTTTTACAAGCGAGTCGTTGAATAACAAACTGGAGGTTCTTGAAGTGCTTTGACGCTGAATGAGTTATGATCGAGTTAACGCGGTGCATACACACAGCGGAACCGACATCTGTGGTTCACCGCCGAACTCACGGAACATCATGAGGACTTTAATGCAAGAACCAACAACACTAAAGCTATGTCTGTCTACCAAAAGTCATCCCAGATTATGTGTGTACGTACGCGTTGCTTGGGAATTAAGAAGTGAAAAGTCTTTTCACAAACAAAGTTCACTATGCTGGATGGCGTGCTTCTGTCATTTGCAAATTTTGAAAGCAAAGAGTGGAACAGTTTTGTCACAGTTTTGTATTATTTCTAAACCTTTTGACTATCTATGCAACATCTCCCACATCTGTCTTGCTCCTATTTCAGTTTCACAAAATGGGTTAGGCCCAATTTGTACCTCACGATGGTGGCATGCACCGAAAATAGACAATCTACAAACTCACAACACATCGCGAGCTTGTAGGTCGGCTATGTATGGCGTGCAATACTGTCATACAACAAAGTATAAATTGAATTGTTTCCCTTCAGGCTACAGAAACCCACTGAGATGCTACAAGTTAAGGATGCTGGTCCATATTTACTGTGAGACCAAACACTCTTCTGTTATCTGCCTTCAGAGCTCACAGGTCCATCAAATGATCCACTCAGTGTTTTGGTACATGCAACAACGAGCACATCTTTGTCATATATATACCGTACAATGAAATAAATCTGGCCTTTGTGCTGGTCTAGAATGTTTCAGGTAGAACTTTAGCATATCGTCGTTGTCGGGTAGATTCAAACTAACTTTTGTGTTAAGGCCTTGTACGATGAAGCAGGGCTTTACTTTGCGAAAGAACATACAAATTTGAAACTTGGAGATACGAGGTTTCCACCCGACAACGACGATATTCTGTCTGAGGGTGTTACCATGGCAGCCCTGATAAGCAAAGGGAATGGATGTACCATGTGTATGTACAGTAGTAATTAAATGGAAGCTTCAAAGTCCCAGACTGTCTGTGACTATAAATACATATCATAAGATACTCTTTGTATTCATTAGCTTCCAGAGTACATATTCATGATGTCACTGATCACATGACCCCACAATCAATCCTCCAGTTCTAGGCAACACGGAAGGGGAGGGGGGATTTTTTCTTATTTCCACACAACAACTCTAAGGTACATTAATGACATAGTTCAAAGTTGAAAATGAGTGGTATTCCCCAATATAGTTCACTTTCAAACATGTTTGAATGTGAAATATTCCTTTTATGAGCTTGTCTGGGCAAAGAGCTATACATACTGTAGGCCTACACATGCTGTTCATCCATGTTCATTATCAGTGTAGCATTACGATGACTGTCAGCTCCACCCTGTGTTTACTGAGGGACAAGGCAGGCTGTTGGATGGATCTCTCCCCCTCTCTCTCTCTCTCTCTCTCTCTCTCTCTCCCTGCTGACACAGCTAGGCTCTGTCGTGCTGGCAGCTGAGACCAGTACGGGTACAATATGTACTAGATCTACAGGGCTAAATATGTAAGTAAATAGCGTCATTTTGTAAACTCAGAGATTAGCGCCACACCACCAGGCAAGCCTGTGTGTGTGCTTGCTTGCTGTGCCTTGATTCACTTCTCGTCTCCACAGGCAGGGGGCAGCAGCAGCAGGCTCACCTTGAAGCCGATGTCGCCCTTCTTGCAGCAGAGGCAGGCCAGCATGAGGAAGACGAAGGTGAAGAGGCCAGAGAAGGAGACGGCCACCACTGCCAGAGACGAAGGCCACGACAGCTCGCTCAGCGGGGCCCCATCTGCAGGGCAAGAACATGTTGGATTTGAAACCGTTGCACAAAAGAGAGAGAAAAAAAAACAGACTTGCATGTGAACAGGAAGAAGACACTGAGAGACAGGGAGGTGCAGAGAATGTTAGAGAGGCAGGGGCTGACATTTATAAAAGGGCATTTTGGTGAAAATATCGAAAATAGCAGACTCAGTAGCTCACAACGCGACGTGTTGTGAGCTTGGAGGTCGGCTATTTTCTGGTACTTGATACCACACTGTACTAAGCATAATCAAATGAATGCTGGAGATACTGGCGCAACAGTATGGATTTCTACACAGAGAGGGCAATTCTTTCAACATAAGATGCTGCATTCAGGACAGTTTGGATATGGCAATTCTCTTGAATGCTGCCTTCGGTTATGGCATTGAAAGAGGGCGTTTTCATTTCTTTCACCAGAGTAAAAACTGTATTCATGGTCTGGAGAGGGCACTTTTTACAGGCGGATAAAAGGGCAGGGGCTCAAGCCCCCTTTGATGTCTGTGTGTGCACGTGCCTGCTGAGAGAAATAGGCATTTTGTGACACTAGAATGAAAATTTTGGGGAAAGAAACACGCAATGCACAATCAGCTAATTCGCCTGCTTCACTTCTCCCTCCTGAGCCGTTGTTGTTCACAGATGAGCGCTACAAAGGGAATTGAAAGCTCATGATGTTCGCAAAGGCCTCCTCTCTCTCCACCGGAATAGCTAGTGCGACTTAATTACATTACTTCCTATGCATGCTCTTATGGAAACTAAATGTTTCATATCACAGCCACAGTCATAGTGCTCTGCCTGAGGCTAATGATTTAATAAACGTGCGGCAGCGGGCTGCTGTGCCTTGCACCGTTCCAATGTAAGGAAAGGAAACCATGATGAATGAAAAGGCTCAATCAAGAAGCTAGTCCTCATCCCCTTTTCACTTTCAACAATCCCAGCAACCGACCGTAATTATTATGTGTGTGCAAGTGCATAAATATATACTTGCTCAAAAAGATGTGTGGCGCCAAAGAAAGCACAACATAGCTGTACATTATTTATAAAAAATATACATGTGTGTGGGGTTACGTACATTTAAATGGTATATGCTATATTTTGGAATTTTGTTCATTATGTTGTTACATAAAGTAGACAAAACAACAACCACACATTTTGTGTGTACCGTACAGTAGGTCTACAGTGCATGGATCTCAAAGAAAGCTTATAACGCATGCCAGCAGTATATTTTGCCTAACCATGCCATAACCATGACATGTTTTGTGCGCCTGCCTGAACCGTTTTTTTTTTGCTGCCGTGTGCAAAGTTAACGGCAACTTCTCGTGTCGTTTGCTTTGCACACGCAGCATGTGTGTGTGCTGTTGTTTGCACATGTGTCTGACTCCCTTTCCACCTGCAGTCAAAACAGACAGATTAGGTGACGGGTCAAAGAGTGGGTCAAACGGCTTAAAATCCCCCGCCAGCAATGATTAGAGAGAGAGAAAGAGAGAGAGAGAGAGAGAGAAAAAGGAAGCTAGGTGAGCGTATCACACACATGCACAGACACACATTTTGTCGTTGTCTGGTGGAAACCTTTTATGTCCGAAACCTTCCTTTTTAGTTATTGTTTTTTAAAAACGATTTAAAGTAGTGAAAATAGCCGATCTACAAGCACATCGCGAGGCGTTGTGTGCTTGTACCGGTAGATCTGCTATTTTCACTACTTTTGTGCCACACTTTTTCTATGAAGTATAGGGGCTTTAATTTACGAAAAAACACACTATAAATTTGAAACATGGAGATACAAGGTTTCTGCCTGACAGTGACGATGTGGTGTTCAGAGCCGGGGGGCCGTATGGGTCCACGGAGGATCTGATTGAATTTCGCTGATACAGAGGAGACGGCTCCATCACCTCATCGGACCCCACTTATCCCCACAGTTTCACCCCAGAGCGGCCAATGCCAACGAGCCCCATGGCAGTTCAACTCTATAAAGCACACATACAGACAAGCACACATACGGTAGGCTACTGTTACTGTATACAGGGGTGCAACATATCGAACCGAATAACCCTGTACCGAACAATACAATACAATACCACTCCACATCCACATTCCCCTGGAAGCGAGTTTAGAAACTCTAGGCTTGCTAAGGGAAACCACGCCCCGCACTCATTTTTGAAGCTTGTGATTGGCTGAACCGGAGGTTGGGAGCGCTCCGTTGTAGCCACTTGGACCGCGCGAGGTGCACCAAAACCCAATTATCATTGCGTTTATTGTGCGCTAACGATTGCATTCACCACGGCTTCGTAACTCGCGCGGCGCTCCGCCGGCCGCGCGGCCCTGTCCGCTGGCCTTCTCGCCGCTTGCAATGTCGTGGACAATAACTGAAAACGGGCGCTCCTTCCCTTAGCAAGCCTAGAGTTTCTAAACTCGCCCCCTGGAACCCCCTCAAGGACCCCTAAGGGTCTGCAGAGTCCACTTAGAGAACCACTACACTAGAGGTTGGGTACCGTATTGTTCAAAGTTAAAACAAAAAAATACGTAGTTATAAAAATACATTTATAAATCAGGACATTTCTGTTTTGTTTTTTTTCTTTTTTGAACCGTGACACCAAAATATTGAACCGATCCGCTCCGTGAATTTTGTAAACCGTTGCACCCTTAATTCATACATACTGTAACATTAGAACTCTGAGAATTTACCAATACGGGTCCATTTGGTTACATTTGTACATTCTCAGAGTCACAAATGGTTGAATTAACACTAAGGTCTGAGGAATTTGACTGCGTACATATAGTAGTAAACACTCACACAACACGCATCTCATTGGGGCTTGGACTACACTGTGTGTGTGTGTGTGTAAGCAGTTCTGTGTGTTACCCTTTAACACGTCACCATGGTAACAGCCTGGCTGGCTGACCCATCATAGTTGATTGGCTTTCACGGTGCGGTAAACCGCCTCCCCTTCTTCTTCTCCATTTTTGGAACGAGAGCGAGAGACACATTTCTACACCGATGCCTCAGTCCACCGGCAGCTGCTGCCTGCTCCCCTCTACAGTACAGTATGTCTCCCCAAATTCTCCAGCGAGCAGCATTACAAAGTCAGTTTGCGTGTGTGTCTGTGTGTGAGCGCGTGCGTGCGTGCGTGTGCGTGCGTTTGTGTGTGCCTGCTTGGAATGTAGTGGAATGTGCTGGAATGAATTGGACAGAATGGAATGAGGCGAAAAATACCACAAATACGATGCTGAACCAGGAAGTGCCTTTACTAAACCCAGAATATTTCTGTGGAAGTTGACACAAACAAACGCACGCACGCACGCACGCACGCACGCACGCACGCACGCACGCACGCACGCACGCACGCACACACACACACACACACACACACACACACACACACACACACACACACACACACACACACACACACACACACACACACACACACACACACACACACACACACAATAGCAAGGTGATAAAACACAACAACATATCTATTTCTCCGATCTTCAGTTACTGCCGATTACATATATATCGTGACCTTGGCCATGGTGGTGAGTCTGGTGACCTTGACCGTTTTCAACCCAAAAGTCAATGATCTCTTCAGGGCAGCATGCATAGTCATCGTTCCCACTGAGTTTCACGAAAATGTGCCCATCCATTCTCGCAGACGCACAGATTCTCATCCGAAAAAAGAAAACAGGCTCCCAATATTTCATTCACTTATTCTCACGATTTCATCACAGTACAGTTTACAGTTTAGGCATTTAGCAGACGCTTTTAATCCAAAGCGATTTACAATAAGCAGGTAATACATCAATATAATAAGCAAGATACTATGTCAGTACATTAACAACAATATAACAAATGCATAGGAATTTCACTCTTGAAAAAAACAATAACATAGGCAGACCACGCACCTAATCAGTAAAAAGGGTAAAAATGCTATCTAGCTTCATGTATGATCATTGAGTGAAGGGGAGTGTTACAGTAGTGCTATGGGTTTAGGTGGAGTCTGAAGAGGTGAGTCTTCAGTCCACGGCGGAAGCTAGGGAGTGAGTCTGTAGTTCTAAGTGCGACAGGGAGTTTCTTTATTCCACAGTTTGTGGGCCACAGTACACAGTAACGACCTGAGCATTTATTTATCCATTTATAACTGGTGTACAAACATAACCAAATGGACATTTCCGGGTCAATTTGAATGAACACTGAGGATTTTACTTTGTATGTGACTGAAAAGTTGTGAATAAGTGAATGAGAGAAGAGTCGCGTTGTGTGCTTGCAGATCTGCTGTTTTCACTAGTCTGGGTCGCGGGGATACATCATATTTTTCTTTTGGGTCACAAGCCAAAAGGTTTGGGAACCACTGACACACTGGAACACTTATTCCTCCAACCAACGTGTTGCTAAATACTGTGGACAAGACAAGCAGCGGTAAATAGTGGCACTCAGGCCTTTAATGTAGACTGTTATTCTGTTATTTTATGACTGTGTGTGTGAAGGTTATGGTCTTTTGGGCCCTGTTACATTAAGTGCTATGGGATTTGATATGCTGCATATATCAAATGCCCTCTTGGATAACAAGACTGCGCTGGGTGGAAATATTGACAGACAAACAGCTGCAGGAAAGTGGCTGCTCATACTGCCTTTTACCCCTTTTTCTCCCCAATGTAATTGTTATGTCAATTGATCCCCCCCCCCACACACACACATTTCTGTGTGTTGTCACTGCTGTTGTAATCCTACTGGCTCACCTGCCAGTGAGGAGCCCCCACCGGGAGGATGTAGAGCCTTCGTCCTACTCCTTCCGCTCAAAGCTCTCCATTGACAGGCGCCACTCCAGCCCATAATAAGAGTAGGTGCAGTGACAATTACTACCCTTCCCACATGGCTTTCCCCCCCTCACAATAGCTCGGTCACACTGATGCACCGCGGTGGAACTCCCTTTGGTGGGCTGGTACTGTACTTGGCCCCTGCACCACCCGAGCACTCAACCAAACACGATTGTGTTTTCATTTAGTCCTCTTTGATGCTACAAAACACCTGAATCCGACATTAACACAAATCAACGTTTCATACTCTCTTCATTTGCCAACAGGAGGTCTAGTGCACGACAAAATCCTGTAACTGGGAGTACAAAATATGTAACCATAGTTTTGTATACTGGAGTCAATAGGAAATTTGAATTCACTGATAAATTAAACAATTCAAGACTTCTCTTAGGAAAATGGAAGCACACCATTCCCGACGCACATCCCCTCCTAAACATCACAGGTGCTGAACTAAAATAGGTACATTTAGGAGAGGAAGGGAAGTCAGCAGCAGGCCTGGGTTTCAAAATAGACGCTTTAAGTTGAATTGGAATTGGAGAGAGAGAGAGCGAGAGAGAGCGAGAGAGAGAGAGAGAGAGAGAGAAAGAGAGAGAGAGAGGTTGTAATTATTATGATTAAACATTTAAATGTTAGGTTTAGGTGTTCGGGTTGGCGTTACTTTGAACACAGCATTTTAGTGTGAATGTATTTATTTAGCTAGAGTTCAGTTGGCTATTGTCAGTGCACCGCACGCAGTGAAGGCTTCACACATCACCTGGCCTGTCTAATTAATGACGCTGTTCACACAAAAATACCCCTTATTTTCTATCAATTACTCACCCCGTGAAGGCTTAGTTTTTGTCACCTTCCTATAAGCCAAGAATTTGATAACCGGCGGGAAAGATGCCATATCAATTTGCCATTTTAGGAGGAACAACAGCCCACTGAGCACATGTCTAAAATTGGTTTAAAAGTTAAAGTTATTCAGACATCTAAGCTTAGACTAGACGTTGTTTAGACGTCTTACCTATATATATACGTCTATATATTAGACGTCTAATCAATGTCTATATATAGACGGTCTATATATAAATGTCTATTAGACGTCTAATCAACGTCTAGTCTAAGCTTAGCCGGCTAGAAAACGTTCACTTTTAGACCAATTTTAGACGCGTGCTCAGTGTGAGGCATCTATTTTCCTGATTGGCTGACCTAAACCATCGGTTTCAAAGATTGGCCAAGCTTTACGATGAGGTTTGTTCAGTACTACAACATCAGTAGTGGTAGATTATACTTCAGTTATTTTATGGAGGCATAGTCGTCTTCGTTTGTTCGTGTGAAATGTTGCGTTGGGTTGAGCATCTGGAAGGAGAAATAGAAATAGCTGTAAACGTTGTTGTTGCAGTCGGGCAAAAGGTGTACTCATTCGGATGGCGCCATGGAAAGATCGAGGTGAACATCTTCAACACAGTGTCTTTGCGCTGGACGACTTGGTCCACAGTTACAGTTGGAAGAGAATTGAACCCAGTGGTTCCCACCCATCGTATTGGCCACACAGTTGTGCTGATAGAAAATCTAACCTACCTCTGGGGGGGACGTAAAAAAAAGCCATGGGGGTACTGCAATGTGCTTTATGCATTTGATGTTGACACCCACAGATGGTTCAGGCCCAGGGACTCTGGGACTGTTCCAGAAGGGAGGGAGCACTCAGCCTGTGTATTGGAGAAGGTCATGTATGTTTATGGAGGATTTAACCGGACTGAAGTCATCAATACATTCTTTAATGACCTGTACAAGATGGACCACCACAATGGTCTGGTCCTTGATTAACACCAGAGGCACTCCGGGACTTGCTTCATCGGGTCACTCTGCCACCGTCATCGGGACAAAGATGTTTGTATTCGGTGGCGACAGAGACTGCAGATCGTCTGGAGATTGGATCTACCCCAACGACATCAGAGTGTTTGACATGCGGACCAACCGCTGGCTGAGCATTCCTTCTGCACAGCGTCTTCCAAAAGGACGCTGTGGTCATTCAGCCTTTGCCTACAATGGAGAGTTGTACATATTTGGTGGGATTGTTCGGTGCGAGGGCTCAAATGTTACGCGTATGCGGAAGGGGTTTCAATAATCTGTGGAAATTCACCCCAGACACCTTCTCCTGGAATGAGGTTCAGCCCAAGGGGAAAGGCCTGTGTCCAGGTTCTAAAATGATTTGCTGTTGCAAGGTGGGAGAACGTATCATCTTTGTCCCATACTATCTCGATTACATCACGGGTACTTCTAGGTTTTCTCATTTTACTGTTTTTGGCCATAGCGAACGCTTCGTAGACGTCTTTGACTTGAGTCCGACTCCTAGTCTCAAGACGTTATGCAAACTAGCAGTTATTCAGTACGGTCTGGAGCAGTCGGGACTCCCACACAACATCAGGTGGGAACTAGAAAGGTGCAATTTATGACTTAACACATTGGCCGCCATTGCTAAATGCGTTATTTGACATCCTGCACTTGGATGCCATTGACTCGATATCGCGTCAATTGGTCTTTTCATTGTTACTTGAGCCAGCAGAGCGTGCAAGTACTGCGTTCGGTGCCATCTGTTTCTGGACGATTGAACAAAGGAAGGACCTTTAGCCAACGAGGGAGCAGCATTCTCGGTGACGTCACCACCAACAAGTGCGACCTGATATACAGTAAATAACCCTCACTCCAGATGTGAGGTCACCGAGACACCAGCTGATATAGTGCGCGGACTTCCCTTCCTCTCCTACCTTTGTACACTCTCACATCATAGAGGTATGAAGGTGCCAGACCATTTAGAGCTTTATAAACAAGTAAAATAATTTTAAAATCAATCCTAAAAACAACCAGGAGCCAGTGTAGCGACGCTAAGACTGGAGTAATAATATTACTCCAAGAGAACATATTATGTTCTCTTATCTTAGTTTTAGTTAAGACTCTGGCTGCTGCATTTTGAACAAGTTGAAGTCTGTCTTGTTTTCTTTGGCAGACCAGAGACTGGGGAATTCCCGGGGACCACCGACTCCTGCTGTTCCAGAACGGATGCAAAAGTGGTCGCGCCACTGCAGCGTACATAAAAAGAGCTGGGGCCACTGGCTGCACTAAACAGGATGGCGTGCACAACCTCCATCCATCTAGAGACATATTTGGGTGTGACCACATTATAATTTTTTTCCCTCCATTGTGCAGACCTTGGTTCTCACTCTTTAATGTGAAAAGGTTTTTCTCCTGTGTGGATACGCTGGTGACTCTTAAGGTGACATAACCAACTGAAACTCTTGCCACACTCTTTACAGTGAAAAGGTTTTTCTCCAGTGTGGATACGCTGGTGAATCCTAAGTCCATCTAACCGATTAAAAGCCTTGTCACACTGTTTACAATAGAAAGGTTTTTCTCCGGTGTGGGTACGCTGGTGAATCTTTAGTTTTCCTAACTCACTGAAACTCTTGTCACACTCTTTACAGTGGAAAGGTTGTTCTCCTGTGTGGATACGCTGGTGTGTCTTCAGATTACCTAACAAACTAAAGTTCTTGTCACACTGCTTACAGTGAAAAGGTTTTTCTCCTGTGTGGATACGCTGGTGATTGTTCAGGTTATCCAACCGACTGAAACTCTTGTCACACTCTTTACAGTGGAAAGGTTTTTCTCCTGTGTGGATACGCTGGTGAATCCTAAGTTCATCTGACCGACAAAATGCCTTGTCACACTCTTTACAGTGAAAAGGTTTCTCTCCAGTGTGGATATGCAGGTGTCTCTTCAGGTGACCTAATTCATTGAAACTCTTGCCACACTCTTTACAGTGAAAAGGTTTTTCTCCAGTGTGGATACGCTGGTGTGTCTTCATGTGACCTAATTCATTGAAACTCTTGCCACACTCTTTACAGTGAAAAGGTTTTTCTCCAGTGTGGATACGCTGGTGTGTCTTCAGATTACCTAACACACTAAAGTTCTTGTCACACTGCTTACAGTGAAAAAGTTTTTCTCCTGTGTGGATACGCTGGTGGTTGTTCAGGTTATCCAACCGACTGAAACTCTTGTCACACTCTTTACAGTGACAAGGTTTTTCTCCTGTGTGGATAAGCTGGTGACTCTTCAGGTGACACAACTTACTGAAACTCTTGTCACACTCTTTACAGATGTGAGTTTTCTTCCCTGTATAAGTCAGCTGATGTGGGTTCACCTCTCCTGGTTGAGTTAAAGTCTTGATAAATCTTTGATGACTGTAAGATTTTGGTTCGTCTGTGTCTCCTTGTTCCTGGCTGGTTACAATTCTGGTGATTTGCTGGCACGATTCAGAGGGGATCTGTCCATTTATGGGCATTTGGGAATAGAGGTCGTCATGGCTCGACTTAGATCTGGAGTATGTACAATCATAACTTATTCTGGGAGGATTGTGACCACACTCCTTCCTGAAGTGGCAGTTCATCATCAAAAGAGTTTTAGGTGCTGTTGGGTAATGGACAATTTATTTATCCTCTTTCTGACTCCTTATGTTTTCTATCACTTTCTCTCACGACACTGAGTAAGAAAACTGAATGCTCTGGCTTCTCCGGAATGAAGAGTAATTCAAAAGTATTTTCAAATCTTCTTATAAATGCTGAGCAGAGCTCTGGTCTGACCTCAGTCACAACACAACCGGTTTCTGTGCATGCCTGACAACACCGATGTGCGCAGGCTGCCGCCCCTCCATATTTGGGCAAGAGTGATATCATCAATTTGACATCACTACCATGATGGAAGAGAGACCAGGTAGATGCCACGCCTTTATTAGACCCATTTTTTTTTTTCATTTAGTAATTAGTAGCTATATGGGGGTGAAAGTGGGCCAGAACGAGGAGGAGAAGGCAGCTGTCAAAATCCAACGAGTCACGTCAATGTCCACATGCATAAATGCAGTGGGGATCATTTCACTTTGCAGGTTGGAGATCCGGAGAGGCGGATACGGATATGGCATTTGTCCGTGCCTGTGTGTGTGTGCGCACATTTACAGATAGAGTAGAAAGGCTTTACGGGGAAATCTCTTTTTTGCGAACGCCCATCATTTCGACCGGAGGGTTAGTGACTCACTCCACGGAGGTTAGGGTTAGGGTGAGGGTTAGAGTCGGGTGTCGAAAATATGACATGTAGTAACAGCGACACGCTCCCGGCTCTACGACATGTCATCAACGTTCAAAACATGTTTCTGGTTGGCTGACAGACGGACACGTTATCAGCATTGTTAGTTCTGATTTCTGGTTCAAATCAAGCCATTTATAGCTTGGGTGCCATCTTGAAAATGATGCCTTTCTGGTAAGAATATTTTCATTTTATTTTATTTTATTCATTCCCCATTTACATCTTTCCCGAGTAGGCCTGTCCTCGACTAGACGCTTGGCCAACCGTCAGGCAGATACAGAGAACTCCATATATGGGCATAAATGGACACAGGCAAACAGATGTTCAAAACGGGTCCAGATATCTCCATTAGGGATGCGAAGATATACCGGTACGGATCGTAATCGCGATACAAACGTCCGCGATACGGTTGAATCGGTTCATTCAGTGTGTACCGGTACAATAGACGGCCGAAATCGTGATGGATCGTACCGTGAGTGTCTGGATCGGTAAATTCCGCGATTGTATCGGTTCGTCCATATAGTATTTCATTCTATCCTGTGTTTCCGAGGCGCCATGAATGCACCATCAACAGCCGTTCAGCCCCGTTCAGCCCCCTCCCCAAAAGCCAGTCTTTAACACAAGCTGCGACTCGGACAGACGGACAACATCTGCTCTCTGCATGCAGGCAACCAGGGAGACAGACAGTACAGCGAAATGCGAGTGAATCAACACGGACGAACTAGCAGCCCCACAGGTTAAAAAGATGCAAGATTAGTTGTACAGTACTTAGCTTTATAACATCCAAGTCCGCTGCGCTGATTGTTGTCACAGAGTAGCACAGGCTGATCGAGTGATATGTAATCAACAGCCGTTTCTTATCGAATCTCCGACGGACAATTGATTGAGATCATCTTCTGCGCTATATTAACTGCACACACTCACAACAACAATGTTGCTGGGTGTTGTAGGACTACTGCTTGCGTTTAAAACAAAGTATTTGTCACTGTTCTACAACTTTCCTGTTGATGCAAGCAACTCTCTCACTTTCTCTGCTGCTAGTTCTGCTCTGGGAAAGAAGCCTAATTTATACATCGCAGTACAAGGGTGTCGCACCTAAAATAGCAGACCTACAAGCTCACAATGCGTCGTGGATGCGACGCGCTGTGAGCTTGTAGGTCTGTTTTAAAACATTTTGGCTATAAAAATTGCATAATCCTGGATTAAATATAATATAATATAATATAATATAATATAATATAATAATACAAACCAGGGAGGGACTTTATTGTTTTTCAGGTCAAGGACCCCTTAGCTCAGACAGAGATCAAGCAGGGACCCTCGCTGTAGGCTAGGCATTATAGCCTACTGTATCACACAAATATTTGGCAGGCCCCCTGTAATAACCCTGGATTGGGGTCCCTGACTCCCAGTTGAAGACATATAGGCCTACTAATAATGACATAGGCCTTCTATATGATTAGTTATCAAACAATTCTACAATAGCCAGCAGCTTTGTGTTCTCCCAGAATACTATAGGTTGGGTTGTAAAACAGAGCCTAGTACTACAGTGAAACAATAAATTGCCTTGAATTTAAATTTCATAAATTTTTAGTCGCTATGTTTTTTGGGATTTTGGGATTTGGGCTTGAATCGTGGTGAATCGTGAATCGTATCGCATCGTATCGGGAACAGGGGTGGATCGTGATGTATCGTATCGGCAGGATTTCAATGTATCGCAATTATATCGTATCGCTGGCAGTGTATCGAGGTCCGTATCGTATCGCCTCAGTGGTCGAGATTCGCATCCCTAATCTCCATATATGGGCATAAATGGCCACAGGCAAACAGATGGTCAAAACGGGTCCTATGACAACAGGTATAATGGGGTTTGCATTAAAGGGCGGGGCATCCATTCCCTATTTACATCGTTCCCAAGTTAGCCAGGTTGCCGACTAGACGCTCGGCCGCCCAAGCTTCTAGTATTAACTAATCGGATACAGTAGTTGGATTTACCTTTTTTCTTTGGATGACATTATATGGTCCTTAAGGCTCATGCATACTCCAGGTGAAGTGATAGCTCTTCACTTTTTAAGGTGAAGGGGTGATGTTGTAGCCCCACCCCCCCTAGCTGCTCACTCCACCCGGGACTATGAATTAGCCTTTACAGACCTGTAAGGGTCCATTTGGAACTCCCTATAGAAATGGTTAAAAGGAACCGGTAAGTAATCGGACTGTTAAAGGAGTCATCCAGACCAAAACACATATAGGGTTAAATCTGCCTTTTATCAATATCATACCCCTTCATACCTGCTTTAATCGATGTTTTTCATAGCTGCCCCTGTTGCTAGATTTCGGCTAACAGGCACCCTTACTTGTCAAACGGCTTCTGCTCTGCACCAGAGCAGGGAGAGGAGAGGCTAGAAAGGGAGGGAGGGAGGGAGGGGTCTGTTTGACAAGTAAGGGTGCCTGTGAGGTCAAAACAGCGGTGTGGTTCGTCTCAGGACGTTGTGTAAACACAATCCAATAAAAAAATACTAACTTTGAAACTCAAGAAATGACCGCACTAGCCTAAGGACAATCCACTGTGTTAGTTATGAGAGAGCCCGCGAAATCTAGCAACAGGGGCAGCCGTAATCTAGCAACAGGGGCAGCTATGAAAAAAATCGACTAAAGCAGGTATGAAGGGGTATGATAAAAGGCAGATTTAACCCTATATGTGTTTTGGTCTGGATGTCTCCTTTAAGAGGGAAATCGAAATGGTTTAAATCCCAAAAGGATCCTATCCCTCGGTGCCGTCCTGATTTTCATAAGTACTTCAATTTCAGAACGCGTACTCCCAGTCTCTCTCTCCGGGGGCCCGTGACAGAGGGATGGCCCGGGGGCCTCCATAAATATTTGAAGAGTGCACGTGACTTGGAAATAAGAATGGAAATAAAGCACTAAAAGCCAGGGCTCATCTCCCCTTTATTAAAAAGCTGTCCATGGGCCGGCCGGATGGTGAGTGATATCCTCATGGACGCTGCAGAGGAAGGGAGACAGGGTCGCCCCGACAACTCCACAGCTCAGGCCAGTGGTGTAAAGTAACACATTTTTACTTTACTTGAGTATTTCCAATTTTTTTGTACTTTTACTTCTACTCAGAGGCATGTATTGTACTTTTACTCCACTACAATTCCTTCTACTTTTTGATCTTTGTAGATTTTGATTACCGGTATTATTACAAACATTAACCATTTCAGCCCTATATACATTTCAGCCATTTGAAAATAGCCAATCTACAAGCTCATATCCTCCACTGACATGAAACTGCCCCCTTCCCATTGAAATGCATTGGCGGAACGCGGATTCCACTATTATAGGTACTTTGGTGTGTGTGCCGCCTAACAGAGTATTTCTACAATTTGATACTTTTACTTTAGTAGAAAATGTGAGTACTTTTTCCACCACTGGCTCATGTGTGGAGAAGAGAGAGATGCCAAGCTCTGTGTGTGTGTGTGTGTGTGTGTGTGTGTGTGTGTGTGTGTGTGTGTGTGTGTGTGTGTGTGTGTGTGTGTGTGTGTGAGAGAGAGAGAGAGAGAGAGAGAGAGGAGCAATTGCTGTTGTTTTTTAATCAGGGCTGTGAGCTATCCTTATTACTGTACTATCCTGCAGTGACCTCAGGGAGAGTAAAGGCTGACTAACAAACGCAATAAGAAGACACACATATACACACACACGCATGCATACACTGGAGCCCGACCGATATACCGGTCATCATTTTGCTTTTTTGACGCCATCGATATCTGCCATTGTGCAGCCGATGTGTCCCAATTTTTAACCACTTTTCAACCTTCATGTCATTCTTGGGGATAACATTCAAAGATTCAAAAATAGCAGATCTACAAGCTCTTCTGGGCACGGTGGCGCAGTGGTTAGCGCTTCGCCTCACAGCTAGAAGGTCCTGGGTTAGATTCCCGCCGGGGGACGCTGTGGGTGCTAGGGGCGTGTTTCTCCCTCTGCGTCAAAAAAAAAGAAAAAAAAAGATCTACAAGCTCTTACAAGCTTGTAGATGTGTGTGTGCGCGCGTACTTGCAAGTGTGTGTTTGCACTTGAGCATGCGCACGTTTTTTTTTGTTTGTGTGTGCGCGCGTGCGTGTGTGTGTGTGTGTGTGTTTTTGTTTGTGTGTGTCCCTGCTTTACATGCACTTCTGTGATAAGGATGTGTTGTGTTATGTGCAAGCGTTTAGTTTTTTTCTCCCACAAATACAGTAAGACATTTAGCACTGAGGCAAAGTTAAAACAACTACTGCATCAAGCAAAGCTAAATCCTCTCTACTTTGTACTTGTGAAGTTCAGAAACCCGCACTCTGTAAAAGTGTCTATTTATTCAACATGTTGCCTATTTATTCAATGTTAGAGACTACAAAGACAAAAAAAGAAGTAGTAAATTGATGTGGCATCCGCTTTATTTTCTACTCATTTTGATCTAGCATAACATTGGGTTACCACAGACCCAGAGAATGTCACATTCATCCTGAAACTGTTTTTTACTGGAGAATTTTTTGCAACACACTTCCGGTTAACAGCAGATATACAAGCTCACGTCGCGTCACAGATGCAACCGTTGTGAGCTTGTAGATCACACTCGGCTGCGGCGCCGGAAGCTCCGTGCAACTTCTGCGCAATGCACGATGGGATGTTGGAAAGTTGTGGATACTTTAAAAAAAATAGCCAATCTGCTATTTCCACTAATGTTAGAAAATATATGAACATTTTTCAACATGGAAACGATTATGATAAAATAATTGAAGATTATGTAATAATTTTGGCAGGCCTGGCAGTGCAGTCTCCGTCTCTGCAGGAACCCACTAATCACTTAGCAGCGTGAGGTGAGCCGCTATGCTGCTGATTGGTCTACTTCACTGGGACAGGGATACAGATAAAAACCCTACTGCCGAAAGAGGGAGGGAAATATACAACAAAATCCTTGAGTGTTCATTTTAAACCCATTTAGGCCTAGAATTATTGAATGTTTTAACCAGTGGAAAAAAAGCAGATATACAAGCTCACAGCGCGGCACTCGGTGCCGCGCTGCGAGCTTGTAGATCTGCTATTTTTGAAAAAGTTGTGAAAATGTGTGCAAATCTTTGAATATTATGTATTTTCAAAGCGAACGTTTGTAACTCAAATTTTGCTTCTGGGTGGTCCCTGGAACTAAATATTTTGAGATGGGGGTCTGTGGCCAAATAAATATAATTTTGGGGGTCCTTCACATGAAAAGGTTTGAGAACCACTGACATAGTAGTCTCTCAAGAACAGACTAACTGAGCTCCAGTTAAGTGAAAAGGACCTTTTCTTTGACGATGGCTATAGCCAGATTGCTGACATAAGAAACATGGGTTTTTCAAAAAGAATATCTTAGAAGGATTCAAAAGACACTTATAGAATCGGGGTCAAATTTGAAACTTTCAAAAATAGCAGATCTACAAGCTCGCAGCGCGGCACTCGGTGCCGCGCTGTGAGCTTGTATATCTGCTATTTTTCAATAGTTAAAGCATAAAATAATGATACACATAATGTGTACCCGTTCTAAATGGGTTAACTAACTGTACTCTTTACAGTTTGTGCTGTGTAGTGCAAGAACAAGTGGCGAGGACGCCGGCAAGGCAGACGGAGGAAATGTGAGAGGAGTGCCTAATCAGAGAAGGGGAGATAGATGAAGCAGTTTGAGGCGACTGCATGCTATCCAGGTCAGGACAGCAGAGTTACTTTGAAGAAGTCAGCAGTTCCGTAAACTGGCCAAGTTTGCAACTTGGTTAAATTGAAGCCTATTACAATAACTTCAGCACAGGGATACTAAATTATAATGCCATGGCCAAAAACTTGTTTTAAATACGGCCATGCACAAAAACTTTACTTTATAAAGCCATGTCAGAGTCTGAATGCCATACTATATATATACTGACACTATACAGTATACAATTTCAGTGATGTTACTAGGTTTTCAGTGTAATGGGTCCTGGGACCCACAGGTGGTCATTCAAATGGGTCCCAGAAAAGTTTTATGAGTCCTCAATACAATGTTTTCGAGCGCTGTGAGCTTGTAGATCGGCTATTTTCAAAATGTTTGCCTATTTCTTATATTTATTTTACACTTTGGCTAATGTTTGAACTTAGAACTACTAAAACTACTAAAACATGTGCCCCTAATGAATTCGGGCGTGCAAAATGGCGTCGGACGTTGGTGGAATCAAAACATTGACGTTTCTATCGCCTGTTTTAAGACTTTCTATGTGGATTTTATTTGTGTTAACGTAGGGTAAAGTAGGATGCTTTCACCCATGAACAATGGTGGTGTCTGTGGAATTTTAAAATGTTTTTCTTTTACCGCGACCCGGTAAATTATTTTAACATGGACTCCAATGGAGGCGCATCCCCGGGACCCCAGGACCATGACATGAATGAGTCCCTGGGCGACTTGAATGAGTTTTTGATGCGGGATGCGCACGTAATGACATCACTGCAATTTACTAATAATGATAGTATACACATTTAGGCATTTCATATGAAAGAAAGAATGAAATGTAAGTACGGTACAGGAAATTACATTGAAATTCTGGAGACAGACATCATCGAGCTACAACCTGCAATCTCAAATTAAAAGCTATAGTATAGCATATAGAGAAAACTTGGACATGATTATCGGACTGTTCATTAATTTTGTTTTGGTCTTTTTATCTTTATTCTTTGAGGCGACAAATAGCCAAAGAGTTGATTAGGCTTTACCTTTTCCAGCTGTGAATAGGTCTTCCCAATTGCATTGTGGGTCTATAGTTTCCAACAATAGTGTTCATTAACAATACAAAGATACAGCAATTTTACTTTTCATCCCTGAGATGGCCTCTCTCTCTCTCTCTCTCTCTCTCTCTCTCTCTCTCTCTCTCTCTCTTTCTCTCTCTCTTTCTAAATGTCATTGTGTCTCCATTCTTACGGGCCTGGCTGGCATTTATTAAAAGCCTGATTTAAGAGCATCGCAGACCCTGGTCTCCTTTGAAACAAGGCCTTAAAAACTTTTTTATTTCGGAAGTCCTTTGTGTTAAATTGTTGTGTAACCACTGTCAGCATTATCCTTTTGTGCCTGGCATTTTTAAACCCTGCTTTTAACCTTCTATGATTGATTATATCGTCGTTGTCGAGTGGAAACCTTGTATCTCCAAGTTTCAAATTTGTATGTTCTTTCGCAAAGTAAAGCCCTGCTTCATCATACAAGGCCGTCGCACAAAAGTAGTGAAAACAGCTGATCTACAAGCACACAACGCCTCGCGGTGCGAGGCGTTGTGTGCTTGTAGATCGGCTGTTTTCACTAGTTTAAATCATTTTTAAAATGATAAATGCAACGGTTTTGGACATACAAGTTTTCCACCCGACAACGACAATACGTTACCATGTAACACTCACACACTAAACATAAAAAATTAAATAAAAATCTGGGTGATACAAATAAGCGATTTACCGATAAACCCCACCGCTCACGGTCGGAGCTGTGGTGGATTAAGGTAAGAAAACGTGTAGTCCGGAATTCTCCTTGATAAGCCTTATATATAGGCCTTGATATTATGATGTCACCCTTTGCACCTCTTTGATTGGCTATGATCCTTACCCTGTCACAGCCCGTGATTGGCTACGGGCATAAACACAGACAGACAGAAAGACAGACAGACGGACTGACAGACAGACAGAGATTTGTGGAATTTATAGATAGATAGATAGGATTTTAAAATACTCACAGTAACGTGCACTGTGTTTAAAGTTGCTTGTAATAAACCAACCTCCACTTGACCACACACACACACACACACACACACACACACACACACACACACACACACACATACACACGCACACACACACACACACACACACACACACACACACACACACATACACACACACACACACGCACACGTGCAACTTCCCCCCTTTTGACCCACAGACCAGGTGCTGACAGTTCTGCAGGGTGGGAACGGAGCCAGACTAAACACCACAGCAATGAAACCCCCTGGAGGAAGACAGTGAGTGAGAGAGAGAAAGAGAGCCGGCGGTGGGTGGGTGGGTGGGGGGAAGGGGGGGGGGGGGGGGGGGGGGGGGAGGGTCACATTCTTAGAAACAACCAGGGACGTCCGTTACGTAACTGACCAGTAAACTCTCCCATGATGGACGACTGGACCACGGAGTGGGCCCACGTCCAGAGACCACAAGTCAGTTTACTGAAACCATGTTGTTCGGTCATTCATCTGATGTCGTCCAGGCACTGTTGATTTCCTAGGCTAAAACTCTGACGAAGAATTTTTGTCGACTACTTTTTTCACTGACGAAAACTAAATAAAAACTAAGCTATGATGACTGAAACTAAGACTAGTAGCAGCTACCGTGCTTACCCCTTATAACCAAAAATTCGTAGCCGTATTTACTATTTAGATTTCTTTTAAATACCTCAAATAGCCAATCGACTTGTTGTGAGTGAGCTTTTAGATCAGCTATAAAAAATGTTTTTCAAAATAGTAAAAAATTAAAAAGGCAAAGAAGTTTAGGGATAAGGGGTAAGGCATGGACAAAGATAGGGCCCTAAATATATTGACAATGTTGTCAACAATTAAAAACTAGACTAAGATCTATAGAGAGGGACTAGTGGAGAAGAGATCCAGTAGAACTAAAAGACAAGTCATTTTATGTTTGGTTGTGCTCGAGTGTTGCGCTTTGAAAATAGTCGATCTAGCGACGCGTTGTGAGCTTGTAGAACGGCTATTTTCAGCAAGCAACAAAGTGTAAAATTAGCCATCAAGCCCGCCAAAATACATTTTTGTCGACAGAATCAACTGTAGATTTAGTCGACTAAATTCTTAGGGTATTTAGTCAACTAAAACTAGACTAAAACTAAAACATTTCAGATGACTAAAACATGACTAAAACTAAATGGTATTTTTATTCAAAAGACTAAAGCTAAACCAACATTTGCTGTGAAATCACTCTGCGTCCAGGTCCATGCAAAAGGGTGGACAGCTGGCCTGGAAGTCACTCACTACCCTACAAACCCCATCAAAACAGCATTAGTTCCAGGGAGAGAAAAGGATGTCAGTGGGGCTTTGATCATTCTCGCTTGTCCTTGCAAGTACTGGGTCAACAGAGAATTATTCTACACAAATGAATCCATTGGGATACTGCAGTATATACAGTACATGTACATGTACATGTACAAACCAGGCGCTCTTTCACCTGTTTATAACATGATGAATGATTCTGGCACAGGAAAGATGAGTTCATTTTGTTGCTATAGCAACGTTATGGGTGGCTGATCCTGATCGATGAACCCACACACACACACACACGCGCACGCACGCACACACACACTCTTATACTTTTACGCATACAGCACATTCAGAGCTAGCAGGGATCCAGTGACTCCAGTATGGGTTAATTCACATTAACCTACCTGTCTGTCTTCATAAGCTAAGCTTTGAAATGTAGTTGAACTCAGAGTTAAATTAAAGCAACATTTGTAACTCAAATATTTGCTTCTGTGAGTCCCTGATACATAATATTTTGGTCAAAATACATGGCCAAATATACATATACAGGCCAAATACATCTAATTCTAGGGGTCCTTGACATGAAAAAGTTTGAGAACCACTGACATAGAAACATGCGTTTTTCAAAAAGCTTAGAAGGATTTAGAAGGCATTTATAGAATCGGGTCAAAATATTCGAAGATGTGTACCAACTTTCACGATTTCTTTCAAAAATAGCAGAACTACAAGCTCGCAGCGCGACACTCGGTGCCGCAATAAGTGCTCATGTGACCTATAGTCACTTCTTTTTGGGCTTGTTTTCATAGGCCTGGTTGCTTATTTCTCTCGCGAAATCCGGCAACACTGTCTGGTGCTGCTGTGTTGAAGGACAACTCCTCTATGGGGCAACATGACATTGGCTCGACCTCCCTTTGGTCCGACCACCTAAACCTAACCTTAACCCTAGCCTCAGTAAAGCTAACGCTGGTGAATGCTAACCTGGTGAAATGCTAACCTGCCGACGCTGGTGGATGCTAACCTGGAGAAATGCTAACCTGCCGACGCATCTTAACCTGGTTGGACCTGAAATGGTGATAAATATCGTTGAGACGATACAATGTCTCCACGATATGCCTTTTCAGAGATATCGTATATATCGTGATACAATTGAAGAAGCCTTTGTAAAAAATCCAGTTTTATCGTTAATACAAAGATTCATTGCAGAATTCAATTTAAACCTGCATTTTGGTCTAAATCAGTAGTTCTCAAACTTTAAAATGTCAAGGTCTCCACTTAACTCTGACAGTATACAAATGAAACATAAATTAAAGTTAGAATGTATTAGAGTTACATACTTGTAAAGTTCAATTTAGACCTCCCAAAAGGAACCCAGAGAGTCTAGTTTTTGTCAAATAACTTGAAAAATAACCATAAAAACCAACGTGAAAAAGAATTGTGATAAGATCATGTATCGTGATACAGCTTGGGAAAATACCATGATATTGTATTTTTCCATATCGCCCACCTCTAGTTGGACCAACGAGAGGTCTAACCAATGCTCAGTCCCCCCTCTGTGGTTGGACCAGGCCTCCCTGGAGAGAGGAATGCTCTCTGTTAGAGGCCAGGCAGGGAGAAAAGCCCATGCTTTCACACAGGGACAAATGAAGAAATGGGAATGGATGGGAGAACAGAATAGCTACAGCCAATCATGGTGGAAATGCTTATTACTTAGAGGAGGAAGCACAGAAGCCTACGTCAAACATGTACACACCCCACACACATATGCAGTCGCACACACACACACACACACACACATTAGGGCTGCAACATTATTTTCTTGAGCAATTATTCTCTCAATTACTTTTTGTATTCATTTGTAATCAAATCATCTTGAAGCTTGAATCTACTATATAACTATTAATTTACCGAATGTCTGTCCGCCATCGCCATCTGTCCGGAGCTGCAGTACCAGCTGCATGCTAAAACAATGCCCCACATCACTGACTGATATCACTGATGACATCACTGACTGACATCACGGAACACCATACAGTATATGGGCATAAACGGGTGAAACAGCATGTACGGTATGCTGACATCACTGCCTGGCCACGGAACACCATATATGGGCATAAAAGAGAGCCAGACAGACAGAGATAAGAGATATCAAAATCAAATTATGTGCACTTTAAAGGACTGCCAAAGACATTATCCTATGTGCATCAAAATGCATGAATGCAGTATAAAGCAGGCCCTAATACGTTATATAATGGACACAACATGTCCATTGTTGTGTCCTATCAGACCTACAGTTAAGCACACAACAAACGGTCAAACCGTGAACCGTGAACATTTGTTCATTTTTGTCGTGGCCCCTGACTTCAAGTCATTTTACAATTGTGGCCCAATGCCTCATCTAGTTGAATACCCCTGCCATATAGTGTATGGATGAAAGGGACACAGACAGACAGACAGACGGATACAACGGGTATTGCACAGCTGGACGTCAACTGACTATTCTGTTGGGTTCTCCAACATTCTGAGACTCCTCAAGGACATTCAATCTCTCATATACTGTACACTCATAATATGAGTGTACAGTATATTATACTGTGCACACCCCCGGGCACAGGACTAGTTTATTTAAATCAGTGACTATTCAACTATGCAACAAAATTGTTTAGTCTGATTAACCAGTCTGATTAACTATTCATATAGCTGGTGTCATGCAAAATAGCGATTACACTGTGTTGTTCTTTTTTTCCACATTTTTTGATCATCTTTTTACATTTGAACCACTCCCCCATCGATTATTGATCAAAATCAATTATATTTCATAATTGATTACATCGATTAGTTGCACCTCTAGAATGTATGCACAACATGTTATGTTACTGTGTTATGCTATTGTGTCAGCAGCCTCTGGGTAATGCAGAGGGGACAGAGAGAGAGAGAGAGAGAGGAGAATAAGAACAGGGTGTTGCACTCGTCTCCCACCACCCCCCACCATTTCCATCCTCTCCATCCATCCATCCATCCAGCCGTGCTTTCTATGGCTGAGTGCAGATATCACTGCAAAATGATGCCCGGGCCTGCAGAGAGACATGATAACCGTCATTAACTGGGAGTGGAAGCCCAGGAGACCAGTATGGATCCAGATTAGAGGGCTGTCATCGCTGTCTCTCCATGGGTCCAGAGTGAGGGGAAGGCTGCGAGCAGGAAGGGAACACTGAGTCTGCCTTCGTTTTTCCCTGCATCGCTGCTGGCATGGTTGGCTAGCCTTTCAATTAATTCCAGGCAAAGACAGCCAACCTACAGATCGCTGAACGGAGGAGTTCAGGTGGAGAACATGCACTTTTAAGGACAACTTTACTCCTCTAGACCAGCTGGTGATGTGGTTAAAATGTGCGAGAATATCTTATCTGTGTATTTTTTGCTTTCCCAATGCTGCAAGCCTCTCTGGCAAACGGGCGAATAGGAAAAGACTGGACTCCTGACATATCAGGACCATGTACCTCCCATCACATCGACTTAATAATTAATTGTATCGCTCCAGCGTGATTGCACCTCTACAGCCGTGAAATGTACAGAATGGTCAAGAGACTTGCAGCTAAGACTGGAGGTGTTTGGCAGGGTAGCCACATAAGTACATCTGTGTGTGTGTGTGTGTGCGTGCGTGCGTGTGTGCGTGCGTGCGTGCGTGCGTACGTGCGTGCGTGCGTACGTGCGTACGTGCGTGTGTGTGTGTGTGTGCGCGCGCATGCGTGTGTGCCTGTGTGTGTGTGTGTGTGTGTGTGTGTGTGTGTGTTTTGCATGAAGGCCATAAGGAGCCCTGGGGAACCAGTGGTATCTGGTCTGAATTGCACAGTGATGGCTGAATGCTTTCATACATTTCACATACACTCAACAGTCAAGCAACTAAGATGTTATTTTACCTGCAGAACATCAAAATGTAATGTGACCATGAGTTGAGTTAGTCCAGAATAGATACATACCTTTTGTGACACGAACCTGAAGGCTTTTGCATCACTGCCACAGAACAATGTGCTCTATAAATGCCACCATAAAATGCCAAAATTGTGATAGACTAAATACAGCTTGAGCCACCTAATAATACATGTGCACACATACCCACGCTCTCAGCCTGCAGTCAAAGAGTGCACTGAAAAAGCCACATGTCCCCATATAGAGAGTACAGAAGGGATATGTAGAATGTTTCCCCCTGACTGGGCAAACCCACTCCATTCCCATTTCAGCTGCCCCAGAGTCAGACTTATGTAACACAAGTGCTTGCTGTTATACATGGAGAGCTGAATAATGGAATAGTCAGCAGCGGTTGTCTTACCAACATGGTCGGAGGAATTCTGAAAGCAGCGCTCTGTGTGAGAACCTTTTGTCCCCCCTGCATACAGAAGGTGAACTTCACAGCATATTGTTCATGTTCACATGTGCCATTGTCTGTATTCCTGTGCGTGCGTGCGTGTGTGTGTGTGTGTGTGTGTGTGTGTGTGTGTGTGTGTGTGTGTGTGTGTGTGTGTGTGTGTGTGTGCGCGTGTGCGTGTGTGTGTGTGTGTGTGTATGTGTATGTGTTTCGTTTTTCTTGTAACTGTGCCCACGGGGTAACCAGTGGTAGACCAGGGCTCTATCCCTGGCACCCTCCTTCCTCCTCTACACCGAATATCTTCACCAAATTTGCTGATCTACATGCTCACAACGCGTCCCAACATGACACATTGTGAGCTATTTGCTATTTTCGTAGAATGTTGGGCTATTTTGGCCTAATGTTCGCCTATTATGAGTATGACATGCTCAGTATAGGGACGCTAATCACGCTAGGGTTCCAGTGGTTAAGCCTACTATAGTTGTTCGTGACACTGCATAAGCATACATTTGGCTTGACACTTTCTCACCAGGACAGACTACTGGAATACAGTATCGTGGTGCCACATCAAGAGTTTGCCGGGGGCCTGGACCGCTGGCCTATTGTTCTGGATACTTAGGCTCCAATGTAGCCTGACAGTGCATTGTGGGTTCGAGTCCCGTTCCTGACGATCTTTCCCTCTCTCTCCCTGTTTGCTGTCCATCTCCACTAATACACTACTCCGCATATTGCTGGGATACGCGCACGCACGCACGCACACACACGCACGCACGCACGCACGCACAAAGCAGTGAAATAACTTTCTCACAAACAATGCCTCGAGGGCTGCTCTGTGCTCTCACACCTCTCCCCAATCCCCTGGCATGAGAACTCTCCATAGTCCTGAAGCAGCGAGCCGGCCAGGTAGTGCTATTCAAGTTGTTGTCTGCTGTCTCTGTCCGCGGTGCTGAAATTTGGACACACGCAGGTGACTTTAAATGAAGCTTTGCCCCTGGCACGCGAATGCCAGCATAGGCAGGATTATGTACTATGCTGCTGCAGCCTCTTTTGTTCCCCCTAAGGGCTTATGTAATTCTTCTCCTGCTCCTGCCCACAGACCAAGTGTGTGCGTGTATGTGTGTGTGCGTGGCGTGCGTGCGTGCGTGCGTGCGTGTGTGCGTGTACTTCTACTCCAGTCTAACATAGCCTGGGGCAGAAGTAACAGATGTGGAGGGGATGGGAGGAGGACTGGAGTTTTGCCCAAGTTTAAACACCCCCTGTTTGAGTTTGATAAACAGTAAGCTCCTCATCACACATTAACCGTGTTGTTTACAGTACATGTTCCAGTGTGTGTGTGTGTGTGTGTGTGTGTGTGTGTGTGGGGGGGGGGGGGGGGTCTCACAAACACATGCACAACCCAGCTGATGACTGCTCAAATGGTCATGATGAGTACTCAGGGTCAGGGGGGATCGGTGAGGGTAAGTGTCTGACTCTACACTTTATCACGTAGACCACTGGTTCTCAACCTTTTCAGGCTGTGACCCCCAAAATAATCACATTTTAACTGGGGACCCCCCATCCCTGACGAGCACTAAGAGTTGAGGAATTACATTTTGTCTAACACGGTTCTATTGTGAAAATAGCGAGGCGTTGTGACTGTGAGCATGTAGATCTGCTATTTTCACAATTTCTGTCTCTAATATTTGCCAATTAGTCCAATGTTTAATTCGTCATTTTAGAGGTATTAAAAAGTCCTTAAATTGTCACTTTAAAAATGTGCATAAACCCTCTATATACTTAACCTTTATGTTGGTTTGCTACCTGTTGAGTGAGAAAACAATGTTGCACATTAGGTTAATAATCTGGGGGTCCCGACCCACAGGTTGAGAACCCTGTGACGTAGACATCATGGGCCGGGAGGCAAAGACGTGACCTTCTGATTACCAGATGGCCACTCTACTCTCTCAGCTACACCTACTTCATGTGATGCGCGCAAAAACTCACATTTGGGGTACTGTATGAACTATAAAGTGTGTTGCATGCACATGCACGGCTGGATTAAAAAAGGTCATGTCAACAGTTTAACCCTATTGGCATTTCAATTAACACTAATTGCCGACAGTCAATGGGATGGAGACTGACACCTACTGTATTGTCAATATATTTACACCACCAAGCAGCTAAGCTAAGGATGCACAGAGAATCACGAAAATAATAAGCAGTGGTTAAAATGTGCTGTCGCTCTGCTGTCTGCTGTGGAAGGTACAGGCAGTGCTGTGTTCTACCTGTCACGGGTATACAGAGTATGCTGCCGGGCATACTCTTTTTTGAAAAAGAGTATGCCCTGATTGCCCTTGTGAACCTTTCAAAGTAGTGTATAGGTAGGCATTATGCACTGGCGTATGCCCTGGCCACACAAATAGCCGCAGATCATAGATTATAGTATGCCCTCAAAAAAAGTCTAGAACACACCACTGGGTACAGGCCGTGGGAGTGATTGGCTGGGGGCAGTGGCTCATAGGGTAGAGTGGCCTTTTTTGAATGTTTGCACTTTCCAGTTCGATCCCTGGCTCCTCCTGGCTTAGTGTTGAAGTGTCCTTGACCAAGCAACAGAACCCCAACAGCGTACACATTCTGCAAATGTAGACTTGAACAGTACTCCAACGGGGCGCCCGCTGGCCTGGTGGTCAAGGCGCGTACCATATACTAGGCTATGATGCCTGCTGGCGTCGCCGGTTCGATTCCCGATCCGGGCGACCTTTGCCACATGTCATTCCCCATCTCTCTCCCCATTTCCTGTCAGTCTACTGTCCTATCGAATAAAGGCATAAAAAGCCCAAAAACAAATCTTTAAAAAAAAAGAACAGTACTCCAACACAGAAAGCTCCTCTTTCATTGCCTAGGAGGTAACACGATTCTAATCACGTCACCAGCTGGCTCGGATAATTCACATAAGGTCAGAGAAGATACTCATTAACTAACATAGTCTTTTTCATGTTTTAACCCATAAAAACCAGTGCATTTTGAGGGCCAGCGAGTGCATTTTTCGGCAGCGGCAACAGCAGTGGCAACTGCCGGAAATGAATCCGCGGCACCTCTGCAGCAGACACTGTCCGACGGTACCTAACCCTAACCTTAACCCTAACCCTAGCCTCAATAAAACTATGCCTAAACCTAACCTTAACCCTAACCACCGTCAGACGGCGATGCCTTCTGCATAGCAGACAGAAATAACAGTCATACAAGCTCACAACACATCACTTTGTGCCACACTGCGAGCTTGTACATGTGCTATCTTTTAACATTTGAGAAAAATCTCTCTCTTAAAAGGCATTTTAAAAATCGGCCTCATGTTTTAATGGACTTCATTCAAATGAACGTGAATTCCTCCCATCATGTATAAACACGATTACTACACGTAGCTGCCGTGTTGAATACTGAGTAGAGTAACAAACATGTGTGCTGTTGAATACTGACTAGAGTCATAAACAAGCTGCAACCACTGCATTTTGTAACAAATTCCTCCGCCATTGTTGGGACGCTTGGGCAACCCGGGCTGTTCATTAGGAGCAGTCATTGTGTGCTCCGGGTGCTCCCCGAGAGCGGCGCTCTGAATTTCCCAAAGAACAGAGAGCCCTCCGGGTGCGCTCCAGCGCTTTCAGGGTGTATTACAGAAGGCACCCCTAATGACGTGTTGTTGTTGTGAGCAAGTTATCAACAGTAACGTTTGTCAGTTCACTTCTGACTCTACCGGTATGTCCTCAAACTTTCACTTCGAATAAAATAAGAGGAGAAAAGGATTTGTCCACATTCCATTGAGGGTTTCTAAAACAAAGTGGAATACTTTAGATAGAGGCCCAGTAGGGCCAAAGTGAAATGGGCTCTTCTCCCATAATTTAGCTGGTATCAAGCCTGTTTTATTACTTCAAATTACTGTATACAATTCAATTCAAACAGATGAATATAGTGTCAGCTCAGCATGACAGCTGAGGTTACTCTATAATCATCTGCTTGCACTAAACACTGACCTTCTGGCCATTGCATTTAAAAAGTATGCATCTTTCTTCCAACATAAATATCATCATCATTAATAATAGTACAGTACATGGTGAATAGGTATCAGACTGAGTAGCATGTCGCCCACATAGTCACAAGCTGCATGGTGCAATTCTGTCTCTCTAAACTTCCCTGTAAAAAGTGAAGATAAACTGACTCAAATATGCAGTACATTGTTAAAGACGGTAGGTAATAGACATGGATGACTTCCCACAGAGAGAAGATTAAGGCCCAACGCCAGTGCTTAGTAGCATCTGTTAAGATAATACAATGCTTTCTCAAAGCAAGAAACCTTAGAAGCAAGAAACTGATGTCATGTGATAGGCTATCATCTTATCAATGTCCTCAGTGGAACGCCTGTATTGACAAGGACATAAAGACTTCTGCAGTTTCTAGATTTAGAATGTTGTTGTTAAAACATCTAAAATGATACTTATCATCATTAATATCATTCCAAACCAGCAAATGCACCCTAATCATACTATCACCTACTTGATCTTTTTCAATTTGTATCTTCTGTGGAGCTGCACTTCAGTAATGATATTGTTATGTACAGGGTTCCCACCCTAACCTGACTTTCGCCAGATAGTTGCAGCAGTGCCTCGCTCTGCCTTACATCTGGGATCTCTCGGCCAGACTCTATGTAAGGGGCGGGCCATTTTTTGAATTTCTGTAGCAGGTGATTGGATGTGGCCGTTTCTATCACAGTCTGGGAGTGCCAACTCCAACCACTCATATTGGCCTGTCTGCATGACGTTGCAGACAGGCAACGTCATGCACTCAGGCAACGTCACTCTATTGGCTCAGAGCCGCTCAGAGCCCGCCCATAGCTGCCGCTGATTGGTCCGGCCCGGGACTTTACGAGTGTTATCAACGCTGGCGGACCGAGCCCAGATGGTAAAGCAATGCAACGCAATGCTGCCACCATCTGGCGAAAGTCAGGTAATTCCCACCCATTTTTACCAATTAATTTCCAAAACTTTTCCAAAACTTTTTCAGAATATTTAACCCAATTTCCAGGACTATATAACAATAATTCAGCTCAACAATGAGTCGCTTACTCCTATGCGCAATGCACAAAGACAGGTAGTGAATGCCAGTGGTTCTCAACCTTTTCAGGCCATGACCCCCGAAATAATCATATTTGAACTGGAGACCCCGGCACCCTGACGAGCACTAAGAGTTGAGGATTTTTTTTATGGTGAAAATAGCCGATCTACATGCTCACAACGCCTCGCAACACGTGGCGTTGTGAGCATGTAGATCTGCTATTTTCACAATTTCTTCCTCTAATATTTGACAATTTGGCCAATGTTTAATTTGTCATTTCAGAGGTATTAACAACAACAATAACCAAAGACAATGCATAGCTATTTTTTCCAGGAAACCTTCCAGGACCCTTGATCAATTCCAAAACTTTTCCAGTACTGGAAAAATATTTTTCTAATTTCAAAATATTTCCAGGAATTTCATGACCGTGGGAACCCTGTATGTATAATCGTTAAGAGAACTTCTTTGAAATGGGCCTTTAACAAACTAAAGCGATTGTTAAAGAGAGAAGGCCCTCAAGCCCCAGAGAAGTGTGGAGAGGGCAGATTGAGCTTGAATGACCGTATCATTTGTATGCTCGGCACAGCAGCACAGCACAGTGCAGGCCAGGGACACTCTCAGTCCTTTCTTGCACTTGGACCCAGTTATTCATTTTGTTCCAATTCAAGCACCTCACAAAGGCTGTCCACACAGCAGGCCCTTGTAACTTCCACCACCATGGCCCTGTGGTATTGCAGCAGCAGCAGCAGCAGCAGCACTGGGTTCTGCTTTCCACCATGACGGCTCTGCACTATCGGTTTGGGATCCTTTAGGATTGTAACGATTCCCTCTTAATGGTCCGATTCCTTAACGGTTCCTATAGGTTAGGGGCTCCCAAATGGACCCTTACAGGTCTGTAACTCTCAGAGTGTAAAAATGGAACCAAATGATCCCGTAAGGCTGAATCAAATGGACCCTTGAATGAATCAAATGGACCCTTACGGGTCCATTTGATTCCATTTGTACACTCAGAGTTAATATCAGTCCTTGACATTTTTTGATTGAGAACCACCGGTATTTGTAATTGTAGACGTGAAGTCCACACACCAGCTCTGTCAGTGTTATCTAAACTGGTTCCAGGAACGGCTCCAAATGGGATGGAACCGATTCCGGGTTCCTCAATTTTGGATCCGGTTTCCGGATCCCAACCCTATACTCTGCACTGGGTCCATTTACACCAAGTCAGACTGAATATGATAAATTACTACAGATATTAACGCATTAACTGTCAGATGAGAGAACCAGAGAGAAAGAGGGTACTTCCTTCAGCAGGGTTGTCTGTGTGGTCACACAATCTGCACATCCAGCATCTGTACATCATGCCTGAACATACAGCATCAGCCAACACACCTGCACACTCTCTCACACACACTCATGCACCGAATACACACACACACACACACACACACACACACACACACACACACACACACACACACACACACACACACACACACACACACACACACACACACACACACACACACACACACACGTGTGCACTGCGCATACATAGGCCTACACACTCATACACAGCTGCAGGGGTGTACGTGCTGTGCTGGACTGATGCAGATCCAGTCAGTGCACAGTGCAGGCACAAATCTTTGCCCTGTTTGTCCCCATATGCTGCAATAGAGACTGATGGCTTTGAATTACATATCTGCAAACAGAAGCTGATGATTTAAAATGGCCGTTGACATTGTGGTTGTGTAGGTTGCATTAGAGGTTTGTCTTGTTTGTCCACAACTTTTAAAATTAGGGGCACACGACTGCTGTCAACAGCAGCACAGCTAACACCTAATTGATCATTACACAAATCATCATGATTACAGGCAAAGGCTGAAGACACACACACACACACACACACACACACATGGTGATGGGCCTACACAGCAGTATGCTGCTGGCCTCCATGCACTGTACAGTATGTATCATCATCATCACCAATGTCATTTGCTTACCTGTGTCAAAGTGGGAACTGAATGCAAAGCTGGGATTGAAAAATGCTGAAGACATGACAATCACATGTAGGGTGAAGACCATCCTCTTCGTTGTGTCAGAGACGGGCTGCAGGCTGCATATACAGCAATAGCCCCGAGTACAAAAAAGGTAAAGAGGAAAAAAACAAGAGATCTTTGCTGTGGGGCATTTATAAGGACGGCACCCTTGCAGTACGCAGCATTTTATTCCATCACACCTTCAGTCCGAGAATTCACCTCCATCCATGCTCAGCTAAAGCGGATTCTTCTGACTGATGCTGCTGACAACGTGCGTTTCCATTTGGCTTTGGTATTATTATTAGACCCCATTAATTTGACTTGTTTGACAACACAACACGGTGTCCTGGTTCACTGATGCTCGCGCTGCAGGCTGCGGGTGTTTCGACATAAAAAGAAGAGCACTTGGTTTTCAACGGGGTAAATGACTGTTACCTTACAGCGTTTTCCTTCCTAAATCGACTGCACCAAGCATTTGGCAATCTTCCAGATGCATTCCTCCTTTCGACACCAGCACTGTCTTCTTCTCATAGCAACCCAACAGTAACATATGCAGATATCTTTTTTTTACTCCCTTTTTTGTTGTTGTTTAATAGACCGTGATTTAAATCTGTCTTGCGTTGTGTAATTGTGCCTTTAGACACCGGTGCCAAAAGACAAAGAAAGCGACATCTTGTGAAGGTATCCTGCTGGAATCTGTCCTTTAATTCCGACGCCGAGGAGAAGGGGGAGGGAGAGAGAGAGAGAGAGAGAGAGAGAGAGAGAGAGAGAGAGAGGGAGGGAGGGATGGGAAGGGGGTGTGTTGCACAGATTTATACCTGTCACCTAACACGTGTGAATTAAAATGGTGAAACAAAAACTATTCTCATTTCATCGATATCTCCTTGGAATGGGATGATGGTCCATGCATTATTACAAGTGCAAACGTTGGAGTCTTGGCTCATTTTTGACGCATATAAGGTTACAAAACTTAACAAGATGAAATAAAAGATGCCAGCTGTTTAGCTCTGGTTCATTCAGAGCCAGATTTTGATTGATTGATTGATTGATTGATTGATTGATTGATTGATTGATTGAAGGCTTTATTAGAAGTTTGCATAGGAAAATGTACAGATTCATGACGGTACAGTTCACTGGTACAAGGTCTACTAAAAGGAGATCCATGAAAAGACTAAGCTTATTTCAACAGGAAACCATTTAAGTATCTCATATAACATTGAATGACAGACAAATAGAACACAGTACTATGCAGTAGATATGTAAAAAAATAAGAAAACAGTAAGTCTAAACAAACAGTAAGTACAGTATATACAAGGAAGGGACAGGGAGGGGAGGGTTGGGCTAGGTTTTTACCAGTTGCGAACGGCTGCTGCCTGTAAGTGTTTTTTTAGGGCAATTTTAAAGGATGCTAGTGATCCACACTCCTTTATGGCCTTCGGTAAGGCATTCCACATTTTTGTGGTATAGCAGAAGAACGAGTTCGACCCTTTCTTTGAGTTGACTCTGGGTTGAACGTTATCTGTGGCACTGCCTCTGGTGTTGTAATTATGGACATCCTTAACGTTTATAAAGTATTTTGACAGGTACTTGGGTATCATAGTGGTGTAGTGTATCTTGTACACCAGGCCCATTGCAAGTTGCTGTACTCTGTCATCTACTCTGAGCCACCCCACTCTTAACTGGTGAGTAGCGGTGAGGTGAGTCTGATAGGGAAGGTTAAGCAGGACCCTAATTAGTTTATTTTGGGCTGTTTGGAGTTTAGTTTTTAGGGCTTGTGGGGCGTCACGATACCATACGTGGACTCCGTAGTCAAAGAGGGGCTGGATTATTGCACCAGCTGGTCTTCAGTGTGTTGAAGTTGACCATTGGGGCGATCCTCTGTAGGAAACGAGTTCGTTGGTTGATTTTTTGTATTACTTTTGAAGTCATCTTTTCGCTGGAAAGATTAGCTTCAAGGATACATCCTAAGTAAGAGATTTCGTTTTTTCGTGTTATGACCTTGTCACCCACTTTGATTGTGAAGTCATCTACCTTTTTGAGGTTACGATTTGATCCAAAGAGGATGGACTCGGTTTTTCCCAGGTGAATTGATAATTTGTTGTCGTTAAGCCATGTGCAGATCTTACTCAGTTCAGAGTTAAGTGTCTTTTCAACCTGCAAGTGGTCCTTGCCCGAGACTAGGAGAGCCGAGTCATCCGCGAACAGGAACAGGTTGCAGTCGCAAGCAGATGCCATGTCGTTCACGTATATTAGGAACAACAGAGGTCCCAGTATGCTACCTTGAGGAACTCCACAGCTTACTGGGAGGGGGGGGGGGGACAGGGTACCGTTAATCTCCACCACCTGTTCCCTCCCCACCAGGTAAGATTGCATCCAGCTCACTGCTGCGCTGTCAAGACCGATGGCTTTTAGTTTCTCAATCAGAATAGCATGATCCACGGTGTCAAATGCCTTCTGGAGGTCCATCATGACCATGCCACTATATTTGCCCTGATCCGCTTCGCGTTTGATTTGGTCAGTCAAATAGAGAAGGCATGTGTCAGTGGAATGGGATTTTCTGAATCCAGATTGGAACTACCAGCTGTTGCTCTTTCTTTATGAACCAAACGCTCTTCTTGTCTGTACAGCCTACTACCTTCTGAAACTTCAGAGTACCATTGGGCGAATTATTTATTTGTAGGCCTACATTCCACATTGTTTTGCTGTGACCACTTTGACATTATGTTAAAACTCCTCTCTGACTCCTTTGGTTTTGCTTTTCCCACTGACATCCTTTATTTATATTCTGTGGCTGTGTTCCATCTGGCATATGGAATGTACAGTATATGGCCTATATCCTCTGCTGTCTCTTATTATAGGATAGGATGTAGGTTTGGAGGATATATTTCCTTGGTTGGAATTTAATAATGAGCCACAATGACACTCATCCTGCATTCAAAAGGAAAAAGAACCCCATCCAAATTACGCTAATTGTAAATAGATTGTTTGTGTTCATTCTTACCATTATGTATCTTGTAGCCTATATGCACACTACATAATTATGGACCTTTAGTATATATCTCTTTTTCCATCTCTCTCATCTCTCTCTCTCTCTCTCTCTCTCTCTCTCTCACACGCACGCACGCACACACACACACACACACACACACACACACACACACACACACACACACACACACACACACACACACACACACACACACACACACACACACACACACACTACACACACACACACACACACACACACAGGTAAGAGGGCCCCTTACCTCACTGAATGCAAATGAGTAGTAGTGGTTTGGTAGTGGAGAACACAGAGAATGCATTGTTTTCTGTTGAACCACGCCCTCTGCTGGCTGCCACAGTTATAATCTAAAGCTAACAAAACATTTTCCTTTTGGGGCTTATTAGACCTGCAGGCTATTACATTACTCTTTCACCACCTTTGCTGATGAAACCGTACTGCACTACTACAAATAAAACTGACTTGATTTAGAGGCGTCACCCTAGCAGCAGCAAGGGATTTTTTATTTGTCAGCAGAGGATAAGGATAGGCCTACTGATACCAGGATACAGACACTAGGATACTGATCTGGATACAGGATACTGACACCAGGATACTGACCAGGATACTGACACCAGGATACTGACCAGGATACTGACACCAGGATACTGACCAGGATACTGACACCAGGATACTGACCAGGATACTGACACCAGGATACTGACCAGGATACTGACACCAGGATACTGACACCAGGATACTGACACCAGGATACTCACCAGGATACTGACACCAGGATACTGACACCAGGATACTGACACCAGTATACTGACACCAGGATACTGACACCAGGATACTGACATCAGGATACTGACCAGGATACTGACCATTACACTGACACCAGGATACTGACCATTATACTGACACCAGGATACTGACACCAGGATACTGACACCAGTATACTGACACCAGGATACTGACACCAGGATACTGACACCAGTATACTGACACCAGGATACTGACACCAGGATACTGACATCAGGATACTGACCAGGATACTGACCATTATACTGACACCAGGATACTGACCATTATACTGACACCAGGATACTGACACCAGGATACTGACCATTATACTGACACCAGGATACTGACCAGGATACTGACCATTATACTGACACCAGGACACTGACCATTATACTGACACCAGGATACTGACCAGGATATTGACCAGGATACTGACCATTATACTGACACCAGGACACTGACCATTATACTGACACCAGGATACTGACCAGGATACTGACCATTATACTGACACCAGGATACTGACCATTATACTGACACCAGGATACTGACCATTATACTGACACCAGGATACTGACACCAGGATACTGACCATTACACTGACACCAGGATACTGACCATTATACTGACACCAGGATACTGACACCAGGATACTGACCATTACACTGACACCAGGATACTGACCAGGATACTGACACCAGGATACTGACCATTATACTGACACCAGGATACTGACACCAGGATACTGACAACAGGATACTGACCAGGACACTGACAACAGCATACTGACCAGGATGACACCTGGATACTGACAACAAGATACTGACACCAGGATAATGACCAGGATACTGATACCATTACAGACACCAGGATACTGATACCAGGATACTGACCAGGATACAGACACGGGATACTGACCAAGATATTGACACCAGGACCAGGATACTGACACCATTATACCGACACCAGGATATTGACCCCATGATACTGACACAAAGCATCACAAATAATGAAATATTAAGTATTTAAGGCTTGTTAAGGCTTGTCTGACATGGGTTATGCAGTAATGTAGTTATTAGAAAAGTAAACTATCTTTAATGCATACGTTTCCACAAGGCTTCATTCACTAGTTGAGGCAAGGTAAGGTGATATGAAGTGAAGTCTGTCTCAAGACCCACCCTACTCTGCTTCTTATTTGTGGTGGAATTTGGTCTGAGGGTGGGTAAGCCACTTTTTTTTATTCCACAGTATAAACCTGTGTAAAATATTTGAACCACCTCTTTCAAATACATGTATTTAAAATAATGACCATCTCTAATAGTTGAAACATTGAGTGTGAAGATGAGGGCCACGCAGGACCCCTGGAAGAGCAACTGTAATTTATTCTATTTGTATAGATGTATCATCATGAAATTTTTCTAAAAAATAAACAAAAAATCACACCCGTGTGAACTGAGCGGTGGTCGTGGTGTGTGTGTGTGTGTGTGTGTGTGTGTGTGTGTGTGTGTGTGTGTGTGTGTGTGTGTGTGTGTGTGTGTGTGTGTGTGTGTGTGTCTGTCTGACCTGGCCTGAACAACAGCGCCCCTCCCTTAACATGTGTGGTCACAAAAGGTACTTCAGGCTACATACAGACACGCACACACACACGCACGCATACACACACGGCCACGTATAGGAGACGGTGTAACCACCGCTCAAAAATACAATCCATGAAATTATGCTGCAGGTTCTTCACAGAGTACAATTGTTGCAACTGCACACCAGAGGGCAACATTGTATTAGTGTGTCTGAAGAATTCACACTTTTCACTGATTTCTGGAATGACCCAGACAGACCAGATAAAACAAGTGTGTGAACTATGCATGACTTGACACTCTCAGTCAGTGAAGCATCAACACACCCCCACACCCCTCTCTTCCTACCCATGCAGGAAGCACCTGCCCGGCTTCCTCTCCTTATTTATAACTCCATGTAAATGAAGAGGTTAGCTCTGTGCTCTCAGTACTAGGAGGAAGTGAGCCTGGATGGAGACACATCTGCAGAGAGATGTAGACGACTGGCTCTGATGACACATCATAATGTGCTGTTTCATACAAACACGCGAAGATCATCAGACACGTTATAGTTAACAGATTCTCATCTATATTCACTGTATTTGTGGCAAAGAGAGAAAACAACTTGTTGCACAGGGACGTGCAATTAAGGCACTGCATTCATATGCAGTATTCTTAAACTAATAATGAATGATTGCACTCATCACAGTTTGTATCTCTGTCAACACAATGCTATTAACATGTAATTTCCATCTTAAATATGAGTATCATGTCATTTTGAACACCATGACTGTGACTGTGTCCTCTGAACTGTGTACACCCTGGGCAGCTGACTGTACTGATCATCACTCCCACTAAGTTTCATGAACATACTCAATTTGGATCTTGACAGTAACCTTGACCTTTGACCTCTTCTATCCAGAAGTTAATCATTTCTTCAGGGCAGCATTCTGATCATTCCTACCATAAGTTTAATTGTTTACAGGTTATTTTTCGTCAGGGACAAACAATCAAAGAGAATGGGGTGAAAATCGAACCCCGTCCAACTCTGATAGTGCAGGTGATTATTAAATTAAAAGCGCACAAAAAAAGCACTGCATTAAAAGAACTGCATCCTTTGCATGTAGGCACACATACAAATACATATTATTGTTATAAATAATATAGACATATCTTTATTGAAGATAGCGGAATGAGTCTTTTAATCCCCACAAGTAGTAGCTTTAATTGCAACATGCTAAACATTCATGTTCTAATTCATGGGTCCTTCAAGTTTACAAATGTTTAGAAATTTCCTGGTAAAAATGTGCATTTTGACCAGGGCCAGAATATTAGTAATTTACCAAAGACTTTAACTGTGTCAAAAAATGTGTTTAGACCCCTCCTCTGTTCTCTTCTTAGTGTCCTTATAAGCTCCTAGTTCAGTCTGTCCTCTCCTCTCCAACACTGTTCATCTCTCAGCTGAACAATAAGGGACGTTCTCACCACACTGTGACAACATGCTGCCAACTCTCTGCACTCTCATCACTGCTCTAACATGTAAGAAGACTGACTTAAAGTACATTTGACTTATATGTTGGGTTCATCATCTTGTCTATATTTCTCTTGTGTTCTCTTGTTCTCTTGTTGTTTCCCAGGTGTGAGTGGTGTGACTGTGGTGACACAGAAGCCTCCTGTTGTGACAGTGAGGAGAGGAGAGACGACCACCATGGATTGTAACCTGGGGACTGTTACTGACCAATGTCGCTGGTATAAACAGGTTCCAGGTGGAGTTCCTCAGTACATGTTACGCTGGCACCATAGCTATAGCTATAGTCCATCATACTATGGCTCTGGTTTCTCCTCTCCTAAATTCACATCTAATCATCAGTCTAAAACTGATTATCGTTTGATCATCAACAATGTGGAGGAGTCAGACTCAGCAGTTTATTACTGTCAGACATGGGATGGCGGCTCTGACAAAAACCTCCTCACCAAACACTTCTGCTTTTTGGGGTTCTTACAATCAGCTCGAATCGGTATAAAGTTTATGCTCTGTCACTTCCCTTTAGGTTCAATTAAAGATATAAAATGTTCATCTAAAAATAAACATGGAACTCGCACATTGTGTTTTGTAATGAATAAAATATGAAACATTAGATTGTACAATGGCAACATCCATCCATGTCCATCTGATTTAGTATTGTAGGCCTACTTACTCCGCTATCTTTTAAACCAGAGTTGATGTGTAATAATTTTATAACCAGGCAATGAGAGTAATTAATTCCATACATGAAGTAATGTCATTTACATTAAGCAAATCTTCTTTTTCTGGTAAAGAATAATAAATAATCTGATATACGTATGCTTCTCTTATTAAGTCTTCATACCGCTATTAAAAAACTCTTAATAATTGACTTTTCCTGACCACTGTATCTGAATTCTAGCAGACTTCTATTATCTCTTTGATCAATTTGTGCATCTATTCCATTACATTTTCATTATCCACTAAATTCTGATGAACATATTCTTAACTTAGGCAATCACTACCATGACATATTTTTAAGTTCATTAAAGACTTGAAAAGAAAACAGATGACTGTTTATTTACACTTGAATAACTGAAGTTACTTTGATATATCTGCTTCTCCTCTTCCATTTCCTCCAACATTTACTAGATGACATTTGTTACCTGAAAATAATGAAAACAATGGAATGTAAAAATATTTAACTTTGATAAAGCTTTGTTTAAAAAAAAACAAGACCAGGTCAACCTGGTTGTGCCAGACCCCCTGTCTGTCATCATCATTTATGACATCATACCTTTTGTAGGCATGTCATCATCATGTCATCATCATATATACCCTTTATATAGAAAACCCGGACAGACATTTGCTTATGTAGGCCTACCCATTTCATGGGTCTGGCAATCATAATCTTAAATCACAATTATTGTTTCATATTTTTTAGATATTTATTATCATGTCAGGGCCCTCACACTCTGGAACAGCCTTCCAGTGGACCTCAGATACATTTTTATATTTTTATTTAACCTCTCTATTCTTACTAATAGTCATTGTGTGTTGTTTTTATTTTTATCCTATTGTTGAAATTGTTGATGATTATGATTCGCTGTATGATGTAATTATTTATGTTGTTAAGCACTTTGTAACATTGTTTTAAAAGGTGCTATATAAATAAGGTTTTATTATTATTATTATTATTATTACTACCCGTAAACACACTCAACAACACAAAGTGTGACTACTGAACCATTCCATTTCAAGTAAACCATTTCCGAAAGTATATCAATTAATCCATATCTACTAGATATATTGATATCAATAAGCGTTATGACTAACCTAAAGGTTTCACTCCTCCCATTGTCCTCAGTGTCCTTATAAGGCTCTTCAGTCTGTCCTCTCCTCTCCAACACTGTTCATCTCTCAGCTGAACAATAAGGGACGTTCTCACCACACTGTGACAACATGCTGCCAACTCTCTGCACTCTCATCACTGCTCTAACATGTAAGAAGACTGACTTACTGTTGAAGTATGGATTCATCATCTTGTCTAGATTTCTCTTGTCTTCATGTTCTCTTGTTGTTTCCCAGGTGTGAGTGGTGTGACTGTGGTGACACAGAAGCCTCCTGTTGTGACAGTGAGGAGAGGAGAGACGACCACCATGGATTGTAACCTGGGGACTGTTACTAACAGAAGATGTTGCTGGTATAAACAGGTTCCAGGTGGAGTTCCTCAGTACATCTTAAGCTGGCACCATGGATGGAGTTCTGTACACTATGGCTCTGGTTTCTCCTCTCCTAAATTCACATCTAATCATCAGTCTAAAACTGATTATCGTTTGATCATCAACAATGTGGAGGAGTCAGACTCAGCAGTTTATTACTGCCACACATGGGACAGCTCTGTCAATGAGAACGTATCACAGTGAAATACACCATGACAAAAACCTCCTCACCAAACACTTCTGCTTTTTGGGTTTCTGACAATCAGCTCGAGTCACTATAAAGTTTATGCTCTCTCATCTTCCCTTTAGGCTCAATTAAAAATACAAAATGTTAATCTAAAAAAATAAACAAGGAACTCAACACATTGTGTTGTAATGAATGAAATATTAAACATTAGATTGTACAATGGCAACAATCATCCATGTCCATCTCATTTAGTATAGTAGTAATCCTTTTAAACCAATCTATAGTACATGTGTAATTCCATGTACATAACCAGGCAATAAAAGGCATTATCTAATTCCATACATTAAGTACTGTAATTTACAGTTAAACAAATCTTCTTTTTCTGGTAAAAAAATATCTGATATATTTTTCTCTCTTACTAAGTCTTCATACTACAATGTGGATGTGGATGAACAATTCACCTGTTCTCTAGGCTACGATTCTTAAAACAGAAATCTCTTATTGGTTGACTTTTCCTGAATACTGTATCTGAATTCTAGCAGACTTCTATTATCTTTTTGAGCAACTTGTGCATCTGTTCCATTCATTCTTTATTATCCACTAAATTCTAATGAACGTATACTTACCATAACATATTTTTAAGATCTTTAAAGACTTGAAAAGACACAGATGACTGTTTATTTACACTCAAATATTAATCAAATAATATTACCAGTTACTTAAGTCACTTTAGTATCTCTGCTTTCTGTCTTACTTTTCTTCCAACATCTATATGGTGACATTTGTTACCTGAACATAATGAAAACAATAAATGCAAAAATATGTAGAATCACTTTGATAAAAGCTTTGTTTAAAAATTATATATTGTTTCATATTTTATTTTAGATATGTATTATCATGAGTAAACACCACTCACAGTTTTACCAACCATTCCATTTCAAGTAAACCATTTCTAAAAGTATATAAATTAATGCATATCCAGATATATTGATATCAATAAGCTTCATGATGACTAACATAAAGGTTTCACTCCTCCCATTGTCCTCAGTGTCCTTATAAGACAGCTCTTCAGTCCTCTCCTCTCCTCTCCAACACTGTTCATCTCTCAGCTGAACAATAAGGGACGTTCTCACCACACTGTGACAACATGCTGCCAACTCTCTGCACTCTCATCACTGCTCTAACATGTAAGAAGACTTACTGTACATTTGACTTCATGTTGGATTCATCATCTTGTCTATATTTCTCTTGTCTTCATGTTCTCTTGTTGTTTCCCAGGTGTGAGTGGTGTGACTGTGGTGACACAGAAGCCTCCTGTTGTGACAGTGAGGAGAGGAGAGACGGCCACCATGGATTGTAACCTGGGGACTGTTACTAACAGCGGATGTCGCTGGTATCAACAGGTTCCAGGTGGAATTCCTCAGTTTGTTTTATATTTCATTCATTCATCAAGTGCTCCAAACTATGGCTCTGGTTTCTCCTCTCCTAAATCCACATCTAATCATCAGTCTACATCAGATTATCGTTTGATCATCAACAATGTGGAGGAGTCAGACTCAGCAGTTTATTACTGTAAGACATGGGACAGCTCTGTTAATGAGTACGTATCACAGTGAAATACACCATGACAAAAACCTCCTCACCAAACACTTCTGCTTTTTGGGTTTCTGACAATCAGATCGAGTCGGTATGAAGTTTATGCTCTGTCACTTCCCTTTAGGTTCAATTAAAGATATAAAAAGTTCATCTAAAAATAAACACGGAACTCAACTCACACATTGTGTTGTTTTGTAATGAATAAAATATGAAACATTAGAATGTTCAATGGCCACATCCATCCATGTCCATCTCATTTAGTATAGTAGTATCCTTTTATTTTTTAAACCAAAGTTGATGTCTTCTATAACGAGGCAATGAGAGGCATTATTTAATTCCATACATTAATTAATGTAATTTGCAACTACAGATAAGCAAATCCTCTCTTTCTGGTAAAGAATATCTGCTATATCTTTCTCTTACTAAGTCTTCATAGGCCTACTGGTATGTTGATGTTGATGAACAATCCACCTGTTCTCTACAATGCTTTAAACAACATAATCTCTAATTAGTTGACTTTTCCTGACCACTGTATCTGAATTCTAGCAGATTTCTTGGATCACCTTGTGCATAAATTCCATTAAAGGAGTAGTTCACCCCCAAAATGACTTTTTTTCTATTGATTAGTCACGCCATGGAGAGTAGAGTTCAATAATACTTTTTGTTTTTTGTCACATTCCTAAGACAAAAATGTGATTTGAGTAAATTTACCCCCATTGATTCCGGATGGTGACCCGTTTCGAAACGGGTCACCATCCGGAATCAATGGGGGTACATTTATTGTTATCACATTTTTGTCTTAGGAATGCGACAAAAAACAAAAAATATTATTGAACTCTACTCTCCATGGCGTGACTAATCAATAGAAAAAAAGTCATTTTGGGGGTGAACTACTCCTTTAAATGTATTTATTTACACTATAATTCTAACGAACGTAGGCTATAACTTAAGCAATCACTACCATGACATATTTTTAAGATCATTAAAGACTTGAAAAGACACATATTACACATATGTTTATTAATCAAATAATATTATCAGTGACTAAAGTTAGTTTAATATCTCTTTTTCCTGTCTTACTTTTTTTCAACATCTAAGTGATGGCATTTTTTTACCTAAACATAATGAAAACAATAGAATGTAAAAATATGTAGAATATCACTTTGATAAAAGCTTTGTTTGAAAAAAACTATTCATCATCACAATTATTGTTTCATATTTTAGATATTTATTATCATGAGTAAACACCACTCAAAGTGTGACCACCGAACCATTCCACTTCAAGTAAACCATTTCTGAAAGTATATAAATTAATGCATATCTAGATATCAATAAGCATTATGACTAACATAAAGGTTTCACTCCTCCCATTGTCCTCAGTGTCCTTATAAAACAGCTCTTCAGTCTGTCCTCTCCTCTCCAACACTGTTCATCTCTCAGCTGAACAATAAGGGACGTTCTCACCACACTGTGACAACATGCTGCCAACTCTCTGCACTCTCATCACTGCTCTAGCATGTAAGAAGAATGACTTACTGTATATTTGGCTTCATCTTCATGTTGGATTCATCATCTTGTCTATATTTCTCTTGGCTTCATGTTCTCTTGTTGTTTCCCAGGTGTGAGTGGTGTGACTGTGGTGACACAGAAGCCTCCTGTTGTGACAGTGAGGAGAGGAGAGACGACCACCATGGATTGTAACCTGGGGACTGTTACTAACCGTGCATGTTACTGGTATAAACAGGTTCCAGGTGGAGTTCCTCAGTACATGTTACGCTGGTACCGTGGCTATGGTGCTGTAATCTATGGTTCTGGTTTCTCCTCTCCTAAATTCACATCTAATCATCAGTCTAAAACTGATTATCTTTTGATCATCAACAATGTGGAGGAGTCAGACTCAGCAGTTTATTACTGCCACACATGGGACAGCTCTGTTAATGAGCACGTATCACAGTGAAATACACCATGACAAAAACCTCCTCACTAAACACTTCTGCTTTTTGGCTTTCTGACAATCAGATCGAGTCGGTATAAAGGTTACGCTCTGTCATCTTCCCTTTAGGCTCAATTAAAAATACAAAATGTTAATCTGAAGAAATAAACAAGGAACTCAACACATTGTGTTTTGTAATTAATAAAATATTAAACATTATATTGTACAATGGCAACAATCATCCATGTCCATCTCATTTAGTATAGTAGTAATCCTTTTAAACCAATCTAGAGTAGATGTGTAATTCCATGTACATGGAACAAGGGAATAAAAGGCATTATCTAATTCCAAACATTAAGTACTGTAATTTACAGTTAAACAAATCTTCTTTTTCTGGTCAAAAATATCTGATATGTCTTTCTCTCTTACTACGTCTTCATACTGCAATGTGGATGCGGATGAACAATTCACCTGTTCTGAAGGCTACAATTCTTAAAACAGAAATCTCTTATTGGTTGACTTTTCCTGAATACTGTATCTGAATTCTAGCAGCATTCTATTATCTTTTTGAGCAACTTGTGCATCTGTTCCATTCATTCTTTATTATCCACTAAATTCTAATGAACGTATACTTACCATAACATATTTTTAAGATCATTAAAGACTTGAAAAGACACAGGTGACTGTTTATTTACACTCAAATATTAATCAAATACTATTACCAGTTACTTAAGTTACTTTAGTATCTCTGCATCCCGTCTTACTTTTCTTCCAACATCTACATGGTGACATTTGTTACCTGAACATAATGAAAACAATAAATATAAAAATATGTAGAATCACTTTGATAAAAGCTTTGTTAAAAAAAAACTATTCATCATCAATTATCGTTTCATATTTTAGATATTTATTATCATGAGTAAACACCACTCACAGTTTTACCAACCATTCCATTTCAAGTAAATAATTTCTGAAAGTATATAAATGAATGCATATCTAGATATATTAATAATATCAATAAGCATTATGACTAACATAAAGGTTTCACTCCTCCCATTGTCCTCAGTGTCCTTATAAGACATCTCTCAGTCTGTCCTCTACTCTCCAACACTGTTCATCTCTCAGCTGAACAATAAGGGACGTTCTCACCACACTGTGACAACATGCTGCCAACTCTCTGCACTCTCATCACTGCTCTAACATGTAAGAAGACTGACTTACTGTATACTTTGACTTCATGTTGGATTCATCATCTTGACTATTCATCATGCTCTCTTGTTGTTTCCCAGGTGTGAGTGGTGTGACTGTGTTTACACAGAAGCCTCCTGTTGTGACAGTGAGGAGAGGAGAGACGGCCACCATGGATTGTAACCTGGGGACTGTTACTGGCAGCCAATGTCGCTGGTATAAACAGGTTCCAGGTGGAGTTCCTCAGTTTGTTCTATATTTCCATCATTCTCAAAGTGCTCCAACCTATAGCTCTGGTTTCTCCTCTCCTAAATTCACATCTAATTATCAGTCTAAAACTGATTATCGTTTGATCATCAACAATGTGGAGGAGTCAGACTCAGCAGTTTATTACTGTCAGGCATGGGATTCTAACAACGTAGTATCACAGTGGTTTACACCATGACAAAAACCTCCCCACCAAACACTTCTGCTTTTTGGGGTTCAGACCAAGTCACTATAGAGTTTACGCTCTGCCATCTTCCCTTTTTGTTCAATTAAAAATACAAAATGTTAATCTAACAAATAAACACAGAACTCAGTATGTTATGTTTTGTAATAAATAAACTATTAAACATTAGATTGTTCAATGGCAACATCCATCCATGTCCATCTATAGTAGTAATCCAGAGTTGATGTGTAATTCTATAACCAGGCAATGAGATGCATTATTTAATTCCATACATTAAGTAATGTAATTTACAATTAAGCAAATCTTCTTTTTATGTTAAAAATATCTGATATATGCTTCTCTTACTAAGTCTTCATACTACTATTAAAAAACTCTTAATAGTTGACTTTTCCTGACCACTGTATCTAAATTCTAGCAGACTTCTATTATCTCTTTGATTAATTTGTGCATTTATTCCATTACATTTTCATTATCCACAAAATTCTAATGAATGCATACTTATTATCTTAGGCAATCACTACCATGACATATTTTTAAATATCATTAAAGACTTAAAAAGACACAGATGACTGTTTATTTACACTTGAATATTGATCAACTAACAGTGACTAAAGTTACTTTGATATATCTGCTTCTCTTCTTCCATTTCTTCCAGGGTTACTTGATGACATTTGTTACCTGAAAATAATGAATGTAAAAATATGTAACTTTGATAAAGCTTTGTTTAAAAAAAATCATAATCACAATTATTGTTTCATATTTTTTAGATATGTATTAACATGAGTAAACACACTCAACCACACAAAGTGTGACTACTGAACCATTCCATTTCAAGTAAACAATTTCTGAAAGTATATACATCTAGATAATATTGATATCAATAAGCGTTATGACTAACATAAAGGTTTCACCCCTCCCATTGTCCTCAGTGTCCTTATAAGACAGCTCTTCTCCTCTCCAACACTGTCCATCTCTCAGCTGAACAATAAGGGACGTTCTCACCACACTGTGACAACATGCTGCTAACTCTCTGCACTCTCATCACTGCTCTAACATGTAAGAAGACTGACTTACTGTATACTTTGACATGTTGGATGCATCATCTTGTCTATAATGTAGACAAGATGATATTATGTATTATTATTTCTCTTGTCTTCATGATCTCTTGTTGTTTCCCAGGTGTGAGTGGTGTGACTGTGGTGACACAGAAGCCTCCTGTTGTGACAGTGAGGAGAGGAGAGACGACCACCATGGATTGTAACCTGGGGACTGTTACTGACAGCTCAGCTCGCTGGTATAAACAGGTTCCAGGTGGAATTCCTCAGTACATGTTGCGCTGGCACCATAGCTGGAGTGCTGTAAAATATAGCTCTGGTTTCTCTTCTCCTAAATTCACATCTAATCATCAGTCTAAAACTGATTATCGTTTGATCATCAACAATGTGGAGGAGTCAGAATCAGCAGTTTATTACTGCCACACATGGGACAGCTCTGTTAATGAGCACGTATCACAGTGAAATACACCACGACAAAAACCTCCTCACTAAACACTTCTGCTTTTTGGGGTTCTGACAATCAGATGTCTGCTGATAGATCAAGTCAGTATAAAGTTTACACTAAAGTCACTTCCCTTTAGGTTCAATTAAAGATATAACATGTTAATTATCATTATTAAAAAAATATAAACATGTAACTCAACACATTTTGTTTTCTAATGAATAAAATACTAAACATTAGTGTTCAATAGCAAACATCATCCATGTCCATCTCCTTCAGTAGGCTACGTATATTACTCCTTTTGTCTTTTAAACCAGTCTAGAGTTGATTATGTATATTCTATGTACATAACCACGCAGCGAGAGGCATATTTAATTCCATACACTAAGTGTATTTTCTTTTTTATGGTAAATATCTCTTGATATGACATTCTCTCATCAAGTCCCATACAAACAATGTTGAGCCTGTTGTCTACCATGTTTAAAACAACATAATCTCTTATTAGTTGACATTTCCTGAACACTGTATCTGAATTCTAGCAGATATTTTAAATTGTACCATTACAGTTTCAACATCGACTAAATTCGAATGAATGTATACTTAACTTTAGTGTTAGCAGTTAGTGCCATAACATATTTAAGAAATCATTAAAGACGTGAAAAGGCATATAGCAACTGTTTATTCACACTTGAATATTAATCAAATCAAATTATAAGTGAATAAATTACTACTTACTGCTTCTCATCTTTATTTTCTTCCAGCATCTACATGATGACTTTGTTACCTGAACAAAAAAACAATACAAAGTGCTGATTAGTTTACAGTTCCTTTTTAGTCAAACAATTAAAGTAAAGTCTACAAAAAATCTTGCAATGACATGATTAACTTAGGTCAGTAGGTTGCCAAAGAAAGTGTTGCTGTTGTATGTTTTTGCAAGTCACAAACGATATTAATATGCATTTAATATCTTCTTCTTTGTTTGTTCAAAAACAGACATATTCAATCAATGTATCAGTGGTTTGCAGAATATTATTATATAAATGATATTTCTTTAAACTGACCTGTGACTCTGTGGCTGATTGGCTGAGATATGACCAGCCCCTTTCTTCTCTGCTGGAGCTCATATAAGTTCATCTAAGTTCAAACTCTCACACTTGCCTCATTATCTTGGAAAGGAAGGTCATTCTCTCTACATTCTGACAACATGCTGGGAATCATCTACACCCTCATCACTGCTCTAACATGTAAGGGTTACACATTACATTACAAAATACTGTATATTCTATTGGAAATATTATATTAATTTTGAAATGTAGTAAAATATAACGTGTAAGAGTATAGTAGAAAAGATACACTGATGGAAACATGATAGTTGTTTTATGTTTCAAAAATGTTCATTTTCCTTTTATGTATTTTACTTTTACAGATGTCAGTTGCCACAAACAAGTTACGCAGACTCCACCAGTAGTGACTGTGAATGAACAACAGACTGCAGAATTTGGCTGTGATATCTCCAGAGATGATGGTTACTATGTTCCCTGGTATAAACAGGTTCCAGGAGGAGTACCTCAGTATGTCTTAAGATTTTACCACAGTCACAGCTCCCCTGATCAATATGGGTCTGGTTTCTCTTCTGAGCGTTTCACATCTAACGCCCAATCTGATAAAAAATATCGTTTGATTATTAATAATGTAGAGAAGTCAGACTCTGCAGTTTATTACTGTTGCACATGGGACAAGTCTGTTAATGAGAACGTATCACAGTGATTTACACCATGACAAAAACCTCCTCACCAAACACTTCTGCTTCTCAGGGTTTAGACAGTCAGATTTTTAAAGTTTAAAGTCATTGTAACATTTACACTCTTGTCACTTTGCTTATGTAAAATGAAAACATAAATATAAAAAATAAATACGAATCTCAACACATAAGATATTATTAATTTGATGATTCAATCCATCCATGTCCATCTCATTCAGTAGTATTTGTCTGCCAAAAACCTCACCTCATGTGTTTTTCTGTGTATGATAGATGTTGAAGGAGTGACAGTGTTGAACCAGAAGCCTGCTGTCCACACTTCCTACAGGACAAGAGGTCATTATGGACTGGAACCATGGAAAATATGATGGACATTATGTCTGCTGGTAGAAACATGTTCCTTCTGCTGTTAGTAGGTTCTACAACTCTCTCTGGAGCAACATTACCTGAGGCTGTCATTCTCATGGATCTTGGAACTTCCATCCAGTCAATATCTGATTAACCACTACAATTATTGTGATGATCACGTTAACATCCAGGATGAATCCAGTGGATTTTAATCTTGTGGATTCAACACACAAGTGGGATTTCAAATGTGGACCACACACAGATATGATGTTAAAGTGTCACAGTGTTGCAGGGTCATCATCAGATCAGTGTGAATAGGATTGTCAATGCAGTGAGAGTGAGGAGGTTTTTGTACGGCCGTGTACACAAACTGAATCACTGTGGTATTCGGACAAGGAACCAAGCTGATTGTGACTGGTGAGTACCCTGTTATCTACTTAACACATGGTTTTCTTTTAGCTTTTTGGAATAAACACATTTTTCCTAGTAGTGATGATATAACTTTTGATGTTTTACATTTTGTCATATTTTAATATTGTTTAATGTGTTGTACATTTATGTACTACACTAAGATCAAAAAGGTTTCACATGGAATATCTGAATTAAAAATCAAATAAATGTTATCTGAGTAAACAATAATATAACATATACAATTATTATATTAGTTACTTTAACATGCAAATGCAGTGTATTCTGGGTGGTTAGCACCATAGTTGTTGTCTTTAATTACAAATCATTATTTGATTATACAATTTGTTTTTGTTTTCATGAAATTGGATGTTGAGGAAAATATGTATGAAATGATGCTATTAATTGGTTTTGCCTTAACGCAAAAAAGCTCTTACCCTTCAGACATGAGATGTTACTTAACAGTAACATATTTTTAACATTAATCATACATACTGTATTGGCTTTACAATGAAATCATGCTTCTTGATCATTTTTCTGAGTATCACTTGATAATCATTGTATTTCACTATCTGAATTATAGCCTAGATTTCCAGATGAGGCTGGTTTACAAGACGTAGTCCTGAAGTAGACCAATAAGTTGAAATGTGTTGCATGAGTCAGTGCTCTATAGACATTTTGTTCCTTATTTGTTTGGTGCACCCTCCAATAAATGTTTTACATGCAATTAGCACTTCACATTCTGTCATGCCCCCCATAATTATTACCATTGCAAAATAATAATTTACTTTGAGTCAAAGCAAATCGTTTTTGATGATTTGTGATTATTTCTTTTATCAACATTTTGTAATTCTCCACATCCCTACTCCAAGTTCATTATAAATGTTATCTTAATTTTCAGTGAATGAATCGATGTTGCATTGTATATTGTGTGATGTAACTCATCTTTATGTGCACTGAATACGTATTGAATTAATACTTTCTTTCCATCCTTGTCAGACTCTACCCTCCCTCCTCCAGTGGTGACCATCTATCCTCCAGCCAGAGATGAGCTTCAGTCCAACAGAGCCACTCTGGTGTGTGTGGCCAGCAACATGTCTATGGGCTTTGCAGAGGTTAGCTGGACAGTAGATGGTAACGCAGTGACCACTGGAGTCTCAACCAGCACTGCTGTTCAGCAACCAGACAACACTTTCCAAATGAGCAGTTCTCTGGACATGGAGACATCTGACTGGGACAAAGATAAAGTCTACACGTGTAAGGTGTCTGTGGGCTCCAACGCTTCTGAAAAAAACATCAAGAAGTCAACCTGTGACACTGAAGCATAACATAATGATACATTCTGTCTCTTTTTTTGCTTCCTTTTGCTTTCTGTGCATTGCATGTTTCAACAAAACAGACTTTTGTAGAATGTTTATTTTACAAATATGTAATAATTGGATAAGATGGATTCTCAGCTTCTATAGTGCATTACATTTAAGCAAAATGTTCTTTATTTTGTTATGAGCAGTATTGTTTGGCCATTGTTTTTGTTTCAATTAAAAGCATTTCAAGTCAAAATGTCTTGTATTATTGTCCTGTGATGCTTTAGAAACACAAGATTGTGTAGAATTTCAGGTGAGCAGTTATCGGCAGTTATATTTGGGTTATGTAAGCTGCACACAAACATATTCACAATTACTGAATAAACACATTACATGATAGGCCTACAACTACTGTACCAATCAACAGTTACAATGTAGAATTTTGCTGTCTTGGAAAACTATAAACCTTAACATCAACTTTCAAAACATTATATTTACAATGTTTGTTTTATCTTTATCATTGTTTATTTGAACAAATCTAATGGAATGACTATTTCACAATCATGAATTAGTCTTGTGCCATTCCAAATGTCACATTTGTCTCTACTGCATGTCACAAGAGATACATTGAGAAATGCTGCCACTTTGTGGTAAAAAAGTGTCTTTGCACAAGCAGCCTGATTTATTTTGTCTTATAATTTAATGATTTTAAACCATCTAAACATCTCAAATAATGTTCCTCATTTGAGCTCAAGCTCTAGTTTATAGAAAATAACATCCTTAATGTCTCACTTTGAACACATGACTTCATATTTATGTTTCCATATTATTTACATTCAAAATGAATTCATTTTGCAAACTTCAGGTTAAAGGAGTAGTTCACCACTTTTCAACCTGTCTTCATATAATAGGTCCTCACTAATGTTCATGATAAAATATCACAATTTTTTTCTACTCAGTCCAAGTCTCCTTTAGGAGAGCTGTGGGAAGTTCAGAATCCATCCTCTTGTGACATCATCATTTTCCCCAAAAAAAAAATTAATCAATATTTTTGAAAAAAATATTTAGATTTTTATTATCGCGAGAACAATGGCTTCCACTTTAAAATTGCAACTTTTCAGGAATAGAAAGCCTGCAGTTTCTATAAGCTGGATTGGCAATCGATGATGTCACAAGACGATGGGTTTCTGACCTGCCCACAGCCCTCCTCTGAGAAAAAAAAAAAAAGAAAAAAAAAGAAAAAAGCTATTTTTGAGGGAGGACCAATTATATGAACATACCGGTAGGTTGAAAAGTGGTGGAGTGCCCCTTTAAATATTCACGTTATTATTGCTCACGACAATGACAGATAGTTACAGTCCTATAGGGCCCTATTTTCGTATATGCCTGACCCCTTTGCATTTTTGTACTATTTTGAAAAACATTTTAAAATACTTCAAATAGCCGATCTACAAGCTCACAACGTGTCGATGTAGATCCAATGGGCTACAATTAAACTTTGTGGGAATTATCAGAATTCTGCCCTGAAGAAATGATTAACTTCTGGATAGAAGAGATTATCAGAGTCTTTTTCTTTCTTTGCAACAAATACAGTAACTATAGATGCAAAGAATCTATGAACTATAACGTGTCTGATGATCTTTGTGTGTTTGCTGTGTTTGAAACAGCACATTATGATGTGTCATCAGAGCCAGTCGTCTACATCTATCTGCAGATGTGTCTCCATCCAGGCTCACTTCCTCCTAGTAGGCTACTGAGAGCAGAGAGCTAACCTCTTCATTTACATGGAGTTATAAATAAGGAGAGGAAGCTGGGCAGGTGCATCATGGGTAAGAAGAGAGGGGTGTGGTGGTATGGTGATGCTTCACTGACTGAGTGTAAATTCATGCAGTTCAACCTTGTTTTATCTGGTTTGTCTGATCATAAAATAATCGTCCAGGTGATTCCAGACATCTGTGAAAGTGTGAATCTTCATATACTGTATAAAAGGCTATGAACTAATCAGACACCTTGCTCAGGCCTTTGAAATTGCACCCTAAATAAAGTGCGGTGTCACCAAACTTAACAAAGGTAGACTACAACCAGAGAGCAACATAAACAAACTCAGACTCAGACATAGTGTTCCCACTGCAGTCATGCTGCTAATGTCATCATGACATATCAATATACATGCCTAATTATAGTCATACATGTATATACTGTAGAGATACGAGTGTCCAGAGCCACAGATCTCTGCTAAGCCCATAGATGGTAATGTGCATATATGGGGCAGACCCACTTCAACCTAATTCATGTAGTGTTAGTTGTTTCTCTTTCATTGCATAGAGTCCATAGAGCGAGCCAAAATATCAAACATAATAATTTTCGAAATGTCTGAGTGAGTGAGTGTCTGTCTGTCTGTCTGAAACAGCGTTTCTCCTCAGTGGCTGGAGCAATTGATCTGAAATCGCATCACCATTAGCATATGAACACACCTGACATAACTGTGAAGCCCGTTTGTCACTTTCACAAATCATATGCTGTATATTAGCATTTTTATGGTGTATCTACTATCTATTCTGCATCTAGCATGAGGCATATCTATTCTGCATCTAGCATGAGGCAACATGTTTAACCAGCTCTGTGTGTGTGTGTGTGTGTGTGTGTGTGTGTGTGTGTGTGTGTGTGTGTGTGTGTGTGTGTGTGTGTGTGTGTGTGTGTGTGTGTGTGTGTGTGTGTGTGTGTGTGTGTGCAGGCAGGCGGGTGTGTGTGCAGGCAGGCGGGTGTGTGTGCAGGTGGGTGGGCGGGCGGGCTGGGGGGGGGACACAGTATCTCTGTAGCCATTAAACGAAACGGGTATTTCTTACATTGATGCTCCTGCTACATATTATCATGCAAGCACCAGTTAAAGTTACTTTCCATCCCTCATATACTGTATGCACAGTGAACATCCCATAACCCACACACTGCACATCATTTCGGAGCTCATATCTTTGAACGGGTAAGGGCTAGTTAATAATAACTGACTGAAGACACTTTAAAAAAGGATACTGTTACAAAGGCCCTTGTGTTATTTTGTCGCCATCAAACCTGGATCTTCACATATGGAGCTGGCTGGATCATCACCTGGACCTCCATGGAGCTGACCAACACTGACATCATCAACTCTACATCACCCGGATCTCCATATATGGAGCTGACGATACATCTATATCTGACATCACATACTCCATATACGGTTATAGCTGACTCGTTATGACATCATCACCAAGGATGACTCGAGCAGCTCAGCGGAAGGGTATAAAGAGCCTGCACACTCTCCTATAGTAACAGGACTCTTCTCAGATAGGACATAACAGTCCTTTTCTTAGGCAGTATCTTTCAGATACCAACAACCAGGGGCGTACCCAGGAATGAGGGTCAGGGTAGGCGAAATGCCAGCCGAAATGCCAACGAGGTGCCCCCCCTCCCCCCCCACCCCCCCCCCCTCTCCCCCCCCCCCACCCCCCGGGGGAGGGGGCGCCCATAAAAAATAAATACATTTTAAATACGTTAAAGCGGATAAATAAATAAACACTATTCAAGTATATTCAATGTATGGATTTTTATTCTCAAAAAGCACAGCATTACAAACAAGGCAAACATTATGCCCAAATAGTGACACATTTCAATTTGCAATTACAACACAACTAAATTAGTTCAAAGTAAACATCCCTTCAAATAGTCCTACATGTCTCAAAACAGGAGACGGCGGGACTTGAGCTTGAAAATATCGATAACTTCATCGTAATTCAGACGATCAGTTAAGTCTCTCTCAAACTCGAGGAGACACAAACTATTTAGGCGAGCTGTTGTCATGGTACTTCTTTGTGCACATTTGATTCTTTTTACACTGGAAAACAGACGTTCAACAGAGCATGTTGTCATGGGCAGTGTAATTAGTGCTTTTAAGAGGTAGTGGACACTGGGGAAAGCGCTATCAGGGCACACATCCAAAACCTTAAGCAGTGTGTTACATTTGTCTCCCTTGCTTTCTTTGATATCAAGGTGAGTCATAAATGAAGCAAGCTCATGTTCTTCAACTGCTGCAACACCCAAAACACTGCCAGAGACATTGAGAGTTTCTACCATTTCAGTTACATCAGCATCAGTTACATTAGCAGCACGGGGAGTTGCTAAGAACACACTAGCAGACGTCATGAAACCATAAGAGTCGGGTTGGAACCTGGTATTCAACTCATTAAGTTGACAGTCTACGATCTGGTTTAAAATGATGCGTAAATCCTTGTCACATTGGACTCTTGATTGTTTTCCCAGGGTAGTGGTAATGATACTATCACTGAATTTAGAGGGAACAAAGCGTTCTCGGACTGTACTAACTGCAAATCTATCCCACTTTACAACATCATGTTTCTTACATAAAGCATTTGTTTCGGTCAGGATGCTTTTATATCCTTTTAAGCTATTGTCATCACACCTTATCGCTGACAGCTGTCTTTTGAGACCATCAATTAAATCTATAGCGCATGGTACAGTAGTCGTTTTAGACTGCAGGCCATTGGTTGCTGCATTAGAAATAGAAAACAGGTTTTTAAAGAGAACGAGAAGGAAAACAAACTTCCTTGTTTGTATCCTAGTTAACAATGCATTTGCGTCCTCACATGATGGACCTCGATTCAGGACATACGCACTCAAAAGGTCTAGTATAACGTCATAAAGTTGGTGCACTTTAGTAACAGCATTAGCTCTTGAACTCCACCTTGTGTCACAACCACGTTCAAGTTCAAGGGGTCTCTTGTGTGGATATTTCTCTTGCTGAAGGTCAATAAAAGTAGCATGTCGGCTGCAGCCTGTCATAAAAGCATGCAGTGTATTGAGTGTAGTGAAAAACGACTCTGCGTCTTCTGATGTGCGTGCTACAGCAGACAAAACCAGATTAAGTCTATGTGAGTGGCAATGTGTGTAGGTAGCGTTTGGAAATGAGTGCTTAAGAATGGCCTGCACCCCGCCTTTGTATCCAGACATCACAGCATCTTGACTAATGCTATACTCGATAAATGGGAATTTATCATACCAGTGGTTTGCAAAACTCCTGAGTGTTCCGTTGAAGTCTGTAGATGGAAATCTTTTTAGTTTCGGTTGAGTCGCCGGTTCATCTATAGCAGACAGGTCCGTTGGCCCATCCACTCCTCTGGTGGTGGCTGGTACAGCTGCCGAGGCGCAGGCCGCCGAGGCGCAGGCGGCGGCGGTTCTTGCTCCGGGCGCCGCGACAGTGAGTGGGCTGCTGGGCTCTGGAAAGCAGGCTGCCTCGGTCCCCGCTGCTGTCGGTGAGTTGCTGCCGCTTGAGCCTGGTTCTGGGTCCGGGAAGAAGCAGGCCGCCTCGGCCCCCGCTGCTGTCGGTGAGTTGCTGCCGCTTGAGCCTGGTTCTGGGTCCGGGAAGCAGGCTGCTTCGGTCCCTGCTGTCGGTGAGTTGCGTGCGGCTGCAGGCAGCTCTTCGGAAGGCGGCGAAGGCGGCTCCAATGCGGCGGCAGGGAGGTCTTCAGAAGGCGGCTTGCTTTTGCTGGCGGCGGTGAACTGGAGCGTCTTCTGGGTGAACCTCTTCTTTGCTGGTGGTCTCATGTTGTAGTTCAGTCAGTAATGAATCAAGGCTAGTCTGAGAGCCTGTTTTATACAGTATCCCACCTTTCAGCCAGGTAGAGGTGATAATGGCCCAAAATCCCCTCCCCTGCCCCGTAACACCATTATAACAAAAGACGCGCAGGAACAAAAGGCGAGGAAAAGGCGACCAGAATTCAATTTACATCCCAATGAACTGGCTGGCTGCCTTCCCCAGCGAGTGGGCAAGGGGGGTTGAGCAACATTCTTTAAGTTTTGTGGGTGCTTGGGGGTGCTTTGGGGGCTATAATTTACATTTTCAACAGAATAAATGTAAGGCGACGGCCTTTTCGCCTTAATGGCAGGCCCGCGCCTGCCAACAACTGTACACTTACAACATGTTGGCCAAGATTTTGCCTGTACTAAAACTAGCCACCAAGGTGACTGTTGCAGGGGGAGCTCTATATGTTGTCTATGACTCTGGAGTCTTGGGGACAAGCACGCAGGGGTCAGAAGTGTTCGACAAAGCTAAAACGGCAATACCACCTGCAATAGAGGAGTGGATGAAGCATTTTGGAATGGAGACTCAACTTCCAACATTGCCTAAGATTGAATTCTCCCCTGTTCATGCATGGGACTCTGGGGTGCGGACATCAATCTCTGCCCTATCGGAGGCACCTACAAAAGCATGTGATTACACAAACCATGGCCTGCAGTATGTGAAAGAGTATGTGAAAGACCTTACCAAATGAAAGGCATGACATTTACTGACATTGTGGTTTTTGGATGGTCGTCTGCAATCATAATCTGGGAAATGGTTACACTACTTAAAAACGTAAAATTCATCACAGCGGGAACGGAAGGGACAGCTAAAGTCATTTAGCTGATCTGAATGAGTCATTCTGGATGACGGAATTGATTTCCTGAGTTTTGAATTTAAGTGTTTTGCACGCCATGTTATAGTGAATTTATAATGGGAGTCACGCATAATGTGTGAGTGAATCCACATTGTCAGTCTGGCCCACCATTCGTACCAATACTGGCACAGGATTCGGGCTTGCCCCCAGAGGTTGTGCACTGAGTTGATTGATTGGGCCATAAAAGTGTCAAATGCGTCTGTGTTCGTTAGTGGATCAAAGACAGCAATCACTCTGATGGCTGTCAGATGGGGGAGGGGGGGGGGGTTGACACAAATCTGCAATTCTACCCAGTATGCCTTTAAAGATAAGGAAGTGGGGAGAGTGATATTTTGGTTAAAACAAAGAAGCCAAAGCTTCATATTCAGATAATGTATTGCTTGATCATTGCTGAGAGTTGATATACTAGGATTTGAGCGCACAATTGAGACTAGGAATCCAAAACAGCTGGCAACATTCACAGCAATCTCAGCAAAGAGGTAATGATTAGGACCGTGGAAACCTAGGACCCCAGATGTTATCAAAGACTATATTATCTTCGACCACATCACTGTGATGTCACAGCACTGACCAATCAGAACAACCACATCAGTGATGTCAGAGCACTGACTGCATATATATACCGTATTTTCCAGACTATAAGGCGCACTTAAAAGCCTTTAATTTTCTCAAAAAACTACAGTGCGCCTTATAGTCCAGTGCGCCTTATATATGGATCATGCATTGACATTGACATTCCCTTTAGCACAGCTCCATCTGTTGGATGCATAACGCAACGGTAGCGTCTATTATGTGCGCCTTATAGTCCGGTGCGCCTTATATATGAAAACAGTTTGAAAATAGACCATTCAGTGCGCCTTATAGTCAGGTGCGCTTTATAGTCCAGAAAATACTGTACAGTATTCTCTCCAGGCAAGAGCTTTAAAACTCTGTCTTCTTTTTTAATGTGTTAATGAACATGTATGCTGTGCAGGTATAATTTGCAGGAAGGACAAGAAGTGGCTGGGAGTGTCGGTGTACCAGATCGCCCAAGTCAAATCCTTGGACGAGTGCTGCTGTCAGTCGGCAGAAGAGACATGTTATGATTTTCTTTGAGTTATTTTGACACAAACACACATACACACACACACACACACACTCTCTCAGAGACAGAAATACCAAACATGTCGAAGATCTCCAAGGCAGCAAAAGTGGCGAAGAAGGTGGATCTTGGGGGTGTGATCCGTGCCATAGTGATGTCGGGACAAGCCATGCCAGGCCCGCCACTCGGACCAATCCTGGGACAGAAAGGGATTCATTCCTATTGGCCAGTTTTGTAAGGACTTCAATGAGAAGACCAAGGACCTCAAGGAAGGAATTCCTCTTCCAATCAGGAAGAGGTCAGGATGTAAAGCCTGACAGAATGTATGACCTGAAGATCGGCCAGCCTACGGTCTCTTACTTCCTCAAGCAAGCGGCAGGCATTGCGAAAGGTGCAGGAAGAACAGGTCATGAGGTGGCTGGGCTCGTGTCGTTGAGGTCGGTATACGAGATCGCCCAAGTCAAACCCCAGGACGAGTGCTTCAAAAAACGTAACGCCTCCTTGGAGGATGTCGTCAAGTGCATCATAGGCTCCGCCCACTCACTGGGCATCAAAGTGGTCAACGACCTGTCAGCTGGTGAATACAGAGTCTTTCTGGAACAGAGAGTGGAGACACTTAAAGCTCAAGCAGCAGCAGCAGAGGACAAGAAGAAATGAACACGCACACACTCACGCACACACAGTGTTAATCAACCGAATGTCTGAGGTTTAAGCTTGAGGATTAGTCAAGCTTCACATGACATTTCGGTCATCCAGATGGTGACGTCACCAAGAATTGGCTGTTGATGTTCAAGGGTTTCCCCATTGGATGACATAAGCTCATCGGGCGGACAGACAGACATTCCAACGTTTAATATACCACGCTTTCTAGTTAAACACCAAAAGTCCATTCAGTTCAACTATTGACTATTGACAGTTCTGACTATTTCTGTAACACTTTCTGTGGTCCATTGAGTTCAATGGACTTTTTCTGTAACCGTTTCTTGTAATCCCAAAACCCCTTTTCTGATTGGACAATGGATTTGAGGATTGGTTAAGCTTCACTTGACATCACGATACGGTATACAGGCAACCATAATTGCACCTTTCTAGTTTGGCACTGTGCTGTACATTATTAAATTATTGTTCATGTAAGAAAGAGATCTCCTCAGAAACATCAGCCCAGCTGTACATAGAGAGGCAAAAACATCTGCAACACACCAGAAAACCAGGATCCAGATGTTCTGATTAAAGGTTATTAAATGTATCATTTCCCACCATGTCACTGTGATGTCAGAGCACTGAGCAAACAGAACAACCGCATCACTGTGATGTCAGAGCACTGAGCAATCAGAACAACCACATCACTGTGATGTTGCAGCACTTGCTGTATATACATATTCTCTCTACGCTTTATTATTACATCCTCTAGTTATGAGAACATACTGAATTAAGTGGTAATAAACTTTTGATAAACAAGACTTCCGGTCAAGACAGACAAAGCAAACGTGTGTGTTGTCGGTTCTTACTGCAACAGAATCGCAATTTAGTTGACACAAAGGCATGTTTTTTGACCACACATAATCAGAAAATAAGTTTAGTTCTGTTTTAGATTAAGCTGCCGTTCAGACTGTTGCGCCGTTCTAAAGAAGCAGAACCATAGCTGCTGTGCAGATGACCGAGTCAGACCAGATCAAACAGTTCAAGGAGTTCCTGAGGACGTACAACAAGCTGACAGAGAACTGTTTCATGGCTTGTGTGAAAGACTTCACCACCCGAGAGGTGAAGCCAGAGGAGATGGCCTGTTCAGAGAGGTGTCTACAGAAGCATCTGAATATGACTCAGCGGATCTCCATGCGGTTTCAGGAGTATCACATCCAGCAGAATGAAGCTCTGGCAGCTAAAGCCGGCCTGCTGGGTCAGCCACACTAGAGCCTACAACGATCTCCAAGGCAGCAAAAGCGGTGAAGAAGGTGTATCTTGGGGTTGTGATCTGTGCCATAGTGGGGTTCGGGATAAGCCAAGCCAGGCCCACCACTCAGACCAATCGTGGGACAGAAAGGCTTCAATGAGAAGACCAAGAACATCAAAGGAAGGAATTCCTCTTCCAATCAGGATACGAAAACCGGGACCCAGATGTACTAAATAAATGTATTATTATAGACCACGTCACTGATATCAGAGCACTGGTTGTATAAATATTCTCTCGAAGCTGTATTGAACCTGTCTAGTATCTAATATGAAAATATTGTGAATGAAATGTTGAGCGGTTATCAACTTTTAAACAAACATGGCACACGTGCATATCTCCTTGTATGGGCCATTCTGTCCATGACATCAGCTGTGGTGATGTCGGTCTCGGTGTACTTTCTATGACGTTAGTCTGATATGACGTAAGTCTCATGTGACCTTAGTCTCGTGCTCATAAGGACATAGGGACATACACACAAAGCCAGACGTAGGAGAGGTTAGCACCGCTCAAAAACAAGACTTCCGGTCTAGTAAAAAAACAACGACTGCAGCGATCTTTGCAATTTAGTTCACTTAGTTGTCAACTGACGAGTATTCATTATTATCTGGATTTTGCAGTAGCTGTGATCCTACAAAGACACTATGGCAATCTTCTGTCGGGGTTTACACTTTCCATCCCCTGGATCAATTACGATGTTGACGGAGGCTACATGTCCTTGGTTAGTGTCATTCCGAAGCAAGTTCACCACAGTACAGGTCCGACCAGAGTATTTTGCAGAGAGGTCTAAAAAGTATGGCGGTGACCCAAACCAACCTCATAAACTCCACATAGTGACACGGGTCAAAAGTGTCAAATCGAGGCCATACTGGGAGAAGCAGCTGATTAAGGACCTTCAGCTTGAAAAGGCACATACGCCTGTAATTCACAAAAACACACCTGCAGTCTGCAGTCAGTTGAAGTTCGTCAAACATCTAATAAGGATCCAGCCGCTCAAGACTCCCTATGGCCTCCCTGATGAAGAGGACATGGCTGAAACATACGGTACATCAACAGCAAAGGAGAACTGATCGTACGGCGGCTCCTTAAACCTATTGAAGCCAAGGCTACCGGGTCATAGTCCCATATAGGCTCTGTCCAATAGTATACTTAATTTATACTCCGGTGTGAGGAACACTGTTGCACGACAAAGTATGAATCAGGTTTTATTACAATAAAATAGCAATACATTTGTGTACAGATTTTGTTGGACATTGCAATGGGCCTTGAGGTAAATCAAGCATCACTTGAGAAACCAGTTGGTTAACAAGTTGTTTCGGAATTAATAAATGAACATTTTAATTAAAAAAGGTATCACTCAAACACGACACACGTGCATATCTCCTTGTATGGGCCGTTCTGTCTGTGATGTTAGTTATCTCATTCTCCATACATGGAGTTCTGTGCTCATCCGGACATAGAGACCTTTACACACAAAGCCAAACGTAGGAGCAGTTAGCACCGTTCAAAAAAATAGATCTTCATGATTGATGGAGTCAGTGGTGATGGAAAGAGAGACAGCCCTGCTTGTTACAGACAGACAGGCCAGGAGAAAGCTCAGCCAGGAGCATGGATGTTTTTGTTATTGGATAATTTCTTGCTGATGTGAGAACAAGGTTTTCAGAAAATATATTTTTCCTGTTCTGTTGTATTGACTTAGAATGAATACGGCAATAACTAACCCATGGTCCAGGTACAGTCCTATGGTCTCTTTTGTGGAACTCTCCTGCCTCTTGTTCATGTGAGCATCTGATCTCCTGGGCCATTTCTTCTGGCTAGAGCCCTCCTCTGTGATCTCAAGTCTACCTGGGGGTGAAACCTCTCCGTGGGTTGCCGTCTCACCGAGGGCCTGCCAACGCAGTGCGTAGGTAGGGGGAGTTTAGAAAAAGTAAAAAGTAAAAGTATAAATACTGCAATATAGAAATACTAAGTTACAAGTAAAAGTCTGGAATTCAAAATGTGCTTGAGCACAAGTACAAGTACAAAAGTATTGGTATATAAATATTGGTGTTTTGGTTCTTAAAGTACCAAAAGTAGGAAGTACTCATGCAGAATGTCCCATTTCAAATGTATAAAAATCTTTCGAAATGTATTTAGGGCTGAAGTGGTTAATGTATGTTTTGTGATAATAATCAAAAACCACAAAGCAACGAAAGTTTTCAAATAATTATGGTAGACAATTGTAAAAGTACAATATTTCATATTTAAATATAAATATTGTAAGTAGGCTCCAGTAGAGTAAAAGTACCTCAAAATGTATATTTGTACTAAGTTACTGTAGGCCTACATGATCACTGCCTGGAGGAGGTTGTCTGCAAACGCTTCCACTCTGTCGAATTTGTTTATTACTAACTCATCCTTCAGAGAGTTTTACTGCTTGTAGAGTGCACTCGGTGCGCCGGTTTCTAATTCTAAAAGCAGAGCACCAAACAGGTGAGAACATCAGTGAAGCTCACACAGATGTCAACATTGACTGCAATTGTTGCAACTGAACACAAGAGGGCAACATTGGATTAGTGTATGACTGAAAATTCACACTTTCACAGATTTATGGAATTATCTGGACATATTTTTGATCAGGCAAACCAGATAAAACAAGTGTGAAGGGCAGATGAATTTACACTCTCGGTCTGCCTGGCTTCCTTTCCTTATTTATAACTCCATGTAAATGAAGAGGTTAGCTCTCTGCTCTCACTACTAGGAGGAAGTGAGCCTGGATGGAGACACATCTGCAGAGAGATGTAGACGACTGGCTCTGATGATGACACATCATTATGTGCTGGTTCATACAACAGCAACACACTATTTAGCAGATCATCACAGACATGTTATAGTTCACACAGTATATTCTTATCTACTGTATATTCACCGTATTGGTGGCAAAGAGAGAAAACAAACAGCTGCACAGGGATGTGCAATTAAGGCACTGCATTCACATGCAGTAGTCACAATTCACATGAAATTATATTTAATTAAACTAATAATGAATGATTCCACTTAGTACAGTGTGTATCTCGGTGAACACAATGCTATTGTTAATATATATTATGTAATTAATTTCCAACTACCAACTTACATAATGAGTATTATGTCATGTTTGATCACCTTGACTGTGACTTTGTCCTCTGAACTGTACACTCTGGCAGCTGAATGTACTGATCATCACTCCCACTAAGTTTCATGAACATCTACCTATACCTCAATTTTTATCCTAACTTTGACTGTGACCTTGACCTATGATTGATCTTGGGGCAGCCTTCTGATCACTATCACCTAGTTTAATCTGTTTAGTAGTAAAAGCACATGCTAAACATTCATGTTCTAATTCATGGGTCCTTCATTTATGGAAAAGTTTACAAATGTTTAGAATTTTCCTTTTAAATGCATTTTTTTACCATGGCCAGAATATTGCCCTATATGGTAAAATTGTCTATATCCAGAAGTTATTTACCAAAATCTTTAACCATAAAAACTGTGTTTAAACTCCTCCTCCGTTCTCTTCTTAGTGTCCTTATAAGCTCCTATCGTTCAGTCTCTGCTCTCCTCTCCAACACTGTTCATCTCTCAGCTGAACAATAAGGGACGTTCTCACCACACTGTGACAACATGCTGCCAACTCTCTGCACTCTCATCACTGCTCTAACATGTAAGAAGACTGACTTACTGTATACTTTGACTTCATGTTGGATTCATCATCTTGACTATTCATCATCATGTTTTCTTGTTTCTCAGGTGTGAGTGGTGTGACTGTGGTGACACAGAAGCCTCCTGTTGTGACAGTGAGGAGAGGAGAGACGACCACCATGGATTGTAACCTGGGGACTGTTACTGGCAACCAATTTTACTGGTATAAACAGGTTCCAGGCGGAGTTCCTCAGTACATGTTACGCTGGCACCATAGCTATAGCTATAGTCCATCATACTATGGCTCTGGTTTCTCCTCTCCTAAATTCACATCTAATCATCAGTCTACATCAGATTATCGTTTGATCATCAACAATGTGGAGGAGTCAGACTCAGCAGTTTATTACTGTCAGGTATGGGACGGCTCTGTTAATGAGAACGTATCACAGTGAAATACACCATGACAAAAACCTCCTCACCAAACCTTCTGCTTTTTGGGTCTTTTACAGTCAGAGTGAGTTTAAAGTGATTGTCACTTGCTAAAATGAAAACATAAATCTCAAAAATAAATATGAAACTCAGCACATTGAGATCCATAATGAGTAAGAGATGGTTCAATGGCAACACCCATCCATGTCCATCTCATTTAGTACAGTAGTATTTGTCTGCCAGAAACATTTAGTCTCATGCATAATGTTTCTGTTAATGTTGATAGATGAGTGACAGTGTTGAACGAGACGCCTGCTGTCCATACACTTCCTACAGGACAAGAGGTCATTATGGACTGGAACGATGGAAGATATGGACATGATGTCTGTTGGTAGAAACATGTTCCTGCTGCTGTTCCTCAGTAGGTTCCTCAACTCTCTCTGGATCAGGATTCTCCTCCACTCGATTCAACTGTAGAGTAATGCAACAGAAAGAGCCAGGAGGTTTATCACAGTGATTCATTCAATGACAACAAATCCACCGCGGCTGTCACTTTCATGGATCTTGGAACTCCATCCTATCAACATGTTGATTTACCACTACAATCATTGTGATGATCACGTTAACATCCAGGATGAATCCAGTGGATTTGAATCTTGTGGATTTAACACATTTCTACATGAAGTGGGATTTCAAACATGGACCACAAACAGACATAATGTTAAAGTGTCAAAGTGTTTGCAGGGTCATCATCAGATCAGTGTGAATAGGATCATCAGTGATGTTCCTCTATGCAGTGAGAGAGAGAGGAGGTTTTTGTACAGCCGTTTCCACAAACTGAATCACTGTGGTATTCGGACAAGGAACCAAGCTGATTGTGACTGGTGAGTACCCTAGCTGTTATATACTTAAAATATGTGCTTCTTCTAGCTATTTGGAATACAATATTTTTTTCTTATGATACAACTTTTGGATGTTTTAGATTTTGTCCTATTTTCTTTCTTCTTTTTCTTTAACTATTAGTATTGTTTAGTGTGTTGTACGTTTATGTACCACACAAACACACTGATCAAAAAGGTTTCACATGGAATTCAATCTCAATTAAGAATTACATATACTTAAGTATATAATATATGTTAACAATATTAAATATAACATATTTGTATTGGTTACATTACTACTTTAGTTTGTTTTTCCTTGACATAAAAAAATCCATCCTTTTATCACCAGTAAGACTCCCTAATCGGGAGATAAGCGACCGTTGGTCGCTTATCTCCACAAATAGGCCAAAAGTTTGTTTTACCAATTATTACACTCTATGTGAACATTTACATCAACAAATCCCAAGTACTATGCAGAACGACCCATTTCAAGTTTTTAATGTACAACAATATTTAGAAAATAGGTCTACAAGCTGACAGTCCTCGTCCCTTATATTCCCATAGGTTATATGGAGATCTCAGTGTTTGTCAGTCCTTGTTCATTTATGCCCATATATGGACATCTCTATATCTACTGTAACAGTCCTTGTCCCTTTATGCCCATATATGGAGATCTCTTAACTGTAAGTCCTTGTCCCTTTTATGCCCATATATGGATATTCCTGATGTCATCAGTATATGAACATATATGGGCTTTCTGATATGCCCATATATGGAGATCTCTTAACTGTAAGCCCTTGTCCCTTTTATGCCCATATATGGATATCCCTGATGTCATCCGTATATGCCCATATATGGGCTTTCTAATATGCCCATATATGGAGATCTCTGTATCTCCATATATGGGTATAAAAGGATACTTCAGGTCTGACATCAGGTTTGTTTATATTGGGTTGCTAGGTTTGACATCACAAACTCTATGGGCCATCTGACCTAGAAATCTATATTTGGGCATAGATGACTCATCGTGACTAGGGATGGTCCGATCAGGTTTTTTGGAACCGATCACCGAGCACCGATCACAAAAGTTTGATCACCCGATCCCGATCAATCACCGATCCGATCAAGTTATTATTTATATTTTCTAAATGTTAATGTTTTAACTTTATTTCATTCATTCACTCATGAATTCATTTATATATTTGCCTTATAGTTATTTACCAGCATTACTATGTATTTATTATCATAGCAGTAACTAATTATTCCTTCAGCACTGTGGAAATCAATACCCCAAAATGGCCTCAAGTGGGCATACTGAACGGCTGGTTGATCAGATGCACCGGATCGGTGAATTTACCTTTTGATCTAAACCACCGATTATCGCCGATCATGCTTTGATCGGCCCGATCCGATCCATTGCCGATTGATCGGTAACATCTCTAATCGTGACCTCATCACACGTCGACCGCACGTGTGACCGACGGACGGCCGGTGGAGGTTTTCATACTAAACAGCGACCTTACGGTCGCAATTACACATTGCCTTTACAATGAAATCATACTTCTTAATAATTTTGCTGCTGAAAATTCTTGTTCACATAATTATTACCATTGCAGAATAATAGAAATCATTGACCTTTGTCAAAGCAAATCGTTTTGATGACTTTTGATTATTTTGAAATTGTTTGATGTGGAACCTTTTTTCCGCACTTTGTAATTTTCTGCATCTCCACTCCAACTTCATTTTAAATGTTTATCTTCATTTTCAGTGAGGCAAAAATGAATGGATTGTGCAATGTAACTCGTCTTATGTGTGCTGAATTAGTGTTGAATTAATACTTCTTTCCATCCTTGTCAGACTCTACCCTCCCTCCTCCAGTGGTGACCATCTATCCTCCAGCCAGAGATGAGCTTCAGTCCAACAGAGCCACTCTGGTGTGTGTGGCCAGCAGCATTTCTACGGCCTTGGCAGAGGTTAGCTGGACAGTAAATGGTAACGCAGTGACCACTGGAGTCTCAACCAGCACTGCTGTTCAGCAACCAGACAACACTTTCCAAATGAGCAGTTCTCTGGACATGGAGACATCTGACTGGGACAAAGATAAAGTCTACACGTGTAAGGTGTCTGTGGGCTCCAACGCTTCTGAAAAAAACATCAAGAAGTCAACCTGTGACACTGAAGGAAGGATAGCCTAATAATGATACATTCTCTCTCTTTTTTTGCTTCCTTTTTGCTTTCCATGTGTAGTTTTTCAACAAAACAAAACGTTTGTCTAAACATGTGTAGGCTACAATAATTGGATACGATTTGGTTCTCAGCTTCTATAGTGCATCTTTATTTTGCTATGAGCAGTATTGTTTTGCCATTGTTTCAATAAAAAGCTTTTCAAGTCAAAAGGTATTTAGTACTGTTATTGTCCTTTGATACTTTAGAAACATCAGACAGTGTAGAATTTCAGGTGAACAGTTATCTGCAGTTACCGGTATATGGCTGCACACAAACCTATTCACAATTAATTACGGAATAAACACATTACATGATAGGCCTACAACTACTGTACCAGTCAATGTAGAATTTTGCTATGTCTTGGAAAACTATAAACCTTAACATCAACTTACAAAACATTATACTTACAATGTTTGTTTGTCTTTATCATTGTTTATTTGGATAAATGTAATGTAATTAAGGTATAATATATTTCACAATCATGAATAGTCTTGTGTCAAAATGCCACAATTGTTCCTACCTCATGTCACAAGAGATACATTGAGAAATGCTGCCACTTTGTGGTAAAAAGTGTCTTTGCACAAGCAGCCCAGATTTAAACATGTTTGGATTTGATTTGCACAAATAAAGATTTCAAATAAAGTGAATACAAATATATTATATAATAATTTCATCATTAAACCATCAAAACGTCTCAAATAATTATCTTCACATGAGCTCCAAATAGTTTATAGAAAAGAATATTACATCCTGTCTCACGTATTATTATTATTATAATGTAGATATATTTCCTCCACATTATTTACATTCAAAGTGATTCTTCACAATTTGCAATCTCTTCATTTTGCAAACGCATACATTCAAGGTTATTATTGCTCACAACACAATGACAGATTGTTACAGTCCTATGGTCTCTGTTGTGGGACTCTCCTCCCCCTTGTCCCAGTGACCATTTTTCCTCCTGCCCCTGGTCCATTGCCTCTTGCTGGAGCCCTCCTCTGTGCCCGTAGAGGTGATCTCAGGGCCGCCTGGGGGGGGAACCTCTCCGCGGGTCGCCGAGGGGCGGCCAACGCAGGACGTGGGGGGACTTTACCGGCCTGGAGGTCGTCTACAAACGCTTCCACTCTGTCGAATTTGTTGGTGAGAGTTCCAAGCTCATCCTTCAGAGCGTTGAACTGCTTGTAGAGATCACTCAGTGCGTCTGACAGAGGCGGGATCCTGGACACACAGAGAGACAAAACAGGTGAGAAAGTCACATAGATTTCAGGGTTAGAATGAAGACTGCAGAACTGTCTGGTATTCTAATGTCCAGAGAGAGTGTATCTGAAATTGTACCCTCTATAAAACATTTATCTAAACTGTTATTTGGTATTATTTGTAGTTTTTTAAGCTTCCAACAAATTCATGCAATAATGCACACCAAGCAATTTGTCTACCATGTCTACCCATATTCATACTGTATACACCCTGCCCCAATAGATGGTGCTGCAGCTTCTAAGTTGTTTGTTATATTTCATCATGAGATTCACATTTTGACTGCTACAATTCAAATGTAATTCCAATAAGATTATTGACTGTACTAACTGTACTTTTAACAAACTTGTTAATAAAGTATTCGATCAACTAAAGTGAAAGTAACAATTAAGGTATATGCAATTCTGTAGATCACATTTGAAAAAGTGACTTCCCCAACACTGCAAAACAGTCACAGCTTTCCTAACTCAAGTCTCAAGATTGTTATACTTCTTGTAGTCCTGCTATTTTTGGAGCAAGACACTATTGTACGACTGAGAAGGCTATGAATTAAGCATGAGTTATTGGCTCTTTGTACTAAATCCTTGTCTCTAAGGGAATGGGTTATTGACTTTGAGTAAATCCAGCATCCCTCTGCATCTGTTTCCAGAGTGAAGTCATAATCACGCAAACATCTTGCATGTCTTGTAAGCATCGCCAAAGACTGGTCAGTGGCCATGTGTAATGCAGTGCAGGTTATGTTAATGTTGCATTTATAGTGTTGTGAGAGCCAGTTATTTTCCTCTCTCTCTCTCTCTCTCTCTCTCTCTCTCTCTCTCTCTTCTCTTCTCTTTCAACTTCAGCTCTAACGCCGCTCTGTTGCAAGCCGTGTTGCCCTGCCTCTTAAAATCTTTGAATGTTTTTTTTTTCTTATCGAGATGTTTGTCTTTTACATTTGCAGCGTGTAAAGTTTCCCACTACCTCAAGTTTCACCTTGACCTTGGACTCCAGTTTTGACCATTACTGTAACCCTGTCTGTATAACTGGTACAAATCAGGGGAGAGCGCCACCTACCTGCTATACTCTGGCAGGAGAGAAGCAGGGTTGTTGATAAGGAGGTCTTTCACTTGAGTAATGATTGCATATTTCCAGTTGTCCAGTACCTGGGTGAGGTTGGAGCAAGTCTTGCCATGTTCTGCCAGAGGTGCATATCACAAAGAAATCATCAGTGTTCGTTTAACTCAGAGTGTACAGATAGATAGATTTATTTATTTTCGTGTCGTGCACCAAAAAGTTGCCCAGTCCACATGGACTTACAGGACCCAAATCATTTCATCGGTACCATACCGGTATACATTTAAAAATAAAATAAAAACAAACTAACAAAAAGACATATATACAAAACACTTTGTCTTTTTTCCCAAGCCTTACACACATAATCTGCCAAAAATAAAATACCTTTCATAATCGTCCAACCAAAAAGAGTTAACACAAATAGATGACATTACCAAATAATCATATAATGGACAATAAAACAAGAAATTAACCTCATTTTCAATTTCCTCCAAATCACACAACAAACAAACTCTGGAGCTCAGGAGTCCCAATGAATCTACCAGTCTCCAAAGCCAACGGTAAGGTCCCTGAATGTAACTGAGCACAAAACCACCTTTGACTCTTAGATACATTGTGCATGACATATGGTTCAGGACCATAATCCTTCTTAGCAAGACGATATTATGTTCTAAGTTTTGATTTACACCATAAGTCAACAGATCAACTCTGTTTATATTTATGGAACATAGTATACTGCAATTCACGAATATTACAACATAATCTATTTAAATAAATAAATGAAGAATTATTAATACAAAAATAAAGATTTCACTTTGTTGGCCCAGGGATAGCCATTTGAAATATCCCAGTTAAAAATTTTATCCCAGTTAAAAATCTTTAACAAATGGAAAATCTCTGTACAAATGGACCATAAGGATGCAGCCCCATACTCGGGTCTGTATCATGCTGTGTGCAAACCTTCTCCATATTATTATTTTTAGCTTTGACATTTTTTTCTAAATTTGAACATCAAGACATTACCCTGACCTTTGTGATCCCAAGCTGAGGTCTCCTGTTTCCATTTCTGAGCTCCACAAATTGACAGAATACATAGCAGGGCTGCAACCCCTTGCATCATCATCCTCCTCACCTATAAGGATGACAAATGTATGGGTACTTTAAAAAAAGTGTGTGTGTGTGTGTGTGTGTGTGTGTGTGTGTGTGTGTGTGTGTGTGTGTGTGTGTGTGTGTGTGTGTGTGTGCGTGCGTGCGTGCGTGCGTGCGTGTGTGCGTTTGTGCATGCATGAGTGCATGCGCGTGGATAGATAGATAGATAGATAGATAGATAGATAGATAGATAGATATGAGATTATCAATCAATCAATCAATCAATCAATCAAATGTTTTATCCACCTACCTGTGAGATGGTGCGGTGGAGCAATTCCCAGTCAGAGCAGCAGAATAACGTCAGTGTAATGATCCTGTAACAGTCAGACTCAGAGAACCACCTCCCCAAGCTCCGAAAGCCTGCCCTCTTCCAGCTCCCACCCACTTCGGCGGTCTCTTCGTTTCTGTCAACTGCATGGAAGCCCACAAAGTGCACAAACCGCTCACCACATGTGCATAATACATGTCAAGTGCATTGGCAGATATGCACAGAATATGCACATAATGTGCACAGAATGTGCACATCTGGATGGACATCTGTGCACGTGTGCGCATAAGTTGACCACGTTCACTCTGCCTGCCATTTTGCTCATACGTCACGTTCTCCTCCCTCCAAGCATGACGTAACAGCAAAATGGCAGCCGTGTGAATACAGGCTATATCGCCTCCTCAATGGAAAAATGCTGGAAATATTGTGAAGCATGTTCTGTATCTGGTACTATGCTGACCAACACAGTCTTTACCAGGGACGTGCTGGCCAATGGGAAAAGCGGGACAACTCCCGAACGTCCGGTTCATTCCCGGCCGGTCCAGGCCGGCCATTAGGAAAAAATTAAAAATAAAATGTTGGCCTTCGTTCCATTTTGGGGGCTGGGCGGCCAACAAAGTAAATCGTCACTGTCGGGCAGAAACCTCGTATCTCCAAGTTTCAAATTTGTAATTTTTTTCGTAAAGCAAAGCCTTGCTTCATCATACAAGGCCGTCGCACAAAAGTAGTTAAAACAGCAGATCTACAAGCACACAACGCCTCGCGGTGCGAGGCGTTGTGTGCTTGTAGATCGGCTGTTTTCACTAGTTTAAAAAAAATTTAAAATGGTTTTGGACATACAAGGTTTCCACCCGACAATGACGAAATATAACTCATGCAAACTGGCTTGTCACTTGTCATGATCTGAAATGGCAAATCTTTGAGTAGCAGCAGCGCTATAGAGAGAGATCTCTCTATAGTGCACAATGAGGGCCTCTCCAACTCTTTTTCCCGGGCTGAATCAGGGGCCCAGCACGTCCCTGATGTACAGTATATCTGGCACTATGCTGACCAACACAGTCTTTACCACTGTGGTAAAGAGAATTCCTTATCTATTCCCCACATGTTTGCGCCTGCTGTGGCCGGTGACTGGTGAAGGGCACCATTAAAGGTGATGTATATGCTTAGTTGTGTGCCACAAACTGAAAAATAGCCGATCTACAAGCTCACGGTGTGCCCCAGCACGGCGCTTCTCGAGCTTTTAGATCTGCTTTGGCGCACATCAAATCTGGCATTATGCGTTGTCAATGAGGCCGAGGAAAGGCTCCAGTCCAGCGGAGGTGTTTGATGTAGTGTAGCACTATAGATGTGGTCTCCAGAACAGCATTCCTACTGTCTACTGTAATCGTCTGCTCAACATCTGTGCTTTACCATCGCCAGCCAACCTTGGTCTGTTTGAGTGTCATGGGTGATCAGCACCATCACAATCCAACACTTTGGCTGGACTGGAGAGCCACATATGCACAATACAGAATACACTCTGCTATATTAACCACGTGTACCATAGTAGTATCCTTATTCTAGGCCTAACATTCAGTGAAAATAGCAGATCTACAAGTGAACTGATTGGCTGTTTTTGAGCCAAGAGAGATTTGGTGTAGGGAAAAAAGGAGGGGACCAAGGATCATGGTCAATGAAACATGCCTTATATGGATATGGAAATAGGACAATAATATTGATCACACATCCCAAGAGCAAATGAACACCGTGATATTTATATCAGAAAATCTAATTCACTAATGTCACACAAACAACAATTGCTTGCATTCAATCATATTTATGGACATTTTCCGCCCATCATTACTGAGTAATAAAATGGATGTACATTTTCGGACCCATTACCAGAGCAGAACAGGAGCAGCCAGCTGGGTCTGTAGAACAATAATTTGGTAAGAAATCATGAGAGACTGTTTAAGCCAGTGGCCTCAACTTTTTCAGGCGAAGGACCCTTTAGTTGAGAGAGAGATGAAGCAGGGACCCCCACAACCTTTTCATAGATTCCATATAGTTTCATTGTTTGACAGCACGATCATTAGTGTATTTTGGATTCATGTCAATTTGTGTTTTCAGATATTTAACCACTTGAACCATCAATACTTAATAAACTTGACCTTACACTCTGTACTTAGTCTGCTCTTTCTCCCCTCTACACCAAAGCTCTTTGCCAAAAATAGCTGATCTACAAGCTCACAACGCCTTGTGAGCTTGTAGACTTGCTATTTTTGGCTAAGGTTCTCAGAATATGGACGCTACGTTAAGTGGTTAATATAAAAAAGGAGGGGGAAAAAAAGTTTCTATCACTCAAAGATTTGGAGGAACCTCTGTAGTAACTCTGGGGACCCCCTAGGGGTCCCAGACCCCATGTTGAAGACCCCTGGTTTAAGCTTTAAACTCCTCCAGCCCTGACTGAAAAACATGCTGTGGTCTGAGGAGTAGCCTAACAACAATAATAATAAACTCACACACCATGTACACACCAGTCCAGCCAGTACAGTTTTGAAAAACTGTTTGTCTTAGTGTAAGTTTACAACACTTTATTATAGAATGTGGGGAAGCAATTACATTGATTTATAAGCAGTTGGAGCTAAACGTTCTCTTTAGAATGTGTTTTATTCCTAAGACAGATTCCTTCGATATTTAATTCGCACAGTTTTGGATGGGGGAACAGTAGCTGGAAGCAAAGCGCTGCAATAAAAAAAAGATTTATCACCCATAGACAGTTGCCCTATTTTTTAAAACCGCATCCACATGAAACCATTTGCCTCGTAATTTTTCAGGTGCAATAATTTTTGTCACAATTCTTTTTAGCATTTGTTAAAAGGATTGTAATGCAATACAGTAGTAGTACTTGCATTTATCTAAGCTAGTGACACTTTCATGTTCGGGAAGCATAATTCTTCTGGATGTAGCGAGTTTGTATTGACCTCTGTTCATGACTCATGTCTCAGTATAGTGAGGGTTTATTTTATTAACGTATGACATGACATAATTCCATTGCACTAGAGCAGAAACATGACTGTCCACTGGGTCCTGTTTGCTTCCATCTGCACCAACAGGGGTGTCGCACCAAATTCTGGGCCCTGGGTACAAGGATTCACTGCGTTATTTTGTGCTTCAACTATTGAAAAATAGCAGATATACAAGCTCACAGCGCGGCACCGAGTGCCGCGCTGTGAGCTTGTAGATCTGCTATTTTTGAAAAATCTTGAAAATGTGTGCAAGTCTTTGAAGGTTTTTTGAAAAACCTATGTTTCTATGTCAGTGGTGCTCAAACTTTTTCATGTCAAGGACCCCCAAAATGATATGTATTTGGCCACGGACCCCCATCTCAAAATATTTCGTTCCAGGGACCCCCCAGAAGCGAAATGTTAGTTGCAAATGTTCGCCTAAAAAAATACATATATTCAAAGATTTGCACACATTTTCACGACTTTTCAAAAATAGCAGATCTACAAGCTCGCAGCGCGGCACCGAGTGTGAGCTTGTAGATCTGCTATTTTTCAATAGATAAAATAATTAAGGCCCCTCCACCTTGGGCCCTAGTAACTCAGTCCCACTTCCCCCCTCCCCTTGTGACGCCCCTGTGCACCAAGTCATAATGGTTTCCAGCTCCATTCTTCAGACTTGCTGTACATTCTATATATCTTGGCCAGACAACAGAAGGGTTATTTAGGAGCAGCACAGGAAAGATTTGCAAAAAGGATAAAGACTGAAAACCGATGTGTGGAGGGGGGGGGGGGCTATCAGAGGTCAAAGGAGGTAGAGTAAATGTTACATCACCGCTTCATTCATTGAAATTTACTGTGTTTAGCATTGCACTGTGGGCGACTGGGTGTCATATCCACTTTTAGAATTTTAGAACAATACTGCAATGTTTTTTTTGATTGATTGATTATTTTATTAGACAAAAATGGAGAACAGTACAAGTATAGTCAATACAATTGTAATGTAGTACAGTACAAGTACAGTTGAACACCCTGCCTAAAAGGAACATCCCAAATAAGACCTTTTACAGTCTTAATTTTTACGTTGGAAGTATTTAATTCATGGGCATAATAAATAGCAAGCAAAGAAAACATTCAAAAATGTCGCATAAAAACACTATGTTACAGGATAGGGGAAACAAGGGGGTGGGGCTAAGGTGGGGGGGGGGGGGTGCTCACTTCTCGCCTGTCTATGGGAGAAGTGATAACTATACCTCCTTCTCTGGCCTACTGAAAGGTGAGTTTTCAGGGCAGTTTTGAAGGATGCATTGTGGTAACTGATAAAAAAAATATATCTGCGTTGAGTCACACCATAATGAACTGGCAGATACTAAATTGAATCGAATCAATATAATCTTTTGCATGGAAATTCGGTATGCAAAAGGATCTATAAGTGATAAAGCGCCATTTGTAATCTCCGCACTACTGTATTCCCAGTTTTGGTCTGTGCTTTGACTCCTCTTGTCCCATCCAGATTAGGACTATAGGAGCAATAATTCCTTCCATCTCCCTGCAGCCCAGGCCAGCCTTGGCCAGGGGAAACAATGACAGCACAGGACCTCAAGTTGCCAGGGAGTGAGATATCCAGCCCTCTCGTCCTTGTTTTTCACCTTAATGTCTCTTCCAGTCTCTCACATGCTGCTTGTTAATGACATATATAGTGGGATATCAACTAACGACTATATCAGAGCGATGGAAAGAGGGCCATTGCTGCAAAAAGTGTTTTCTAAGGTGTTTTCAAAGACTTTGGCCAAAACAGGGGATTATCACACTGGATTACGTAGCTGTCAGTAATCACTGGGAGAGAACTGGTTGACAAGCAAACACTGTTCAGTTATGTTAGTTACTGACCTCATCAGCCTACGAATTACACAATTATATGGAAGTTGCTTCCACCCATTTAGAACGTGTACACATTATAGTGTATTATTATGTTATGCTTTAACTATTGAAAAACAGCAGATATACAAGCTCACAGCGCGGCACCGAGTGCCGCGCTGCGAGCTTGTAGATCTGCTGTTTTTGAAAAATCTTGAAAATTAGAATTTTGACCCGATTCTATAAGTGTCTTTTGAATCCTTCCAAGGTTTTTTGAAAAACCAATGTTTCTACAGTATGTCAGCAATCTGACTATAGCCATCGTCAAAGAAAAGGTCCTTTTCACTTAACTGTAGCTCAGTTAATCTATTCTTGAGACTGAGACTACCGGTATGTCAGTGGTTCTCAAACGTGTTCATGTCAAGGACACCCAAACTAATACTTATTTGGCCACAGATCCCCATCTCAAAATATTTAGTTCCAGGGACCACCCAGAAGCAAAATTTGAGTTACAAATGTTCGCTTTAAAAAAAACATATATTCAAAGATTTGCACACTTTTTCAAAAATAGCAGATCTACAAGCTCGCAGCGCGGCACTCGGTGCCGCGCTGTGAGCTTGTATATCTGCTATTTTTCACTGGTTAAAGCATTCAATAATTCTAGGCCTAAATGGGTTAACTGATGCTGCTCTCCAGGCACCTTCCCGTGTGAATGTTTCTCAGCGATAGGAGCGGTCTGGAGGAGACATTTACCTGTACAGTATGTGTCAGAGACACTGATGGAACTCTAATGTCGGAAACAAGAAGAAGCAGATTTGGGAATAATAGTAAACTAAGAGAGAAAGCAGATAGTGGAAATCGTAACCAGAGGCCAAAGAGCAACAGACACACAGACATGTGAGAACACCTCGGAATTGTGGAGAGATGGAGGATTTTCCATCGCCCCGAGCACAGGAAAATGTATCTCCTGCTCCAATGGCACCCAGGAGATCAGGAGATAGGACAGATTAATTCATTACCAGCAGGTTCACTTCACTGAAATGATTCCCAGTGCTGCCTGCCTGTGCGTGTGTGTGTGTGTGCGTGCGTGCGTGCGTGTGTGTGTGTGTGTGTGTGTGTGTGTGTGTGTGCGTGCGTGCGCGCGTGCGCACACGTGCATGCACGTGCATGCGCGTGTATATGTGTTTAAAACTTTTAACCTCTTAAACTTAAGGGCACCCCAAGGCAATTGGTCCCCTCCTTTGTTTCCTTTACAAAATCTTTTTACCCATAAATATCTAAGGTGAATGCTCACATATATCTTTGCTAAATCGCTTATTATGACTTGCCCAGAATAAGGATGCTAGGGTTCATGTGGTTACTATGGAATATGTGATGTATGCACTGTAATATGACATACTAAGGAGTAACAGAGGATAAAAAAAAGGTTTTGTCCCCCTTTGGAGAAAATCCCTGTCACTGAGTAGCCTATGATGGCATATTCTTTTGATGGTCTTCACATCCCACATTGAGCAGCTGTAGTAAGGCCTACATCTGCATTAATAGGTGTAGAAATTATTTTTGATTTCTGTTAGGGACTTTTCTAATGAGCTTCGAAGCAATTGCATAATGATCGATTGTAGGCTGGCTATCTATATGTATGTCACTCTTTTTTTAAAGTTATGTTTATTGTTTTTTTTCCACACATAACACAATACATACATTCACACCCATTCACTCACCCCCACACACACAGCCTATTACACATGCCCATTAAGAGTCACCTTGTTTACAAAATAAAATACCAAAAAATAAAATAAAAAACAATTCAGATGACATTGTTCACATAATCTTTTTTCATTTATTTGCCCTTTCTCTTTAACCATACATTACCGTTGTGAATATGCACACTATTTTCAGGTATTTGTCTCCACAGCACCCATATACACCTCCCAAAGCTGTTCAAAATCTCTCTGTCTACCCCCCAGTCATATAAGTCAGTCTCTCCAGCCCAATAGAATGAATGTAGAGTGAATGTATGTCACTCTTGCTCAGAATTACTCCATACATTGTCATAAACAAAGCACAACACAAGTCTCTGAAACTTCATATATATATCTAACTCAGGTTTAGATGGTGAAATTCGGAGGACAAAGGTCAAGGTCAGCAATGATGAGCCACACGGCTCAGGTATGCACACACCAAGGGCGGAATATAATCTGTGATTTTTTTAATACTTTGCATGTGGTTTGTGCATGCCTGGCTGCATGCGTGTGTGCGCGCACGCTTGTGTGTGAGTGTGGCCATATCTTCTTCTGCTGAGCCAATAGAGCCAATAGACTTGCAGGCAGGGGCGTCACAAGGGGTAGGAAAGTGGGACTGAGTTACTAGGGCCCCAAGGTGGAGGAGCCCTAGTAACTTTAGCTATTGAAAAATAGCAGATATACAAGCTCACAGCGCGGCACCGAGTGCCGCGCTGCAAGCTTGTAGATCTGCTATTTTTGAAAAGTCGTGAAAATGTGTGCAAATCTTTGAATATGTATTTTTTTAAGCGAACATTTGTAACTCAAATTTTGCTTCCGGGTTGGTCCCTGGAACTAAATATTTTGAGATGGGGGTCCGTGGCCAAATAGTTAACATTCATGGGGGGCCCACAGTGAATCCTTGTACCCAGGGCCCAGAATTTGGTGTGACGCCCCTGCTTGCAGGAGCCGGTAATATTAAACCATTAACGAGCCTGGAGAAGTTTCTCACACTGGGGTTACCCGATAAAGAATAAAGTCGTTAAATAAAGTTGTAAACCTGTACGTAATAAAGCTGCAGGAGACACGAGTAGAGAGATGGCTGCTTCATGGAGCTGTTCTTTTTTTCTCACCCTCTCCTTATTATAATGCAACGTTCTGAGGCCAAGGACCCCTTAGTTGAGAAAGAGATGAAGCAGGGACCCCCACAACCTTTTCATAGATTCCATATAGTTTCATTGTTTGACAGCACAATCAGTGTATTTTGGATTCATGTCAATTTGTTGTATTCAGATATTTGCCCACTTGAACCGTCAATACTTAATAAACTTGACCTTCTACCACTTTTTGTGGTCACATGTTCAGATACTGGATTCTGATTGGCTTAAAGCAGTGGTAAATCAGTCAACAACCTTGAGTTGGCTCATGTTGTGTTGCAGTGATTGTAACTAAATAACCTTGCAAGTTACAACTGTGTTTTCTTTCATTTATATGGTAGAAGTGGTAGAAAAGCAATTTACCATTCGAGGGTCATGGTCATGGGTTTCAGAGTTGTTTGGCACTCGGCTTCGCCTCGTGCCACAACTCTGAAACAGTGGTAAATCAGCCAACAACCCACTCCCTCTCTTGGTAAATGGCTTACTTTCACTCTGTACTTAGTCTGCTGTTTGTCCCCTCTATACCAAAGCTCTTTGCCGAAAATAGCCGGGGGAAAAAACTATATTTACAACTACTGTACCGCTTGCATTTCATTCTGAGACAATAGTGACAAAGCGGGGGTGCCCGCTGACCTAGTGGTCCAGGCGCATACCAGGCTCTGATGCCTGACAACGTGTTGTGGGTTCAGTTTACTGTCCTATCAATAAAGGCATAAAAGTCCCCAAAACAAGTGACAAAGCAATTACAGCAAAATGCTGTTTTACTACTTACTTTGATAATAAGATCATACAAAGATAAAAGAACAAACTGTAGCTGATCTTTGTAAAAAATGTATCTCTGCAAGCAATATTAGATATTACAGCACATAAGCAGTACATTGTGATTTTTCCAGAGCATTACAATAAGAACACCTCACATGCACCAGTTACAGTTCTGGTTCTTCAACAGGACATGAAGCTTCATCCATCCTCCCAGGTGGAAGGAGTTCTTCAACAGGAACCAACACGAGATCTGTTGACATCAGTGGAGCATTATTATTATATATAAAAAACATTTAACCCAAAACTCATATTGATAGGAATTTTTTCAAGGGAGACTGGACCAAGATATCGTCGTTGTCAGGTGGAAACCTTGTATGTCCAAAACCGTTTGTTTTGTATTTATCATTTTTAAAATGATTTAAACTAGTGAAAACAGCAGATCTACAAGCACACAACGCCTCGCGGTGCGAGGCGTTGTGTGCTTGTAGATCAGCTGTTTTCACTACTTTTGTGTGAAGGCCTTGTATGATGAAGCAGTGTTTTACTTAGCAAAAAAAAAATCAAATTTGAAACTTGGAGATACGAGGTTTCTGCCCGACAGTGACGATATGCAGCAACACAAAAATAAATAGTTTGAAACACAATAAAAAGTTAAATGTTAATTGAAAACATGTCATCCTAACTATTTTGTTTCCATCTCCTTAAACATTTAGAAACAAGATTAATTCATGAAGGATGTCATCTGTAGTTGTGATTGTGGTCAGTCTTACCTTGGTGCAGAGTGATGCGTGCTGCAGACCTTTTCTTGTAGTAAATCAATCCAGTGAACACAAAGACCAGGCCAAGCAGCAGACCAGTTGATCCAACTATTATTTGATTCCGGTCTGACTCAGGAAGGGAGGAGTCTGAAATGTTCACACACATCTTCTCTTAGAATGATATCTGTTTAACAAGTACACCACAAATCTGGATCTTATTTAATGCAGTAACACAAGTTATTTAATATTGAATTTACATATTGTTGCTAAAACAATTGAATTGAATCAAACATAATTTGATAAACACACATTTATAAAGTTAAGCCATTTACCATGAGAGGGAGTGCGTTGTTGGCTGATTTACCACTGTTTCAGGGTTGTGAACAAACAACAACCCACAACCTCGAATGGTAAATGCTTTTCTACCACTTTTTCCATATAAATGAAAGAAAACACAGTTTTAACTTGCAATAATTTTTAGTTACAATAATGAATTGTTTCAGTGGGCGGGGTCCATGAGCCAACTCAAGGTTGTTGGCCTATTTACCACTGTTTTAAACCAATCAGAATCCAGTATTTGAACATGTGACTAGAAAAAGTGGTAGAAACACTCTTACCCCAGTGTTGAAACATTGGCTCAGTGAGGCTGGGGTGTTCCACCATACAGGTGATGGTCTCTCCTGATGTTGGCGTGAACTCCAGGAAGGAATGGAACTGATAATAGAAACCTCCATCAGACAACACCTGAGAGTAAGTGATATCTGTAGTGATTTCCTGGTCGTCTCTCAGCCATGTGACTAGGATCTGTTTGGGGTAAAAGTTGTACGCACTGCACACGAGTCTGCCACTGGACAGCTTCACTGCCATGGTGGGTTTAGCTGTCAGCAGACCTGGAACAAACAACAACTTATGGTATAAAAATATAACACATCAGGAAGTCAAATTTGTCATTTTGACATGGGATTATTGTTTCCCCCAATCCATTACCTAATAACGTTTTGATGGCTGCTACGGTATTGATGCACACTGCTAGCTTCCATATTCTGTGTTTATTTTTTTGCCCGGGGTTGCGATTAATGTTGTTTGCATTTGCTATGCCGTTGGCTGTGTATCCTGACCAGTTGCCTTGGGTGCTGTTCCAGCTCCTTATTAATTCCTGGTTAAAATGGAAAACCACGTCATACTCAACTTCCTCAAATCCTTGGTCTTTGTAGAAACAGTAAGTGGCTGACTTCAAGAAATATCCATCTGAAGCATCTGTAATGGTATAGGACACAAACGTATTAATGCCACTTACAATAAAACAAAACAATCAAAATCGCATCATTAAAAGAAATGCTTCCATTCAATATTTCATTGATACATACAGTCACTCCTATGACATATGAGGGCAGATTCTGCCAATTCTCTGGGAATAGTGTAACTATTTTTCTTCTTTTTTCTTGCAGACATTTGCAAATGGCAACACACCATTCTGTTCCCATTTTAAAGCATTGGCAAAATGCGCTCGCATATGTAGAATTCCAGTTCGGTGGGACCACCACACCCTACAGCAGGTTCAGACAAAGTTTGAAAACGTTTCAACAAACATTAAATACATCTTTCCATCTTCACTTTTGTCTTACGCACCCCCTAGTACCCCCACGTAGACCTGGTACATTTACCCCCATTTGATAAACACAGTCCTAACTTACAAAGAAATGCTGCCAGTATCATTTATGTAATTGATACATATAAAGTCATGTCACTCACCCAGAGTCAGACAGAGAAGTGATAAAGTAATTAAAAAAAGGAAATTCTTGATATACATGATGATGCTTTGATAATAGTGTCAACAAAGGTTCTGTACTAGGAGAGCCTCAGAGGTTAGGTTGTGCTCAACACTGACGATGAAACAAAAACAGGGAAATGAATTAAAGTTGCAGCCGCCTCCCAATGAGACTCCGCCTTTAACGTGACAATAAAACAAATACAACTCACTACTAAAGTCACCAGATTTCTTGTGTATTTTTGTGTTTTTCGAACTAACAGACCATTTTTGTGTTTAATTTGTTTGGAAGGACATAACTGTACTACAGAGCAGGGGTCTTCAATGTTTTCAGGCCAAGGACCCCTTAGATGAGAGAGAGATGAAGCAGGGACCCCCCACAACCTTTTCAGAGATTCCATATAGTTTCATCGTTTGACAGCACAATCATCAGTGTATTTTGGATTCATTTCAATTTGTGTTTTCACTTGAACCGTCAATACTTAAAAAACTTGACCTTTCACTCTGTACTTAGTCTGCTTCTTTTCCTCTCTACACCAAACCTCTTTGCCTAAAATAGCCGATCTACAAGCTCACAACGCCTCGCAGCATTCTTCACTAATGTGTTCGTAAAGGTGTCTAGTAACATATCTAACAAAGATTGAAATTCAACATCCCTAGGAAAATCTTTGACAGCTAGGGTAATTATTGGTCTCATTCACTCACTATATACTAAAAGGGAAAAATGACTCCCAAAAAATATGCTTTAAGATGGGGTGTGAGGGGTCTAACTAGGTGATTTTAATTATTCTGAATCCATTGCAAGCATTTGTTTTGCACGGAAAACATTCATTGGGCTAAAAACAATAAATAAAAATGATGGTTTAGTGATGAGTCATCACTTTTCACAGTGGTATGGGGGTCCATTTTTAGCCCAACGAATGTTTTCCGTGCAAAACAAATGCTTGCAATGGATTCAGAATAATTAAAAACACCTAGTTAGACCCCTCACATTCCACATAAAGCATATTTTTTGGGAGTCATTTTTTCCCTTATAGTATAGTGTATAGTAAGTGAATGAGACACAGAATTACCCTAGCTGACAAAGATTTTCCTAGGGATGTTGAATTTCAATCTTTGTTAGATATGTTACTAGACACCTTTACGAACACATTGGTGAAGAAATTGTTTGGTAAGGAATTTATTCCCAGATTTGACAGGTATTCTGCTAATTTTCCCTGACTAACCAGATTTGCTATGCTCTAAATCTGGACTCTTTTAATTCTGCCTTGAGAAGATACCTTTAGTTATTCTCAGGCTTATGGCAAATAGTTGTTTGCTGTTTTGTTTGGTTGTTTGTTTGTTGGTTTGTCATTGTTTTAGATGTAAAGCATCCTTAGGTTCATGATATAGATTTTAGCGATTATTATTATGATTATTACACTTTGTGTGCACACACGCATGCATGCACACATCAATCATACCCTGCATGAGGTGTAGGAATGAGGAAAGTGCAGCTTTATTTGCATGATTGATTTCCGCTTAGCGTCCCAATGAGATCAAGTAACTTCCTCCTTTTCAAAGCCTCACGGCCCTCACCTGTATGAGTGAGTTTACACAGTAGATACGGCAGCACTTCAACAAGACAATAGAATGTACTTTGAAATGATTCTCCTTTTCTCCGGAGCTGTTTGCACCTATGCACAAAGTAAGCACATGATATTTTACTATCGCTGATCTTAATGTAGTTTCACAAGTGATCCAATATCCTCACTCTTAGACATACCGTAGGTTTGGCAGAATGTATTTTATAGAATCACAATTTCCATATGAACAAAGCAAAGTGATCTAGATGGATTAAAAACATACAAAATAACAATAATGAGTCAAAGTTACTGGTAAAGAGAGTGAGCAAACAGCCAGTTTATTTTACCATAATAATGTGTTAAAGGGGTGTGTGTCCTAAATAACATACATGACTCAGATGACTGTAAGAGCTAAATCAAAAATTAATCAAACTCTTCTTTTTTTAGAGAGTCATGTAACTCAATTCAACTATGGGTGCTTTGAGTCTGGAGATACCATGTGCTCTGTGATGCTGGATGGTGAGGAACTCTTCTACATAGACTTTAAGAAAGAAACGTCAGTGTGGGCTACTAGGATCAAATCAGCGGTACCTCAGCTTCATATCCCATTTACCTTTGAGCTAGCAGAGCTATACAAAGCTGAATGTCCAGATGTAATGCACCGTCCTGATTTTCTAAATGACAAAGGCAAAGGACCCAAGGCCAAAGGTAAGGACATTGCTTAACCAACAGGTCATTGGAACCAAAAGGTAATTGTTATGGTCTATTGATGAAACACTTAGGTGCACTGCCTCATTTTAAACCTGGACTTTAACCCTCAGAAGCCCCTGACACTATGATCTACCCCAAAGACGAAGTGATAAACGGGGCGGAGAACACACTCATCTGCTTTGTCAACTACTTTTACCCTCCTTCCATCAAAGTGAATTGGACCAAGAACGACGTAGTGGTCGCTGTGGAAGATCGTATTCTCTCGTATTTACCTAATCCTGATGAGACCTACCGCCACTTCTCCACCCTGACCTTCACCCCCCAGGAGGGAGACGTCTATGCCTGTACGGTGGAGCATGAAGCTCTGCAGGAGCCTCAGACCAGGTTTTGGGGTGAGAAACTTACAAGTTCAAAGATTTAATGTCATAATGTATCCCCAAACTATCAAATGCTTCAGATTCAGGGGTCATCGGCATGCTTTGTGGTGGACATGTTTGTCAAAGTTCTATTTATACCATGGACATAAAAATGAGTGGACAAAGATATTACCAAAAACCCTTGAAGAGCTATAGCCTTTACAGGTCTGTAACTCTGAGAGTGCACAAATGGAACAATTCACAATTTAAGCATTTAGCACACGCTTTTAATCCAAAGCGATTTACAATAAGCAGGTCAATACCAACCAAATGGACCCGTTAGAAAAGTTAGAAAACCACTGTCCCATTGGACACCTAATGTGACATAGCGTCATAAATATCTACATATGTGTCATACATATCTGTGTATTGTGAAGAAAACATGGAGACTGACATTGAGTAATTGAGTCTTATGATGAAAATGAAAAAATTATGATATTATAATATGTAAAAAAATAATAATAATAATAAAGATTTGCCTTGTAAAAGGCCAAGTCTGTGCACGGAAAATAATAATAATAATAATTCATTTGGCCGAGCGCCTATACAGTACAAACACAATTGGCTGTGAACATGGGACTCTGACACAATTAGTAGTTTGGTCATATAACATACTATATGCCGTATTTATTTTTGGATATTGTTCTTGTTCAATTAATTCTTATACATTTAGTATGAATGCAGTGCTATAGTGTGTAAGGTAAAAGGTGTGTTTCATTGATGTGTTGTTGTTCACAGAGGCTGACATCAGTGAGAGCAGCTCTGCTCCAGCTGTCCTCTGTGGAGTTGGTCTGACTCTGGGTCTCCTGGGCATCACTACTGGAACCTTCCTCTGTGTTAAAGCTAAACATTTGCACTGAAATAAACACAGTTTCATTATGCTCATGGCATTTCATTATTCTATCTAGAATGATGAATAAGTAACTACTTTACTATCAGTTTTTAATATAGTAAACAGATGCACTCACACAGCTTAGTGAATAGTTAGTTTAGTTTGAGTAATTGAGCTTTTTATAATGTTTTTTTTTTGGAGCGGTGAAAGCGCTCCCAATAGACAGGTATGTCCGTGGGTGGGTGGGTGGGTGGCTGGCTGGCTGGCTGGCTGGCCGTGTCCGTAGCCTGGCAATACCTTGAGTGGCCACACACAACACACTAGTTAAAGGAGGGGCGCTGTTTTGTGCAGGCCAGGCACACTCACCACTCACTCACTCACAGGCACAGTTTACAGTTTACAGTTTAGTTTAGGCATTTAGCAACACACACAGGGTATAGCTGCTCAGATTCCCCGCTCCACTTCGAACCGAGGTTTGATTTTTTTAATTACTTTGTAGCATCGCAAATTCATGGCTTTATTTGCAAAGATTGCAAACATGGCCTAAAGTTAAATCATGTATTTTTTACACATTAAAATGTCAGTGCTACAAAGATGTATTCAACATAATGTATTCAAAAAGTATTTTAAATGTATTTATAGTTTATTTCATTCCCGATCTGAATCTTTCAACCGTAATTGTACTTGATGCAATTTTCTGTCAAATTGAACTGGAATCTCGTATGCAGTGGTGTTTGATTACAGTAAGGCTTTAGTCAGTGTGGTTGCCCTAACAGGGCAACACACTAGTACTCTATTATTCAAGAGTGACCAAAGGTTTGGAGTGCTACTGCTCCCACAGGGAGGATATGTCAAATCTACCGACTTCATTGGGAATCGTGTGCTCTGCATCTCTGCAGAGAAAAGTTGTAAAGTTTAATTGATATTCATTTATTAGTGAATTAACTTTCCCCATTGACTTATATATCCATATCCTGGATTTTGTGAGGTATTGGCCAGCTCCATATGGAGATGATCCAGTTGTCCTCATGCGTGCATTTTGCTAAGAGATATGCTAAAGTTTAATTTTATACATTTATTCGTGAATACATTAATTTTTCTCCATTGACTTTTAGTTAAAAATGTTTCAAATATTTTTATTAGTTTTATACATAAGTATATGACATATTGTAAGGACACTGATACATTTTTAACGTAAAGACAAAAGGAAAAAATAACAACAATGCACAAACATAACCCCCAAGAAACCCTCCCCACCCCCCTCAGCCAATCCCCACCCCAGAGCGCTACTAATAACTAGTAATGTAAACTATCAGGAGGCCCGCTCCTGTTCCAGGAAGGAAACCAGTGGTCCCCAGATCTTTTCAAATTGTTCAGGTTTGTCCTTTATGGTGTATCTAATTTTTTCCAAGTGAAGGGTGTCTGTCAACTCTGTCAGCCATCTTTTCCTTGTGGGAACCTCCTTCCCTTTCCAGCCCATTAAAATAAGCTTCTTAGCTGTGATTAGACCATAGGACAGAAGATTTTGCTGATGTACTCTCAGAGGTCTTAACGCTTCTGACACTCCAAAAATGATTAATAAAGGATCAGGTTGTAACTGTAACTTTTAGTTAAAAATGTAACTTGACAATATGACGTCATAGACCACATGAGACTGTCCATATATGGGCTTTCCAAGATATGGGCTTAATATTGATGACATCAGAGATCTCCACATATGGCCATTAATGTATTAGTGAATTAATTATCCCTATTGAATTGAATGGGAAACATTCAAATGGTAAGACGAAATTAATTTGCGAATTTCACGTCATGGCAACCACACTTGGAATTTCCAATTGCATCTTTCTAGTTGTCTATCTTTTTCACAACCCAAACACTCTCATGGTATTCATTACATATAGAAAAATGATGAATAGAAAATATACAAATATTGTGATTTAGCTGGGAAATACTATATCTTTGGAGTTGATTTCTGTTCTGCTTTCCTGTAATATAAAACATGAATACAATCTTCTTTTGAGGAAACTGTGATAGAGGAACACACAAGTATTGATTTATTGCTGTTGTGTGCAAACCTCCTTTTAAACTAACTTAACTTTCCCATGATAACAAGGAAGAAAGTTTGATGATGTTGTGTGACTGAGAATGAGGTCAAACTAATCCTTCCTTCTCGAAGAACACTGTCTGTAACTTAATTATCTGTGCCAGTTTCTCTTTTCCAACAGTAATTGTGTTTTATTTTATAGAGCACAACAGCATACCAGCTCAGAAATACACACTTAACCAAAACACACCATACTCATGATCCAGATTACACAGAGTGTTTTAAACATATACTGTAGCAAAGTCTAACTGCAGTACTGCACGCTAATCCAGAAGGCCGTTGGACATGGATTTTCACTTTTCACTGCCAGGATGTAACTAAACATGTAACTGCAGCCTAATCTTTATTGATACCTCAGATATGGGTCAAAATTAGAGGGTTTGCCAGCCTGCTTGCTCGTGGGCGGCATACCGGTAACACCCTGATGCATCATTCCATAGCAGTTACAAACTCCATTACATCTCTGAGACAAATATTGTTTTTTTAGTCCACTTAAATGTTTTTAAAACTTTAGTTAGGCACATAGTCACAGCGAAGTTTAACTCCACCTATGTTATTTTGCAAAGTATTATATTATAAAACATACAGTAACCTCTTAAGCCCTATTTTATACTTTGATGCAATACATTGGGATCTTGTTGATCTGCTATTTTCAAAAGATTTTTAAACATTTGAGGAATTTGAGTTAGCCTACTGTACGTAGATTTTGTCATCAATGTGAATTTTGTTACTTTGTGCTACTTGCTACTTTTACAAAATGTGACTACTTGTTCCACCACTGCTAGACACGTCATTCAGCTCTATGAATAGACAACAGAGAGAAATAAGAAAACAATCAAATATCAAATAATATTAAAAAAAAGGCCTGCCCTTCAGCCATTGTCTTTTTGTCATGCAACAAAATGTAAAACCTTTTAAAATAGTTCCTGTTTTCCTTGTGACTCTCTTCCCTTTTAATACCTCTGCCAGGCCGAAGGCTGGAGACGAGTGTGTGCGTGCGTGTGTGTGTGTGTGTGTGTGTGTGTGTGTGTGTGTGAGAGTCTGGGGCTGATCTCACAAACTACTAGACTAGCTCCATATCCACAAGTTTCCAACATCCCATCGTGCATTGCGCAGAAGATGTGCGGGAATTTCAGGGGTCGCAGCCGAGTGTGATCTATAAGCTCATAGCGGTTGCATCTGCGACGCGACGTGAGCTTGTATGTCTGCTGTTATCTTGCCTGGCTCCAGGCAATAGACCCGCTCACTCTCTGAGTGGACTGCTTCTCTTGGTCTGGAAGTGACATATGACGCGAATCTTTCTATTGGTGTCTTGGCGCACCGACCAATGAAATCAATGCAAGGCGGAGGAGGGGTGGGTCTAACTTTTGAAAATCAACAGAAACAGTGGAGGGAGGGGTGGCTCACCAGAGCTCTTAATTGCTCCCTTTGAACTTCAAAGGGGTTCTGAACTGCAGTCATTGATTGAGCCATACAAGTGTAAATAGCTCGTTAGTGCTTCTCTCTAATCAATGAAACATCAAAGACAACAACTTGATGCCTGTCATACAGGGGGAGGGGGAATGTTTTGTGTACACAAGTCAAACACAACCCCTCCCACCAGATCTCTTGTGATTGGGAATTTCACATTTTAAATCCCCTCCCCTTTTAAATCAAATAGAATAGGGACAACTTCAGACTCAAGCTCCAGCGCAGAGTCTGAAATCAGGCTAGCTGTTATCCGGATGAGTCCCACAGATAATTCCACAGTAAACTGTAGAAACAGGTGGATAGAACCTCACCCCCTGCTGTAGAACTGTTGTGCTCCGAGATGAGGTCCTACGGCTGCAGAGATGAGGTCCTCCGGCTGCAGTGGAATTCCTCCACGCTAAACGTGACACATCTTATCCAAAAAGTAAAGGTGGTTCCACGCTCCCAGAGTATGATTTTCCAAACACCGGCACATAAAATGTTTACATTAGGGTTGGGCAAACGTTTTAAATCTCTTATTTAATCAGCCTGTGCCATGTTTTCCCATTCAACCCGGAACTCCACCGGCAGCAGTTGCCAGTACTGCTCCCTATAGGCTCTATGCATATACGCCATTTTGTTCTACTTCCGGGTGTCTTTCGACTTCCTTCACAGGTGTTACTGATGATACTAATTAAGGCTCTGTTTGATTTATTGCACAGTGGTTCTTTAATTTCAAGGACCCCCATAACTCTGTACAAATGGAATCAACAAATGGAATCATTGCTTCCATTTGTACACTCTCAGAGTTACACACCTGTATGGGGACATTTGGAACCCACTCAAGAACACTTTGAGACCCACTGGTGTAGCAGAGTGTTTGCAGTGAGCCAACATGCACAATATCAGCACCCTGACTCTGTTTGACCAGAATGGAACAGACCCTTCATTAGTATCATCGGTAACACCTGTGAAGGAAGTCGAAAGACACCCGGAAGTAGAACAAAATGGCGTATATGCATAGAGCCTATTCTGCTACAATGGGAAGGGAGCAGTACTGGCAACCTGCCTCCGGGGGCTTTTCCGGGTTGAATGAGACTAAATAAGCGATTTAAACCGCTTTCCAAACCCCAACGTACACTTTTTATGTGCCGTTGTTTGGAAAATCATACTCTGGGAGCGTGGAACTACCTTTACCTTTTGGATACGATGTCGCGAAAAGGGTGCTCTACCTCGCCGTGGAGGAATTACACCACAGCCGGCATACAGGGCCGTAGGACCTCATCTCGGAGCACAACAGATCTACAGCGGAGGGTTCGTAATATTTCTCAAACACTTTGCCTGTAGGTCCACTATAGCCCACTATAACTCTAGAGCAGGGGTTTTCAAAGTGGGTGACGGGGCACCCTGGGGTGCCGTGATGGCAGTCCAGGGGTGCGGCGAGATAATTTGATAATATTTGGAATTCATTTGGACACTTGAAAAAATAGTTAGTATCGTTTTAAACTTGAAGTACGAAGTTATTTTCAGTCAGTTCTAACCAAAATGGCTATTATCTCAACGTTTTCCTCACAACATAATCACTAAAATATCGTCACTGTCGGGCAGAAGCCTCATATCTTCTCCATGTTTCAAACGTGTACTGTCGCACAAAACTAGTGAAAACAGCCGATCTACAAGAGGCGTGCGTTGTGTGCTTGTAGATCTGCTGTTTTCACTAGTTTAGAACATTTTATAGATGATAAATACAAAACAAACGGTTTTGGACATAGGCCTACAAGGTTTCCACCCGACAACGACGATATGCTATAAATATAAGGTGCTGGGAGTGACAATTATAATGTAGGGGTGCCTCGGATTAAAAAAATATTTATGGGGTGCCCTGAGACAAAAAAGTTTGGAAACCCCTGCTCTAGAGTCACACAAAGTTTGTTGCCATCGGCAGGTTTTCTGCAATAAAAAAACCAACAGTCCGTTCCCATTGAAAATCATTGACAGAATCCGCCCTCATACTGCCAGGTAGAATTAAGGCCTGTCCATACTTTGACCGAAACCGCCGTTTTCGGTTAAAAAGTCCTTTTCTACCATAAAATTATATCCCTCGGGACTTCTGAAAATGCACGTCGGAAAACACAACTCACCGTACCCTAAAGGCCTCTCCATACTTCGACCGAAATGTTCGTTGAGTTGTGTTTTCTGACGTGCAAATTTCCAAACTCTCGTTCGGTCCAATGCTTTTCAGAAGTCCCGAGGGATATAATTTTATGGTAGAAAAGTATGGAGAGGCCTTTAGATAGCAGTCACACCGAACTTTGATCCTGCCAATGCTTTTCAGCGGGAACGGAGAGGAAATCCGCAAATGACTATGTTCTAAGTTTAGAAATGAAGCCCAAGCTAGCTGATCTATTGTCACGGCTAGTAAATAATAATAGGTCTATATGTTGCATCTCTCTTCTATGTATGTACTGTATGTAGGCTATGTATGTACAGTATGTCTGTAGAGATGGTTGATGAAACATTGAGGTTTTTAATATGATCTTTTTGGCCATATACATTCTAATTGCTTTTATGCCAGATGGTGAATATCCCTGCTTTCCATTAAGAGCCTGTTAAGAGGTAATTTGTCTGCGTCAAATTCTGTTGGAGATCACATTTCAAGTATTGAGTGTTAAAACAATTAGTTTTCCATCTAGCAACAAAATATGCCAAAGTGATGTGATAGCTTGTATTTTCCATTTGTGGTATACGCTCTTTGTGAAGACTGACCAGAGCAATCTCTGGAATCTGAACGCAAAGTAAAGGGTTTATAAATGTCAGGGTACCCAAACACAGCAGGCGCATCTCCATCTATACTAATAATAAACTTTATTCATAGCACCATCTGGACTGTCTATTGTCTGTTTGAGCCAAACTGTCTGTCACACAAGCCCTCGATATGCCAACTCTACCATGATGGATGAGAAGCTTTCAGAAGAGCTGCATCAGCGATGTGCACAGACATGATTGGATACCCAAGATGAAGTTTAGTGCCATTCAAATATGTGAAAGTATTTGTCAAACTATTTTAATTGATGTTTTTTTGTGTGGCATGGATTCAACAGGCACTTGCATTCCATAGCATTCCATATCATATACAGTATGTAACGCTAGACACTCGATCACTGTAATATGCAAATTCATTTTACCTATTAAGTTGGCTTTTTCCTCTTACAGTCCTGGCTAAATTGAAATCAAAACTTAAAATCTAAAAGTTAATAATCAGCTGGAGAGAAACATGATGTTACGTTGTCAATTGGCAGGCATGCACTTTTCTGAAAAATGAAAGTATTTGCACCACATTCATCATTGTATTCAGCAACAGCATCAGCCTCATCATCAAGATTATCATCATCATCAAGATTATCATCATCATCATCATCATAAAAGCCAAGGAAATCCACAGGATACAGGAATCAGTCATCCCCTAGTCTTTCACTGTCTTTCACAGATGGGGTTTCTGGTGGTATGGAGTTCACCTCTCAATAAGTGACTGTTTTATTATTTCTGAAAGTGCAAACAGAAGAACAGGTGGGAAAGATTAACTGCCCTGGCCAACCTAACTCACGGTACGCAATGGTGCATATATGATCCTGCAGAGGCTTTGCCGGGTCCAACACATTACAGCACTGAATCAATAATACCTAATATCTAGATTTGATTCAATGTTTCCATGTTTTCATATCTTTTTTTTAGTCCTGCTGTCAATCCGGCCCAAACAACAGATCTTGGAATATACTGGCTGCGTTGCCATGAAATAATATGTGCACCTTCAGTCTCCGCTGAGCCTGGCCCTATACTGGTTTTGGTGACCGCATGGCCTTTGCTCTATAGCGCCACCTATAGGCCAGGATTTCCATTTGCACACAGAAGAGAATAGCCATGACCCTAGGGGTTCCTTGATCCCCCCTTGAGAACCAGTGCAATATACAGTATAATATATTATATTATACATATAATTTGCCACAAACATTTTCCATTTAACTCCTCACATTCAGCCAAACTGGAGAGAGTGCAGGACTATAAGGATGGCAAAGGATTGCAACAGTTCAAATCACTTGGATTCACATGGATTTTTAACTCTGTTAGTCTTGTTAAATTACAGGCCTGTCTTTCTCCAGCCGTGAACATGCTAGGCATACTGTATACAAGGTATTCACAGGTCGCCTGGCTGCAATCCAATCCCAATGACGCTGCGGCTGAAGCATCGAAAAACGTTAATTTGATAATTACATTTGTAGACGACTTTGATAAATAGTCACCTGAGAATTACGGTTTATCTGACCTGACCTTCTCACCAAAAGACTCCTGCTACTGTTACAGTGTCTGTGTGTGTGTGTGTGTGTGTGTGTGTGTGTGTGTGTGTGTGTGTGTGTGTGTGTGTGTGTGTGTGTGTGTGTGTGTGTGTGTGTGTGCCTGCCTGCGTGCGTGCGTGCGTGCGTGCGTGCGTGCGTGCGTGCGTGCGTGCGTGCGTGCGCGCGCGTGCGTGCGTGTGTGTGTGTCTCCTTACTGAGGCATGCTCTGATACATTTCTAATCCCATCACTGTGACTCTCACATGATACTGAAAGCCCAGCAGGCCCCGTAGCCCAAAGCTACACACCGCATAGTTTTACAATGTTCACTCACATGGTCTGTAGTAGATGAGACGCCTCCACTGCATTCTACAGTGTATACTGTATCTCTCTCACACCAGCTAGGAGGACAGGGAAACTCCTGTCCCAGTAGTGGTTTACGGTATGAAGAGATTTTTGACCATGAGATTTCCTTTGCCCTGGTCAAAGCGGGACGCCACGCAGAATGAGAACACACCACTTCTACAGCCAAGGGTAAGGTGTTGTTCTGTAAGGTACATTCTTAAAGGGGAACGAAACCCTAGGTAGATTTTGTAGTGTTTTTTCCTTCAACGTTTTTCAGGTCAAGGACCCCTTAGCTGAGAGAGAGAGAGAGAGAGAGAGAGAGAGAGAGAGAGAGAGAGAGAGAGAGAGAGAGAGAGAGAGAGAGAGAGAGAGATGAAGCAAGGACCCCCTCTACAAAATGTTTTGCAAATGATTAGTAATATATGAGTAGTAATAGATTAAATAGTTGGGTTCATATACTTGATTCATGTTGCTGATTTTCTTCGATTGTTTGTTTACCCATTATCTTTTTAATATGTTGTAACTCTGAGAAACCCCTAGGGGTCCCAGACCCCCTGTTGAAAACTCATGATCTAAAAACCACAGAAGTGTAATTGCAGGCTGGGCCTTATGCAGAAGTAGGCTACACTCACTGTGACGCAAGCAACGCAGCTGCAGCTAATACAATGTATAATGGGTGCAAGTTGTGTGCAAGCATGACTGTTGACTACTGTCAACACTTGTCACATTGACACACCTAAATATAACACGCCCATTATTATTTGTATCAGATGCAGCCGTGTTGCTCACAGTGTACATCAGCAAGCCATGTCTTTACCCTTCTGTAGTTTTTAACCTTTACAAGAAAACAGACTACAAACTGGACCTAGGTTTCATACCCTTGTCTCTGAGTGGGCGCTCGGGTGGGCGCAGTGGTAAAGTGCCTACCACCACCACGGAGGCTGGGGGTTCAAATCTACCGCGCTGCATCCGTCTATATACGAACACAATTGGCCTGTGTTCGGGGGAGGTAGTGATATTTGTCACTGCGTGTACTCCTGTGGGCTGCTGTCAGCAGTGTTGTTGCACTACATCCTCCCAGTGGGGGCTCCTCACAGGCAGGTGAGTCAGTAGGATACAACAGCAGTGAGTGGGAAGCAATTAATTGCTAACCTGCAGATGCGAGTGAATGTTAACCTCTATGCCTAAACCTAACCCAAACTCTGACCCTAACCTCAGTAACCGTGACGCGGGTGAGTAGCTAACCTGCCGACGCTGGTTGTCGAAAGAATGACACATCGAAAGAGCGAGATTTCCCCATATAAATATAAGTTGGGGGGAAAAAGCATAGGGAAAAAGGCACAAAAGAAAAATCGCTCTGTGTCAAAAGAAGTGTGATTACTGTCTGTTTCAACGGGGATAAGGGGCTAATCATTTTCCAGGACTACTGTACTGTATTTACTCTCCTGTGTCTTTCTGCAGGACGATTCATTAGGAGATTCTGAAGAGCTTTCACCTGTGACAGACGACAGTACAGAGCTCCAACAAGCAGGACAGCATGCAGGCCAAAACCAGAGTCTCTCCAAAGCACACAGAATCCCCCTCCGCCGCTCCTACGGTGACTGCTTCTGGAAGTACTTCCTGTTCGCGACCAACCTGCTCTTCACTGTGATGGGCCTGTGCGTTCTCATCCTGGGGCTGTGGGGCCTCGTCAGCAAAGAGTCCTTCGCACAGGAGAAGATCGGTACCATCGGTACGGACCCAATGCTCATATTTCTGACTCTGGGCATTCTGCTGTCCCTGCTCTGCCTGTCTGGCTGTGTGGGCACCCTGAGGGAGAACACCTGCTTACTGAAGCTCTACTCCACAATGGTCTTGGTGCTGATCACAGCCCAGGTGCTGGCCGCCATCATAGCGTACAGCTTCCAGGGCCAAATAGTAAACGGCCTGCGATCGGGGATGCTCACGGCCATGGCTCGCTATCAGGATGACCTGGATCTGAGGTTCATCACGGATGAGATTCAGGAGGGCCTACAGTGCTGTGGAGCAGACACCTACCGTGACTGGGAGACCAACATGTGAGTAGGGTGAGACCGACAGATGGCTCACAGCCAAGTCATGGAGAGATTCAAGGTTCAATAAAGGTTTTTTGTCACATGCGCTGCATGGTATAGTAACACTGGAGGCATTGACATTCTTGTAATGACGTTGTAGACAAAGTTAATGTCCCCCACACTTTTCTTTCTTTTTTTTAGCGGGGGCTAGTGAAAATTACAAGTATGGCTTGATTTGTGCAATGTGAGCTTATCAGGGGCTTTTGGAGAGAGATGAGACTCCAGTAACTTCAGTTTAGAGCACTGCAGAGTGGAAGTCTGTGCATCTGTGACCAGCTGATGCTTGTTGACACATCGTTAATGCATCAAAGAAGGCAATTATGTGTCTGCACCGTCAAATATGTCGATTTCTATTTTAAGAAATGATCAAAGCCAAGTGGTTGGCCTTGATGTACTGTAGCTAGGCTAGGTTCTAAACAAGAAGCATGTTTACAGTTGTTGCATAGAAATTAAGCACTTTTACATGAACAAGGGGCGGGGGGGATTAGTCCGGCCCCCGGCCCCTTGGGTTTCTGACAATGTGGCCCCTGACACAATTTAGTTGAATACCCCTGCTGTAGGGGGTGCTTAATGTCTGATTTAACATACTTGCTTGGTTTCTCCCAATAAATCATTATATCACTTTTATTTTTTCAAACCAAAAAGACTAAATGTAGTGTCAGGTGGACCCCCCCACTTTATAAATGCCATCTGCACATCTATACAATGTGGTACAGTATCATACATCAATTGTGGCCGGTTCAGGGGTTATTATACATAACTTGAATGTCACTATGATGAAGTCAGTTTATTTGGTCAGGACATTCAAACATGCAAAACAAATCTGACATATTACGTACGTCTACAGTTTATTCAAACGGTAATTCCCCAAGTTCACTCTGCAAACCACCAGTCAGGTCCCTGAACACTGCATTGTTTTCCTTCCTACAGATATTACAACTGCTCAGCACCGGGGGTGTTGGCGTGCGGCGTCCCCGCCACATGCTGCGTAGACCCTCTGGAGAACGGCACGGTGTGGAACTCCCAGTGCGGCGTCGGGGCCATGATGTTGGACGAGTTCTCCGCTCAGAGTGTGATCTTCCTGGGTGGCTGCCTGGGAGGAATCTCCCGCTGGGTGGAACAGCACACGGGACTCATAGGGACAGTCAGCTTTGTGATCCTCGCCGTCCAGGTTCTGACTCTCTTCATCACCATTCGTCTCCTGGACACCATCCAGTGGCACAAAGCTAACAGCAGATATGCGAATGCCGGAAGTAGTACATTGACTACTTGAGGCTTAAATCCTATTTTGTGAAATGTTTCTAAAAAAACATTTCAGAAAACAGACAATCTACATTCTGCAGGACAATGGTGTTTGTGGATCGGCTATTTATTTAGGAAAATCTTGGAAGAGTTTCACCTGTAATTACAAGCCTAAAATAGGGACGCCAGGGTTAAAGTGATCAACACGCATGTGTATTTGAGTGACAGGCCATGATTTATTTAAGATGGAGGGATAACCTAGCCTGCTTCCAGACCATAGACCCCGCCCACTCTCAGAGTGGACTGTTTCTCTGGTCTGGAGCTGAGTACATGAATCGGCAGTGATCAGCCAAAGTTTTCGGCTGATCCAATGAGCGCGGGGGGGGGGGGGGGGGGGGGGTCTAACGAATATCCGCGCCGCCGCCCATTTTTTCAAGCGACGTCATCATCAGAGCGTCATCATTAGAAGATGAGGTGCTCACATGGGTGCTCACGAGGAGACATGTAGTGATTGGGGTTTTTGAAATCAAAGCACCTCCCACCCCCCTCCCTTCCAGAAATCGCCCACAATAGGGCACAGTTTCAGACTACTGCGTGAGCACGCACGCACGCACACACACACACACACACACACACACACACACACACACACACACACACACACACACACACACACACACACACACACACAAACAAGTAACTGCCATTATTAACATAGGTATATTGCTACAAATAGTGTCCAGTTTAATGTGTGTGTTTGTGTGCGTTTGTGGCCTCATGTAGTTGTTGAAAATGTAACTTCTTTCTTTTGTATCATTCCAAAATATCCTCTGTGGAGTCGGTGGGGGATTTTGTTGGAGACATCTGTTAATCTACTGTAAATGTGTACATTTTAGCTTGTCCTTGCTTGTGCCAGTATACGCTTGTTATCCTTTAAGGCAGCCCCTGCCTGCTGACCCCCTTCAGTGACATGAGACTTGAAGACGTTCATTATTATCATCCATAACATTAGGAGGTGTCCTACTGCTACCCACCCTAAGCAAATCACACATTCTCTCTGAAATCGAGTTGTTTATATTCATGTTAATCAACAGTTCATTCATCCAGACTGAGTGATATGCGTTGTATATTGCGTTGTCTAAAGTGCAAAAGAACAAGATGATGCGCACATCTTTTCCAAGTGCTGGTGCTGGGCTCAGGTCGACATGAGATTAAAAAGAATAGAGGTCCGCACAACCGCTGAATGCTCCACAGTGTTTTTAAAACATAGAGTTAGACGATGTTTCGGCCATCAGCTGGCCTTCATCACGTGATGAAGGCCAGCTGATGGCCGAAACGTCGTCTAACTCTATGTTTTAATAAACACATGTGGAGCATTCAGCGGTTGTCTAAAGTGCAGCCATAACTGTAAATTGTCCTTTTGTAAATATATACGTATATATATATTTCTTCCAGACGTTTTCTTTCTATTATTGTACATTCTATAATTTTGTAAGCTTTGAGGAATGGTTAACCGACTACATTTCTGTGACATAAATGATAATATATAAATATATAAATGAGGGCTTAAAGGAGTAGTTCACCCCCAAAATGACTTTTTTTCTATTGATTAGTCACGCCATGGAGAGTAGAGTTCAATAATATTTTTTGGTTTTTGTCACATTCTTAAGACAAAAAATGTATTTGAGTAAATTTATCCCCATTGATTCCGGATGAGGACCCGTTTCGAAACGGGTCCCCATCCGGAACGAATGGGGGTACATTTATTGTTATCACATTTTTGTCTTAGGAATGCGACAAAAAACTAAAAATGTTATTGAACTCTACTCTCCATGGCGTGACTAATCAATAGAAAAAAAGTCATTTTGGGGGTGAACTACTCCTTTAAACGGTTAAGGAGTGGCGTAGTCTTTACCTTGCAGATTTGCACAGGAGGCTTAGCAAAATACAATATACTGTAGTAAAGAGATTCATAGTTTTATTATTTAATTTTATTCAATCAAAGTTCTTATTGTTATACCCATTGCAAAGTAACTTTGTGTGCTCTCAGAGCATCAGTTGTTTCTCACATGGTCATGGAGTACTGATAGGGCTAACCACGAGCTCACAATGATGGAATGGATCAGTGGATAGCAGCAATGGTGTAAAAAGTACTCACATTTCTCACTTAAGTAAAAGTATCAATAATGCAATATAACTAGAAAATATTGTTCCTTCGAAACAATTGTGGGCTCGCTTCAAGCCAGAAAACAATGGCTATAAAAGCACAAAATGTCAAGATCGCAGGCAGTGCTCTCTTTGACGTTACTGACGTCAAAGATTGGTCCATTTTGTTCCAAAAATGTGTTGTGCAAAAGTTGACCCACTGGTGGCGCTATAACAGGCCAATGTGAGAAGGGTGGTATCTGTTCCTTGACCTATTGGGAATGTGCTTGCAAGATTTCACGCACATTGCAGGCTGTGTTCATGATTTGAGGTGTTTTTGGCCTTGGCTACTTTATCGCTGCTTGCAGCTATATTTATAATTATTATTATATTTTTTGTTTGTGTGCACTTCATAGGCATATTAGATAAAGGTCCTTAGATTGTGTGTAGAATGTTTCATGCAAATTGCGAGAAAAAAAAACTAACGGGTTTAAGCGTGTCACAAACTGCTCAAAATGATATAGCGCCCCCTTTGGCCAATTGGGGTAAGATTGGTTTTAGTGATATTTGGACTAACACTCTACATCTTTGCCAATTGCTATGAACATGTTACTTTGCATGTATGATTTAGAGGCAGAAGAATAATTTGCATAAAACTGCAATATTCATTGAATTTATTTAAAAAAGCATGTTTCAATTTTAAAGAAATCCGATCTGACAGATCTTTAGATATCGGTCCAAAGTTCACGTAAAAAAAGTTTTGTGCACGTGGAGCGAAAATTCCAGAATAAAAGCGGGTTTACGCGTTTTACAAACTGCTCAATGTGGCGGAAAATCGAAGGGCGGAGCTTACTTAACAACGACACAGATGTCTTCCGCTCGAGTCAAAGCACGCGTGTAACAAGTTGCATGTCTTCAAACAAAACGAGTCATGACTTATGCCCGTTTGAAGTTTGAATTTTCAAACGCTTCGTATAGCGCCCCCCTTTGGCCGATTGGAATAAAATTGGTTTCAGTGATACTTTGACTAACCCTCCACATCTTTGCCAAATGCCATGAACGTGTAACTTTGCATGTATGATTTAGAGGCCGAAGAATAATTTGCATAAAACCGCAATATTGATTGAATCATTAAAAAATTATATTTCACTTTAAAAAAAATCTGGTTGATCAATCTGACCGTATTGGTCCAAAGTTCATGTGAAAAAAGTTTCATGCGCGTAACGCGAAAATCCCAGGAGGAGATAGATTTTTACTGTTTTTCATATAATTCCGAATTGTGGGAGACCTAAAGGTCAGAGGTCAAAAGTTAGAGGGTAAAAGTTGTTCGGCATGAGGAGACGCATACGTGTATACAGGTTTCATGACTGTAACTCAAACACAGCATGAGCTATACCTGTTCAAAGTTCGCACTTTCGAAGGCTTCCTACAGCGCCACCATTTGGCCGATTGCTATAAAAAATAATAGCGCACTTCGCCACTGTAAACTGAACACATTGATGTTTTTATTTTCATTTTCTCACTAAGTATGTAGGAGTAGAAAGGAACCGAAGTTCCCGTCTACTGTCTGACTGACTGACTGATAGATAAACTAGAAAAATATTGTTCCTTCGAAACAATTGTGGGCTCGCTTCAAGCCAGAAAACAATGGCTATAAAAGCACAAAACGTCAAGATCGCAGGCAGTGCTCTCTTTAACGTTACTGACGTCAAAGATTGGTCCATTTTGTTCCAAAAATGTGTTGTGCAAAAGTTGACCCGCTGGTGGCGCTATAACAGGCCAATGTGAGAAGGTTGGTATCTGTTCCTTGACCTATTGGGAATGTGCTTGCAAGATTTCACGCACATCCCAGGCTGTGTTCATGATTTGAGGTGTTTTTGGCTTTGGCCACTTTATCGCTGCTTGCAGCTATATTTATTATTATTATTTTATAATTTTTTTGTGTGCACTTCATAGGCATGTTAGATAAAGGTCCTTAGATTGCGTGTAGAATGTTTCATGCAAATTGCAAAAAAAATCCTAGAATAAAAACGGGTTTAAGCGTTTTACAAACTGCTCAAAATTATATAGCGCCCCCCTTTGGCCATTTGGGGTAAGATTGGTTTCAGTGATATTTGAACTAACCCTCTACACTATTTTGTCATGAAAATGTGACTTTGCATGTATGTTTTAGAGGCAGAAGAATAATTTGCATAAAAATGCAATATTGTTTGAATTATTTAAAAAAGCATGTTTCAATGTTAAAGAAATCCGATCTGACAGATCTTTAGATATCGGTCCAAAGTTCACGTAAAAAAAGTTTTGTGCACGTGACGCGAAAATTCCAGAATAAAAGCGGGTTTACGCGTTTTACAAACTGCTCAAAAAGGCGGAAAATTGAAGGGCGGAGCTTACTTAACAACGACACATATGTCTTCCGCTTGAGTCAAAGCACGCGTGTAACAAGTTGCATGTCTTCAAACGAAACGAGTCATGACTTATGCCCGTTTGAAGTTTGAATTTTCAGACGCTTCGTATAGCGCCCCCCTTTGGCCGATTGGAATAAAATTGGTTTCAGTGATACTTTGACTAACCCTCCACATCTTTGCCAAATGCCATGAACGTGTAACTTTGCATGTATGATTTAGAGGCCGAAGAATAATTTGCATAAAACCGCAATATTGATTAAATTATTAGAAAATTATATTTCACTTTAAAAAAAATCTGGTTGATCAATCTGACCGTATTGGTCCAAAGTTCATGTGAAAAAAGTTTTGTGCGCGTATCGAAAAAAACCCAGGAGGAGATAGATTTTTACTGTTTTTCATATAATTCCGAATTGTGGGAGATCTAAAGGTCAGAGGTCAAAAGTCAGAGGCTAAAAGTTGTTCGGCATGAGGAGACGCATACGTGTATACAGGTTTCATGCCTGTACCTCAAACACAGCATGAGCTATACCTGTTCAAAGTTCGCACTTTCGAAGGCTTCGTGCAGCGCCACCATTTGGCCGATTGCTATAAAAAATAATAGCGCACTTCGCCACTGTAAACTGAACACATTGATGTTTTTATTTTCATTTTCTCACTAAGTATGTAGGAGTAGAAAGGAACCGAAGTTCCCGTCTACTGTCTGACTGACTGACTGACTGATAGATAAACTAGAAAAATATTGTTCCTTCGAAACAATAGTGGGCTCGCTTCAAGCCAGAAAACAATGGCTATAAAAGCACAAAATGTCAAGATCGCAGGCAGTGCTCTCTTTGACGTTACTGACGTCAAAGATTGGTCCATTTTGTTCCAAAAATGTGTTGTGCAAAAGTTGACCCGCTGGTGGCGCTATAACAGGCCAATGTGAGAAGGTTGGTATCTGTTCCTTGACCTATTGGGAATGTGCTTGCAAGATTTCACGCACATCCCAGGCTGTGTTCATGATTTGAGGTGTTTTTGGCTTTGGACACTTTATCGCTGCTTGCAGCTATATTTATTATTATTATTTTATAATTTTTTTGTGTGCACTTCATAGGCATGTTAGATAAAGGTCCTTAGATTGCGTGTAGAATGTTTCATGCAAATTGCAAAAAAAATCCTAGAATAAAAACGGGTTTAAGCGTTTTACAAACTGCTCAAAATTATATAGCGCCCCCCTTTGGCCATTTGGGGTAAGATTGGTTTCAGTGATATTTGAACTAACCCTCTACACTATTTTGTCATGAAAATGTGACTTTGCTTGTATGTTTTAGAGGCAGAAGAATAATTTGCATAAAAATGCAATATTGTTTGAATTATTTAAAAAAGCATGTTTCAATGTTAAAGAAATCCGATCTGACAGATCTTTAGATATCGGTCCAAAGTTCACGTAAAAAAAGTTTTGTGCACGTGACGCGAAAATTCCAGAATAAAAGCGGGTTTACGCGTTTTACAAACTGCTCAAAGTGGCGGAAAATCGAAGGGCGGAGCTTACTTAACAACGACACAGATGTCTTCCGCTTGAGTCAAAGCACGCGTGTAACAAGTTGCATGTCTTCAAACGAAACGAGTCATGACTTATGCCCGTTTGAAGTTTGAATTTTCAGACGCTTCGTATAGCGCCCCCCTTTGGCCGATTGGAATAAAATTGGTTTCAGTGATACCTTGACTAACCCTCTACATCTTTGCCAAATGCCATGAACGTGTAACTTTGCATGTATGATTTAGAGGCCGAAGAATAATTTGCATAAAACTGCAATATTTATTGAATTATTAAAAAATTATATTTCACTTTAAAAGAAATCCGCCGAGATTAGTTTGACCGTATTGGTCCAAAGTTCATGTGAAAAAAGTTTTGTGCGCGTATCGAAAAAAACCCAGGAGGAGATAGATTTTTACTGTTTTTCATATAATTCCAAATTGTGGGAGATCTAAAGGTCAGAGGTCAAAAGTCAGAGGCTAAAAGTTGTTCGGCATGAGGAGACGCATACGTGTATACAGGTTTCATGCCTGTACCTCAAACACAGCATGAGCTATACCTGTTCAAAGTTCGCACTTTCGAAGGCTTCCTACAGCGCCACCATTTGGCCGATTGCTGTAAAAAGTAATAGCACACTTCGCCACTGTAAACTGAACACATTGATGTTTTTATTTTCATTTTCTCACTAAGTATGTAGGAGTAGAAAGGAACCGAAGTTTTTTGATACTTGATATGACTGCCTGCCTGCCTGATAGATAAATAACTAGAAAAATATTGTTCCTTCGAAACAATTGTGGGCTCGCTTCAAGCCAGAAAACAATGGCTATAAAAGCACAAAATGTCAAGATCGCAGGCAGTGCTCTCTTTGACGTTACTGACGTCAAAGATTGGTCCATTTTTTCCAAAAATGTGTTGTGCAAAAGTTGACCCGCTGGTGGCGCTATAACAGGCCAATGTGAGAAGGTTGGTATCTGTTCCTTGACCTATTGGGAATGTGCTTGCAAGATTTCACGCACATCCCAGGCTGTGTTCATGATTTGAGGTGTTTTTGGCTTTGGACACTTTATCGCTGCTTGCAGCTATATTTATTATTATTATTTTATAATTTTTTTGTGTGCACTTCATAGGCATGTTAGATAAAGGTCCTTAGATTGCGTGTAGAATGTTTCATGCAAATTGCAAAAAAAATCCTAGAATAAAAACGGGTTTAAGCGTTTTACAAACTGCTCAAAATTATATAGCGCCCCCCTTTGGCCATTTGGGGTAAGATTGGTTTCAGTGATATTTGAACTAACCCTCTACACTATTTTGTCATGAAAATGTGACTTTGCATGTATGTTTTAGAGGCAGAAGAATAATTTGCATAAAAATGCAATATTGTTTGAATTATTTAAAAAAGCATGTTTCAATGTTAAAGAAATCCGATCTGACAGATCTTTAGATATCGGTCCAAAGTTCACGTAAAAAAAGTTTTGTGCACGTGACGTGAAAATTCCAGAATAAAAGCGGGTTTACGCGTTTTACAAACTGCTCAAAATGGCGGAAAATCGAAGGGCGGAGCTTACTTAAAAACGACACAGATGTCTTCCGCTCGAGTCAAAGCACGCGTGTAACAAGTTGCATGTCTTCAAATGAAACGAGTCATGACTTATGCCCGTTTGAAGTTTGAATTTTCAAACGCTTCGTATAGCGCCCCCCTTTGGCCGATTGGAATAAAATTGGTTTCAGTGATACTTTGACTAACCCTCTACATCTTTGCCAAATGCCATGAACGTGTAACTTTGCATGTATGATTTAGAGACCGAAGAATAATTTGCATAAAACCGCAATATTGATTGAATTATTAAAAAATTATATTTCACTTTAAAAAAAATCTGGTTGATCAATCTCACCGTATTGGTCCAAAGTTCATGTGAAAAAAGTTTCGTGCGCGTAACAAAAAAAACCCAGGAGGAGATAGATTTTTACTGTTTTTCATATAATTCCGAATTGTGGGAGATCTAAAGGTCAGAGGTCAAAAGTCAGAGGCTAAAAGTTGTTCGGCATGAGGAGACGCATACGTGTATACAGGTTTCATGCCTGTACCTCAAACACAGCATGAGCTATACCTGTTCAAAGTTCGCACTTTCGAAGGCTTCGTGCAGCGCCACCATTTGGCCGATTGCTATAAAAAATAATAGCGCACTTCGCCACTGTAAACTGAACACATTGATGTTTTTATTTTCATTTTCTCACTAAGTATGTAGGAGTAGAAAGGAACCGAAGTTCCCGTCTACTGTCTGACTGACTGACTGACTGATAGATAAACTAGAAAAATATTGTTCCTTCGAAACAATTGTGGGCTCGCTTCAAGCCAGAAAACAATGGCTATAAAAGTACAAAATGTCAAGATCGCAGGCAGTGCTCTCTTTGACGTTACTGACGTCAACGATTGGTCCATTTTGTTCCAAAAATGTGTTGTGCAAAAGTTGACCCGCTGGTGGCGCTATAACAGGCCAATGTAAGAAGGGTGGTATCTGTTCCTTGACCTATTGGGAATGTGCTTGCAAGATTTCACGCACATTGCAGGCTGTGTTCATGATTTGAGGTGTTTTTGGCTTTGGCCACTTTATCGCTGCTTGCAGCTATATTCATTATTATAATTTTTTTGTGTGTGTGCACTTCATAGGCATATTAGATAAAGGTCCTTAGATTGTGTGTAGAATGTTTCATGCAAATTGCAAAAAAAAAATCCTAACGGGTTTAAGCGTTTCACAAACTGCTCAAAATGATATAGCGCCCCCCTTTGTTCAATTGGGGTAAGATTGGTTTTAGTGATATTTGGACTAACACTCTACATCTTTGCCAAATGCCATGAACATGTTACTTTGCATGTATGATTTAGAGGCAGAAGAATAATTTGCATAAAACTGCAATATTCATTGAATTTATTTAAAAAAGCATGTTTCAATTTTAAAGAAATCCGATCCGACAGATCTTTAGATATCGGTCCAAAGTTCACGTAAAAAAAGTTTTGTGCACGTGGAGCGAAAATTCCAGAATAAAAGCGGGTTTACGCGTTTTACAAACTGCTCAATATGGCGGAAAATCGAAGGGCGGAGCTTACTTAACAACGACACAGATGTCTTCCGCTCGAGTCAAAGCACGCGTGTAACAACTTGCATGTCTTCAAACAAAACGAGTCATGACTTATGCCCGTTTGAAGTTTGAATTTTCAAACGCTTCGTATAGCGCCCCCCTTTGGCCGATTGGAATAAAATTGGTTTCAGTGATACTTTGACTAACCCTCCACATCTTTGCCAAATGCCATGAACGTGTAACTTTGCATGTATGATTTAGAGGCCGAAGAATAATTTGCATAAAACCGCAATATTGATTGAATTATTAAAAAATTATATTTCACTTTAAAAAAAATCTGGTTGATCAATCTGACCGTATTGGTCCAAAGTTCATGTGAAAAAAGTTTTGTGCACTTGATGCGAAAATCCCAGGAGGAGATAGATTTTTACTGTTTTTCATATAATTCCGAATTGTGGGAGACCTAAAGGTCAGAGGTCAAAAGTTAGAGGGTAAAAGTTGTTCGGCATGAGGAGACGCATACGTGTATACAGGTTTCATGGCTGTAACTAAAACACAGCATGAGCTATACCTGTTCAAAGTTCGCACTTTCGAAGGCTTCCTACAGCGCCACCATTTGGCTGATTGCTATAAAAAATAATAGCGCACTTCGCCACTGTAAACTGAACACATTGATGTTTTTATTTTCATTTTCTCACTAAGTATGTAGGAGTAGAAAGGAACCGAAGTTCCCGTCTACTGTCTGACTGACTGACTGACTGATAGATAAACTAGAAAAATATTGTTCCTTCGAAACAATTGTGGGCTCGCTTCAAGCCAAAAAACTATGGCTATAATAGTACAAAATGTCAAGTTTGCAGGCAATAAAATGTAAATTTAATTACAATGCAGACAAGCAGAGTTATTACATGAACCTAACAGTATGGACAATCAAATCAACATAAAAATATAGCTGCAAGTAGTGGAAAAAACTGTGTTCTTGAACCTTTCATGACAATCAGATGCTGCATGTGTTATTTTAAGGCATTGTGTTCCAAAAATGTGTTATTCAAAAGTTGACCTGCTTGGTGGCCAATGTGAGAAGGGTGGCATCTGTTCCTTGACCTAGTGGGAATGTGCATGCAAAATGGAGGATGCTGAGACACAGGCTATACCATTCTTTTTTTTAAATGGAAACCAGTGAGGTACATGGCTGAAAAATGCAAGAGATCTGTAGAGACGGGTTTGTTATTGAACAACACTTTGTTTTAACCTTTGAGGGATATGAATAATTGTCCATCACATGGCATGTGCTATGTAACCAAAGCATGACGATACAAGTGCATAAAGTGACAAATGGAACATTTATTTTGCAACTCAATGCTGACTAAGTTGTGTGGGGCATATCTTCAACAACAGTAATATCTGCACATTATTAATTGGAGATTGTATTTCTTCCCTTCAAAAAGCAACCATATGATTTCCTTTAAAAGGTTATACACATCAACATACAGTCATGTCTCACAATGTACATCAACACTCAAATTAACATACTGGCGATTGTTACGTCCCCGTCTAGGGAAAAAAAGGGGATGTAACATGAATTGGGAGTGAAACCCGTTTTTATTCATAACTTAAGATATTTACATTATTTGAAATTGGAAAATACTACAAAATCATAAAGACACACGGAGCAAATCAGGGAAACAATCAAAACATACTAATACTAACCTTGAGTTATAAACTACTAACCTAAACACAAAATAAAAGTTACAACAGAACCCTAATGCTTACCTGCTCTACTATAAACTACCAAAATAGGAGAAAATACAAAACGCAGGCTTCCGTGGCCGTGAACATGTTAACTTAAGTTATCATTAATGTCCTTAGACTGTGTGCAAAACTTTATGGGAGGACAACACTTAAATTATTTAGCCAATTGTGTTGGATCACAAACTGAAGCTCAGAGCAGAGGGAGGTTATTCAGGCAAAGTTTTTCTTCAGGAAGTTGATAGGCCCGTTGGAGGAGGAATCATGGGACGTGACCTCAGAGTTATCTTTGAGCTCATGTTTGATCTGATTGGCCAGCTGCTTGCCTAGCTCGACCCTATGGGAAGGGAAGACAACAACTTAGTCAACCAACCCAAAAAAACACATTTCAAATGTTGAACAAAAATATTTTTTTAATATAATGCATCAGAGTAGAAGACAGGGTGTGTTAATATCACAGTACCTTGATGAATGAGCTGATAGAAGGCATGCTGTCCATTGGTCCTTGGCTCTCCCCAGACGATCGGTCCAGTGTGGTATGGGACATGGGTTCCACTTTTGCTGATATTCTTCCTGTTAAATTCCATGTCACCCTGTGGACCACAAGCAACGATCACAATCAGACGCAATGCAGCTTCTCTATCTCTGCCATCCTGACAGCAACCAGGCTTTCCTGATTTCAACCAGGTCAACGCTGCAGGGGGCCTAACACTTACAGTAAAACTTTGTGTCTGACTCTGAACTTTAGATACAGATGCTACTTGTTCACTCACACAAAACACACTGTGTACAGTATATTGCATGTATACAGTATGTGCACATGATGCAACTATAAGCCATACTGCCTGTCTGAAAGACTCTGAAGAAGTCTGTTTAGTGGAGTTACCTTAATAAACAGGTGTTTCATGCAAAACATGTTTTTTCCGCAAAGAATATCTAAAAAATTACTTTTTATAAAAAAAGTTGAATTGTTGATCAGGCAGTTGACTGGCAGAAAATGAGTTAGCCTATATGGAACCAAGAAAGTCAGTCGGATCAGCAGACAAAAAGAAAGCCTCAAATCCCTATGGAATAACATGATCATCAATATGATGTCATAGTACTGTTGTCATAGACTGGCCTGTACTTACAACTCAGTACATATAACCTGTTGTACCAACAGATGTTATTCCCCAGCTCCTGTCTTCCCATGATCATCAATATGATGTCATAGTACTGTTGTCATAGACTGGCCTGTACTTACAACTCAGTACATATAACCTGTTGTACCAACAGATGTTATTCCCCAGCTCCTGTCTTCCATCTTTCAGTCCCTCTGCCTCTCAACCCTTTTGTTCAGCGTTTCAGTCTCTGTGTGACTGACCTGCTGGAAGTTGGCAGCAAAGCGGTGCATATACTGGTCGTAGGGCAGCATGGTGTGGGTCTCAGCCTGGAAGAAGTTGATGTACCAGACTCCCAGCACAGCCAGAAGCACCGGAAGATTCTTTTCCAGAGGCGTGTTACGGAAATGATCCTGAGGTGGAATTAGGGAAAGAAAAAACATACAACTTATTTTTACAGTGGTGACACAATGGGCAGAAGGTACAGAGTGAGGAGATGACACAGAGCATATCTATGTTCCCAAGGCCCACCCTAACCCTACTCTAATGCGAATAGGACCCTGTTAGGAATGACTTCCCAACAGCAGAAACACTAACCTCCAGCTCTTTGCGGGCCTTGTCTGAGGTCTTCCCCTTCATCAGCGATTCTGTCTGGGCCAGAAAGTTGGCCACCAGGATCTGAACAACCAAAGAAAGAGTCAGGACAGACTATTAATTTGAACCATTTAGAAAGAGATGCTTACAGTTTGTTTAGTTGCCCACGGGCACTGGATTACAACAGATGAATAAAGGAGACAGAGGTACAGTACATGTTCTCACATTCAAAATGGTCAGATATCTTCTGCAAATAATGATTAAAAACTATGAGAACCGTTATTGGGTCACTGGGGAGGGTACCTTAATTGTGATGAAGGTTGCCCCTGATTGGGTTCTGTGACTGGGCAGGAATGAGGAAGTTGGCAGGAATCATTCTGGTGCCTAGTTGGATAACACATGAGTTGAACTGGTCAAAGATAGGAAAAGTGACATTTACAAAGGTCCTCAGGAATTTACAGCAGTGGCCAGCAAGTAAATCTGACCTCAGGCCAGTTCTTTTCTACTGCAGAAACATCATAAACTATCTGCTCAAAGTTCTTCCTCCAGACCAAATATGCCAACAGGGCAAGGGAACAATCTGTTAAAAGATCCACTACTTACCAACCAGAACTCCAAGCATAAAGGGACTCAGTTTCTTGAAAATAATTGAGTTGCTTGGTTTGTTCCCTTGGAAGACCTAATGTTGGACAGGGATGAAAAGAACATAACATAATTCAAAATTGGTATTGAACAAAACAGCAATCTACAGTGAGGTTTAAATAAGCAGACAAGTTAATGTCCATTGGGATATTAACCTCTGTAAAATTTAAGAGTTGAGTCTGGCAAGCTTAAAGGGATATTTTACTTTCAAAACAACTAAAATGTCAGGAGAGACTATTAATTTGAACCATTTAGAAAGAGACGCTTACAGTTTGTTCAGTTGCCCACAGGCACTGGATTACAACAGATGAATAAAGCAGACTGAAGTACAGTACATGTTTTCACATTCAAAATGATCAGATATCTTCTGCAAATAATGATTAAAAACTATGAGAACCGTTATTGGGTCACTGGGGAGAGTACCTTGTGATGAAGGTTGTCCCTGATGGGGTTCTGTGACTGGGCAGGAATGAGGAAGTCGGCAGGAATCATTCTGGTGTCTGGTTGGGTAACACAGAAGTTGAACTGGTCAAAGATAACACAAAGGAAAAGTGACATTCATGAAGGTCCTCAGGAATTAACAACAGAGGTCAGCTAGTAAATCTCACCTCAGGCCAATTCTTTTCTAAGCCATTAATTAGATGGCACACAATCAATGGCTAATTTAGGAACTAGAACAAACCATCTTATATACAACTATATTGCTACAACAATTGACTCACGTCTTTAGCCACCTGGAGGAACCAATCCCACGCAGACTCAGCGTTGATGATGGTCTCTTGGGTGATGATGTCTAAAAAAGGTTGATAAACTGATATTAATGCCCGGTGAGTAGGTTGGTGCCTTGCATGGTTTCCTCCACCTCCGGTGTATGAATGTGTGTGTGAATGGGTGAATGTAATGCAATCTATGTAAAGTGCCTTGGATTAAAGTGCTATATAAATGCACCATTTACCATTTACCACCCATAAGCCGTTTACTATATGTGCACGTCAACACAACTTCTTTGTCAGACTGGCATCATCATCCAAGACCAGATCATTTATACTTTTGATGTATGTAGGGATTGTAGGCATATGGCAAAGTGCATTGTTTTCACAATAATTAGGTTTGCATATTGTTCTTAATTTTCTACTGTATAGACTGTTAAAATGCTGACTTTAGAACATTACATAGTTTTATAATATAACATGTCTATTGGTTCACATTTGAACTGATACAGTTCAAGTATATTTACCAGTGTTGGCAGCAGGCAGTCCATACACTGATGATTTATCTCGGAACGGCCATGGCAACAGACTTCATTATGGCAATATATTTATTGAAAAGGCCCACTTCAACAGGATTGAGCCTATAAAAGACGAACATACATACTACACACACACACACACACACACACACACACACACACACACACACACACACACACACACACACACACACACAATGAGGCGTTGTGAGCATGTAAGATTGGCAATTTTCACAATTTCTGCCTCTATATATTTGACAATTTGGACAATGTTAAATTTGTCATTTTAGAGGTATTAAAAAGTCCTTCAATTTGCAGTTTAGAAATGTTGAGTGGGAAAACAATGTTTCACATAGATTCATAAGATTTTTTTATGAATCTATGTGACCCCCCCCCCCAAATAATGGGGGGTCGTGTGTGATGTGATGATGTCATCAAACGATAAAATCGACATCAACTCAACTTTTTACAGAGTCGAGTTGACTTCACCAGTTGTTAAAGGACAACTTTGTTTTTTTACAACAAGGGTTCATATTTTAGATTGTAATTAGAGAAAAGAAAAAGTGAATGTTAAAATGTTTTCATTTGCTTCGTTCTATTGTTTTAGAGATTCTTATTTCAGTGTTTGGGGCATGGACGTGTTGGAGTAAATATGTCATTTTACACAGAATAAGCCCATTCCCAAGATACAACACAACCTTTCATGGTTGGATGTGACTTATGGGGGCTAGAAGTGTTACTGTAAATAGCAATAAAGATACTGCTGGCTTATTGTGTCTAAAAATACATATTTAGCCACTTGTACGCATGCCCCCATGCGTACGCATGCCCCACATTTCAGCCCGGTAAACGTGATAAAACAATAGAACAAAGCAAATGAAAACATTTTAACATTAACTTTTTCTTTTCTCTAATTACAATCTAAAATATGAACCCTTGTTGTAAAAAACCAAAGTTGTCCTTTAATGCAACACACACTCAGTGAAATCAACTACAATTATAAAAACACAATCACAATTGGGTAGGGCCTATATGGTCAGATGCTTCATGATTTAGTGAATCCAGAAGGATACTTACAGTTCAAGAGTTGCAGGCGAACTTTGCACAGGAAGGTCTTTCAGGTTGCTCAGTCAAGCAGTGCCTGAAATTAGGTTTAAAATACATTAAAATACATTAAAATGGTTTGGGTGAGTCGTATCATTGGTATATTTGTTACATTGAAAGTTTCTTTGATGTATTTTTGGGCTCATTTGACTGTTAGTGTGTGGCATTCCTGGTTATTCGTAAGGTCCTTTTTTCCTGTTAACTTACAGCGATGTTCCACAGTGATGTTCCACAGTGATGTTCCACATGTCATCATTGTTGCCTATCTTCAACTTGAAACTAGTATGATTGTCTGTCTGTGGGTTTGGTCATTTGTGTGTCCTCAGGTGGCTGGTGAGGCCGGCCCTTGATTTACATGTTTTGTTGCAATGGGGACATATGTGAGCAGTTGTCCTGATAGTGGCAGTTTGAGGAGTTTTGGTGTCCTGATAGTGGCAGTTTGAGGAGTTTTGGTGTCGGATCCTAGTGGCCTTCTCTTGGTCTTATTTGCTTCATGATGTTGAACCAGGGTGCTTTCAACAGACACTTTAGAAGTTATTACACAGTACACAGGATTGTGGTAACTATAGTATGTTTGTAATATTCCTGACTGGATAACTTGACACTGTAAGGTCTTTCAAGTTGCTCGGGCAAGCAGTGCCTGAAATTAGGTGCTTTCAAACATGGTTTAAAATACATTAAAATACATTAAAATAGTTTGGGTGAGTGGTATATTGAAAGTTTCTTTGATGTATTTTTGGGCTTGTTTGACTGTGTGGCATTCCTGGTTATTCATCGATATTCTTCAGGGCTTCATCATTTTTCTTTTTTAGGTGACAGAAATACTGTTAGAGCTTCTTTTTTCCCTGTTACTCTACAGCAGTTTTACACAGTGATGTTCCACATGTCATCATTTTTGCCAATCTTCAACTTGAAACTACTATGATCGTTTGTCTGTGGGTTTGGTCATTTGTGTGTCCTAAGGTGGCTGATGAGGCCGGCCCTTGATTTACATGTTTTGTTACAATGGGGACATATGTGAGCAGTTGTCTTGATAGTAGCAGTTGGAGGAGTTTTGGTGTCGGATCCTAGTGGCTTTCTCTTTGTCTTATTTGCTTCATGATGTTGAACCAGGGTGCTTTCAACAGAAACATTAGAAGTTATTACACAGTACACAGGATTGTGGTAACTATAGTATGTTTGTAATATTCCTGACTGGATACAATTCTGTGGTTGAGAGATGAAAATGTGGTCCAACAGTGTGTTCTTTTCAGTGGTTGCACTTGTGATTACTTGTACATATCCTCTGGATTCAAAAACATCAAATATTGGATGTGGTGTGCTGGACAAAAGGTTTTCATTAAAGTCTCCGCACACAATGATTGGGTGATGATCCATGATTTCTAAAGACCCCAAAAGGTTTTTCAGATTCGAGATGAATGAGTCAACATTGTAGGTTGGAGGTCTGTACACAGCAGCAATCAGTGCATTGAGTGGGGCTTCAACTTTGACAACCATGAACTCCAAGTCAGTTACGTTATGTATATATTGCTTTTCACAGGCTTGAATGTGTGTTTTTACATATATAGCAACTCCACCACCGTTTAGATTGGCCATGCAAGAATCGTTGGTGTAAGAAACGTGTCGGTTACGTTTGAACATACTGTATCCTTCTAAATGGAGACTGTCAGCAACAAATGATCCTTGCAGGTGAGTTTCTGTAAGACATAACACGTCTGCTAGACACAGCTCATGATGACACTTTATATCATTGATATGAGGTGCAAGTCCTTCGGTGTTGTGATGGATGACGCTGAGTGTGTCAGGCCTGTTCAGAGTTTGTGTGCTGTGAGCAAGTGGCATTATGTCATCAAAGCTGACTTGTGTCATGCTCTCGAGGGCTGCAGTGATTTCAGGTTTGGAGTAGATTTTACTCTCATCCATATCAATTATGTGCAATCCACTGAGAGAGTTTACTCTACTGAGGGCTACGTAAGCCATACCAGCTTCAAAAATGTGTTTTAGTGACACTACAGCAGTTGGGGTTGTCCTGCCCTGAACCTTGTGTATTGTACATGCAAATGCAAGCCTCATGGGAAACTGTCTGCGTATCACTCCTTGCTTCAAACAATCTTCTACTCTTTCTATGTACACAATATCATCGAGTCCTCCAGAAGCTTTACCACGGTGCCTCTGTCCTGCATTTTTGTTGTCCAACTGAAGACCAATCATTTGTGTATACATAGCCCCATCTTTTTCACAAGTCACAATTCTGGCAATTTTACCAAATGTACCATTCACGAGTCCATCGTCCACATCAATGTTTCTGGTGAGCATAGCAGGAGCACCTAGAGCAACTTGTAGTGTGTCTGGTAGGTCTGGTTTTTTTCCTTCACATGGTTTAGCTTGTCTGACCATTCTTCCTTGTTGCTTTTTATAGTCATCTGCATCAATGTTTGTGATGTCAGAATGAATCAGCTTTAAAATGTCTTTGTTGTGCTTATCTACCTCTGGATTGGTACCAAAAATGTGAAGTACATCCTTTGGGCAAAGTGCTGGTTCAGTGATGGCCTGTGAAAGCAAAGCACGGTCTGCTTCAGTCAAGGCTTCTGACTTTTGTTTGACACGGATCCTGTTCAATGTCTCTGCATAAGCGAGATCATCCTTCTGACGCATTATCTCTGTCAATGTGATCATCGTAAAATGGTCGCGCCAACGGTCGATCTCACATGGTTCGTATAGACAGAGAAGTTTTTGTCTAACTGGTGGTAGCTGATAGAAATCTCCAACAGCAAGTACTGACATTCCTCCAAAAGGCTTTCTAATTCCTTTGACTTGTCTTAGTCTTTCATCTACGTAGGCAAAAAGATTCTTTGAAATCATGGATATTTCATCAATGACAATAATTTCAGCATTTGAGAGCTCTGCTCTCACTTCATCCAGTTTGTTGCCAAGGCCAATGTATGGAATCACTAGAAATTTCGGTAGCTTAAGGATGGAATGCAGAGTTTTTCCAGAAATATTGAAAGCTGCGGTACCAGTAAAAGCGGTTAACAGCACAGTAGGCTTCGATATATCAGTTTCCTCAAAATTTCTCGGGAGTTTGCGTAGTATCTTGGATGCCTCCGAGTAGATACACTTGATGAGATGTGACTTCCCTGTTCCAGCACCACCGTTTATATACAAAAGAAACTGCTTTGCTTCGAGGCCACAAACACGCTTTATGCACCAGTCTCTAATGGTGTAGAATATGGACACCTGCTTTTGGTTCAGACTTTGATACATTTGGCGTAACACTACAGGATCTATCTGAAGTGCCTCCATTGGTGCGGTTCCTGTTACAGTCTGATTACTATACTCTGGGATATCATCTTGTTCATGTCCGTCATCCAAATGTTCGGCTTCACGTTCTGCAATGCATTCCAACCTAACCAGTTCAGATTCAGGAGCCAGATTACACCATTCATCTCTCATGGGCCCGTTCTTCTCAAATTCCTCAATGGCACTCTCAATCTCTTGACTGTACTTCTCATATTTGGATTTGTTTTGACTGACAATCTCAGACACAAACTGGACACAGTCTGAACCTGGTAGCTGAACACTGGCACTAGTCAAGAAGGACTGGTATGTTGGGAAGTGTTGACTTTTCAATTGTGACTTTCCGCGGTGTGGGAGATACAGTTTAAGTAGTGTGCCACAAAATTCCTCAGGATTCTTTTTCTGTGAGACACTGTAATATCTAATGACTGCAGGTTTCCCTTTTGATCTCTTCTGAATGAATCCCATCTTATTAAGTAGGGGTAGAACACCTTCACCCTTTTTCTGAGTACCATAGACAACCCTGCAAGTGGAAGCAAAATCAGCCAAGCACATTTCCTCAAAGTCTGGTCTTTCAGGTCTAGCATAGTATTTTTCTGTCAACCCAGTCATCCACACATCTTCTGAGTCTGGTGTTTTGCTCTCCAAGCGTGAAAGAGGATAACTCATTTTCAGTCTATTGTCATCAGTTGGTATGAATAAGACTTTGCGTGAACACTTTTTCATTTTTATACCGCATACACGGGTTACACACTCCTGTGCACTAACTTCTCTCTTTTTTGTATAGGCCTGCATGACTTGTCTCATTTCTCCAAGTTCGCTCATGTTGATGCCATCTTGGTGTGAGTTTTCAATCATTGCTTTGAGATATTCGCTCATTCCATGCTCAGCCTTGGTGATGTAGGCTGTGATGTACATAACCACAGAGTAACCGTTAAGAATGTACTGAAGATCCATATTGGCATCCCAAGCATCAAGTAGATCACGATTGTATGCGTTTATCATGCAGTCCTTTGGATCACGTTTCAGTATAACCTGGTTGGAGTTGGTCAGTACCTCAAGGGATTCTGTATACTCTTGCCAGCTTAAATTGCATTTATCCAGTATCTGTGATAAATCCATAGATGCAATTTGAGGGTCGTTAAGCAACTCGATCATCGGTTTAAGCTTCTTCTTAGCAGTATTCAATACTTCCAGATTATCAGTCAGTGAAGGTCTCGTTATCGTGGTTTTACTGGCAGGGGGTTTAGGAAATCCAAATCGGCAGCCGGGTTTGTTGTTTTTGCGACACGACTTGGAGTGATTTCTGCTGTGGGTCTGAAGCTGTGTAACCTTTCTGTACAGTTCTGGTTCGGTATTTGGGTCAGGCAATTGAGCCGTTATGTACTTGTCAATAAACTCACAGACCTTCTCATAAGGGTCCTCATCATACACAGGTGCTCCATCTATCCATAATATAGAGTGTATGTGAGGTGAACCACGATTTTGATATTCTAACCGATAAAAGTGATCAACAACATTGCCAATTGGCTCTGCATCAGACAGCATCAGTCTGTATATTTCCTGAACACGTTTATCAAACATGCGCATTGTTGTGACCGGATTGCTTCTTAATATTTCACACTTTGTAGTCCAATCAAGTTCTTCAAAATTAACCTCTTCACCTTCTTGTCTCTTAATTGCTTTAATCACCTCAGGCCATCGCATCTCAGCAGCAGAAAATGTACCAAAATAGGTTGGCTTCCCTAATTGTCTGATCATAGCAAACAGATCTTTGGTAGTTTTCTCCCAATATGCTGGGGTCCCTCTCAGTGGCTGCATGAATCTGATAGCGTCTCTGTACCGCACTAGTCTCTGAACCTCAAGTTTGTCTCGCAGCATTCTGGAGGTTATTTTGCGTCCATCTCGTGTGACAGGCTTTCCTTTACGCAGTTGTATTGTCATACTGGAAGTGGCTAAGTGTATTTCCGTTACCATTTGTGCAAAGAACAAGTAATTTGTGTCTCTGGCAAAACGTGCATCTACATGCATAAGTCTTGACTTGAAATAACTGCTGGGTGATAACCTTTTGGGTCTTTCATCGTCAAATGCGTTTTGACCAGTGGGGAATTGAACAGGGAATGCAGAACATTCGAGCTTAGGTGTTTTGAAAAAGCTGACTGGTTTATTACCTTCAGCAGGTGCAACACTATAAATTCCTTCACTATAAGTTAATAACTCATCTGCAATGTCAGATGGTTGTAGACATGATTCTAGGACAATGCCACCAGTTGGCTGATCACCGTCTTGTTCTGCATCTTCTGACTGGTCCTGTTTGTGGGTGTCATCACGTGTTAGAATATGTTGTTCCTCATCTGCAAGGCCATTTTGTGTCTGATTCAGTGCATTGAGCTCACACTGGTCAATGTCCATCCAGTCATCTTCATCATAGTCATCTTCCATGATTTCATCAACTTGGTTGTCTTCTTCCTCATTAATTGTTGGGTCGCATAATTCAGCCTCATCTCTGATAGTGACGACCTCATATATGGGATTTATGTTTTTAAGAGTGTGTAAGGCCCGCACAAGTTTTGTCCAACTGACAGTCTGGAACAGTTGATGTCCTTTGAAACACAATCGTCTCTTCAACTTGATTCTCAGGACTTGAGATTCACTTCTAAGTCTGGGTAAGATATTTACTGTTGCTTCTACTTCAGATGGCACACAGACTACATTACCACATATTGCTCTCTGTTGGCCTTTGGGAAGCGCAATGATTTTAGCAAACGCTATGTGCTTTGATATGAGGTGCCGCTCCAATATGTTAAGATCAAACAATTCAGGAGGAATTGGTGCTAGCTCCAAATTATTAGCCTCAGCAAGTGGGGGCATACTTCCTCTTTCAAGATATCGATGGCATGTGGGACAAATCCATTCCTTCCTCCTCTCATTAGGTACTTTGCACTGTTGTGGATCTCTGCATTTATCATTACAAACATGAACATACTTTCCTGTCAAGCAAGCAGACACTACATGTGGATTTTTTACGTATTTTGTCCTAATGCATTTTCGTACTTGATTTGGAAACAGTGCTCTAAGGCAGACAGTGCAAACATGAGTGGGGCCCTTTTTTATCTGTAATCGAAAGTAATCTATAGCTTTTTTAATTTCTGAATTTCTGTCTTCTGTTTCTGTCTGTTGAGTCAATGGTTCTGTTTGAATCAAATATGTTTCTTTTAAAGGCTCTTCTGGCTGAATAGTTTGTTTACGTTGTATATTATTCCTTCTGTATCCAATTTTGATTTTCATTGCACACCTAATTTTATGAATCATTCTAAATGCACGGTCATGTCTGTAGTTGTTTTTCATGAGTCTTGCCATTAATTTATTGTGTTTCAGTCTGAATACAGGGTCATTTGCCAAACGCCTAGCAACATAAATCTTCATGTGTTGATTGTGTTTCAGTCTGAATACAGGGTCATTTGCCAAACGCCTAGCAACATAAGTCTTCATGTTTTGATTGCGTTTCAGTCTGAATACAGGGTCATTTGCCAAACGACTAGCAACATAAGTCTTCGTGTTTTGATTGCGTTTCAGTCTGAATACAGGGTCATTTGCCAAATGACTAGCAACATAAGTCTTCGTGTTTTGATTGCGTTTCAGTCTGAATACAGGGTCATTTGCAATTCGTTTCTTCAGGTAGGACTTTTCTGTTTCTTTGAAGTCAGCATCTTGTCTGCGCCTCTTGGTTATGTAGGACCTTTTCTGTTCTTGTCTTTTGTCTGCTTCCATTTGTGATTTAGCTTTTAGTTTGATGTCATTGTGTGATTCCATAGCTTCATTTTCAGAAAACATTGCTCTTCTCTTTAGTTTTCTCTTTCGCTCTTTGGAATATCTAGATGTGTTCAACATTTCTTTGTTGAGGTTTTGCATCTCTGACGTATCCAATTGTGCATTTGTTTCCATCATGTTCATGTTTGATCCATTGCAAGTAGTGTCATGTGTGGATAACAAGATTATGTTTGACAAACTGGGTACATCGGTTTTAGCTTTGATGGCAACCTCCTGCTCACACATTGGTTCAACATCAATGTCAACATTATGTTGTTGTGACATGTCTTCCAGGTAAGGTATGTCCTCACTGTGAAATTCGACAGGCATCAGCTCATAATGGCATGACTGTGGTGTTTCAAAGATTCTTTGAATTTCAATGATATGATTGTACATATCAGACAACTGTGGGAAAATACGCATTACAGCTGTTCCATGTCCACCTATGAAATGGGGTAGTCCATTAGGTTGTCTCGAGTGTGGGTCAAATAAACCAAATTTACCTGATCTGTTCCTGAAAATGGCAATCGCTAAACCGCTCATTACCAGCAAAGCATATTTCACCTCAGATAACAAACAGGTGAGTCCTGATTGTAGATCCAGGTATTCATTTATAGCACCAGATTCAGGTTCTCCTAATGTGCCATACCTTGAATTCTTGGTCATGTGGTATTGATGTTTATCTGCACAAACTCTGTCTGGGAGCTCATCAGTTGCCAAATGACCAGGAGCAGGTGCTTTCTCAACTTTCTTTCCTTCCCATTTCTTTTCAGCAAACTTTCTCAGGCTCTCATTATAGATGTCATTATACATTGCATCGCCTCTATCCAATACACGATTAAGGTCTGCACTTGTGAGGGCTCCTTTCTCATGAAGAAATGCCAGGAAAATTAAAGAATTACAGAGACATTGCTTATTCCTGGAACGTGTATGGTATTTCACTGCATTTTGACTGTATGATGCGGTAACACTTATCACACCAGATTGATTGATTGATTCATCATTGTGGTATCGGTAATTATCCAAGTGATCCTGATATACTTGATCCATTTTATATCCGTCACATTCTTTGTCATTTTGTGTCATTTGACAATCCTTGAATATTTCATTTTTCTGTATTTTTCTTGATTGCGTTGTCATTTTTTCTCCTGCTGCATTTTTACACATCCCTGCACAACAAAATGGGTCATCCTTTCTCTTAACACATGTTACAACATCATAATGATTTCCATTAGTGTTATTTAAATATATTGCTTGACATCTCTGTATACCTGTAGTTACACGACAACTAGAGAAAATACCATTCCATCCAATCCATATACCATTATTAAATGTCATAATAGTTGTTTGCAACAAGTCAGCAGCTGCAAAGATTTCAACCTCAGTAGCCCATGTTCCTGAATAATACATTTGGGATTTAGTCAAGTATTGCTGCATAGATTCATAGCCTCCTCTCAAATACTGTTGAAATGCTGATGTATTTTGACTAAGATGTTTAAATATAGCACGACGGATTTTTAAATGGTTATTCTCATTACCACAGATTGCAAAAGCCAATGCTCTAAAGAAGCAGTTGCCATCACCTTTGATTAGTTTATGCTCACAAGGATCACCCATTGGTGCAAAGTCTTTGCTTTGCTCTACAGTTTGGGCACTTTCATTACTAACATTTAATTGCGAACACAAGATGTCCTGATCCACAGATCTAAGTGGCTTGAAAGACAATTTAGGTGTTATGACATCAGTAATGATGACATCTTGCATTTCAATATCATTTACTGTAGTAGATGAGTCAACCTTCAAACAAGGCTTTGGGGCATGAACTGTTGAATGTGTACTTTTCAACACATCACTGTAGAGTGATCGACTAGTATATGAAGTTGTACTCATCATAGATGGCTTATGTGCATAGTATCGTTGCTCTGTGTCATCTATCACAGTTACTTTGACTCCAGTCACATCAAATTGCTCACCAACTGCACGCAAAGACTGTGCAAGATTCCAGATATTTTTGTATAATTCTGCAATGCCAGCATGATATACCAGAACACTTTTTCCATTTCCATCAACAAGCCCTTCACAATTACGTGCATGGGAATCAATTACAGCATACCAGTCGTTCTCTCTAACAACTGCACAGGTAGTTCCTTTCAAGGTGAACAAACATGCATCAAAGTCTACAAAAACCCTTTGTATCGCCTCATCCAATGGTAATGCCATGTCCTGCAATCCTTCATCATATTCAGAAACACCAACTTCACCACAAAAGGTCTCCCCATATATCACTGATACAGGAATATTGCACAGTACATGTCTGCTGGGCAATTCATTAACTTCAACATATCCACTTCTATGACCAATTTTACCTGCTTGACTCAAAGAAGCATACAATACATTCCCATGGTGTAGGATCTCATCTAGGTCCGTTGACCCCCAGGTAAAGACATTTCTAACTGTACTCATGATTATTGCCGTCAGACTATTTGGGACACATTGCTTTCCAGCATATGAACCAAATTGTTCATGACCTTGATGGAATGAACCATGAACAAAAGATACTTGAGGGCAATCAGTAGTAATGCCTTGTATCAAAGTTGAATCCAAAGACTCATGATCAGAAGTATAGCCAGAGTTTTTGCCAGAGTTTTTGCCAGAGTCAGAGTTTTTGCCAGAGTTTTTTTCAGCATAGGTTTCAGCATAGGTTTCAGCATAGGTTTCAGCATAGTTTATAGCATAGTTTTCAACAAGGTTTTCATGGTTTTTATAGCTCTGAAATTCCCTCTCTCCAACAAAGGAGAATCCGAGAGGGAATTCCCCCTCCACAGCAGAGGATTTGCCGCCATCTGCTGTTGGCATATTAAAGCTCTGAAATTCCCTCTCTCCAACAAAGGAGAATCCGAGAGGGAATTCCCCCTCCACAGCAGAGGATTTGCCGCCATCTGCTGTTGGCATATTAAGGCCCTGGAATTCCCTCTCTCCAACAAAGGAGAATCCGAGAGGGAATTCCCCCTCCTCTGCAGAGTATTTTCCTTCCTCTGCAGAGGGATTGCCAACCATGTTGGCTGAGGGTGGACCCTCATCAGGACGAGGGCAACCCTCCCTGTTACTTTTCAGCAACTCTCGTTGACGTTGTCCTTTTTTTCGAGGCATCTGAAAAACATGCATTGACAAGTTAAACACTATTACATATTAATTTATTTAAATTTTTATTTTTTTATACATTTTATAAAAATATTAGACTTGCAAAAGCTTTACTACAAAAGCAAAAGATTATTAATCAAGCATAAATGGACAACTTTGCTTGTTGACACTATTTAATGATATGAAAGGTTTCAATGGTAGTATCCATTTCACACTCTACTTGACTGATAAGTGAAACACAAAAAGTAATTAATCACATAAGTGCACTATATGCTCTTACCTGATATTTAAAGTCACAATGAAGGAAGAATAGAAACATGAAGGCAGAATAGAAACATGGGAGAAAAGGAATACAACATTAGTTAAATGACTATACCATTACAATAGCAATTATAAATGCAAAAGCCACAGGACAAAAATAAAGTTACATACTGTCAGGCAAGGTCAAGGTAATAAACACTTGTGGATATACCATTATTCTTCAACAAAATGTAATATATTCTAATAAAGCCTTCATGTATATTCATCATCAGGGTAATAATAATAATAATAATATATAAAATAAAAGTAAATAACATTTACTGAATAAAATAACTACTATATCAAAAGATTAGTAATCAAGCACAAACTCAATTGATTTATTGAAAATGTTTAACTAATGATTTCAAGTTCAAATAGTATCAATTTCACCCTTTATTTGATACACACAAAAGGTAATTCATCTTGCCTGATATTTAAAGTAAAAATGAAGGCAGAATAGAAACATTAAAGAATAATATGAGAGATGGAAAAATAAATTAGTTAAAAGACTATATCATTCCAACAAGGATTTTAAATGCAAAAGCCACAGGACAACAATAATGTTACATAGTAATATGTTGATGTTGAAATGTGTCTATGTTTGCCTGTGAAAATGCCATGGTAATTGTTGGTGAGTTGTGGTACATTGCCGTTTTAAAAGATGCTGTTATGTTTGTTTTGTTTCTACCTTGACCATGAAATTACCTACTGTACATACAATGCAACTATTAAATAGATGAGTCATTCACTTTAATGTTAACTGATTGACATCAACAACCTGTGATATTACCATTACTGTACAACTGCATGTTGCAGAACAAAACAGTAACTACTTTCTGGCCTTGATTGTTGCTTGTGATGTTAACATATTGTATTCATTCGATTAAATCAAAGTACATCAATCCTAATTAAGTGCAGCCTAAAAGTTTCAGTGAAAACAAATGACCATAGAAGCAAGACATCTAATAAAACAATCACTGATTTGCCTAAGTATCTAATATAAGTCAGTTTTCTTTTCTAGCTGAATAATTGATATAGAATTACTTATTACTTTATTGCACATCATTATTTGTTCTCACCTGATGTTGAAAATCACCATGAAGATAGAGTAGAAACATGAATAAAAAAAATCCAATTAGCTTTATTAAAAGATTACACTGTGCCAGTTATAATAACCTGGAGTAATACAAGAGTGGAACACTATAATGACAAAGTATATCATGTAGTTTCTGGTCTAAAGAAATCCCATGTAAAAATGACAAATGTGTTTTTTTTTTCTAATGGCCATCAGAAGGTGACCACTTCCTTTGTTCACTTTATCTATTAGTAGGTGCATAGTCTGTCGTCACAACCTAAAATTAACATCATGAGTAAATAATCTAATACCCTTTACATTTTATGGTGGTTATCCATAAGCCATTGCAAAATAGTAGCTAATGGAAGGAGCAAAACAGAGAGCCTACATAAGAGACTAATTTAAAGGAGAATTTGGGGGTAAAATGGCCATCTTACCTTTACCAAATAAATAAATTAGTATTTATTTGGTGGTAAAAAAAGTGGTCCAGTTGTCTCGTTTTGAAAAAAATCCATATATTCCATTTTTGTTTGAGCCATTCCTGTCTCTTGCACTACTTTTGTTCTCCAGTGCAAGTGGATGGGACATAGAAGCAACAGCGAGACTTGGCCAAAGACAGGATTTCAACAGGAGTTCAAAGTTCACTGTTTTCACAACAATAATGGCCACCTCCTGAACATTAATAATCAGTTGTGTTATGAAGAGTATTTGGGGCTGACATGGAGTGAAAAATGGACTTTGAAATGAGAAAAATAACCAGGTTAATTCATCCAGTCATTCCTGAGTCAGACCCCAGCTTGAACAAACATTGAATATAGTGTGGCGTACGGGAGGCAAGAGACCAGTCAAAGTTCACAGGTTAAACCGTTTTATACAGCATTTATTTAGGAAAGAAGGGAGAACAGCATAAAACAACTTAAATGTACTTCAGTTCAACAAAGGTAATTGGGCAGGCAACAGTCTCTGGGCTGGGCGGTGCCAGGAGGCACAGAAGGGGGGTGAGTACTTGGGCCGGCTACTCGGATACCTAGGGGAATACTCGGATACTCAGGTAGGTCGCCTGCCTTCCAGGAGGGGCGGTAGGAGCTGCACAAAGTGAGTAATCGGATACTTCAGGGCAGGTGAGTACAGCAGGTAGGTACCGGGACACTTTAGCAGGTAGGGCCAGGTGAGTACTTAGGTAAGTAATCAGGTACTTTAGAGTAATCAGGTACTTTAGCAGGTAGGGCCAGGTGAGTACTCAGACAGGTAGGTAATTGGATACTTTAGCAGGTAAGGCCAGATAAGTACTTTTACTCAGTTCAAGGTATGGGAGCCCAGGCAGGCCGTTGCCTCTTCGGCTCAAGGTAAGGGAAGTATTTATACTCAACATAGGTTCTTCCTTTTCAGGGAGTAAAAGCGTCCATTCTCATGCCATCATCATCATCATCATTATCATCATCAAGCATGCATGCCAATCCATACATGCCAGGCCAGGCTTTGGGTTTGGAGCGGGGCAGCCATTCGGCCTGAGAATTAGAGAAGCCAACATTACTATAAAATACTTAACAACATCAATTACTGGAAGGAATTGAGTGTGGCTGAGAGGATCTTACCGCAAAGCTGTGTTCCCGCTGCATAGAGGAGGAGAGGAGAACTGAAGGCAAGACAACCCAGGGTGCCTACTTTATGTGTTTGGGGTGCGGCACGCACAGGTGCCCTCTGATCAAGCTGATCAGCCAAGTTCATTGGTAGGTAAAACGCCCTTCAGTGACATAGCCCCAGGGTGGGTGCAGCTCCCTCTGGGTGTCTCTGCCTCCTCTCATGTACAACACAACTTCATAAAATAGCTGTTAGAGACCGAGATGCTACAAAAGCCTATTGCATTTTTTTCACAACGGGACAACTGAACCACTTTTTTTTTACACCAAATAAATACTTTGAAACGTAAGATAGCCGTTTTACCTCGAAATTCTCCTTTAATGTACACAATATTGTTGCGTACTAACAATAATTGATTTACAAGCTCACAATCTGTCATAGTTATTATGACTTATCAACATATTCTTTAACACATTTAAGAGTATATTGACAGTATAACAGGTCTGATGTGCACCAAACCAACTGGGCATTACGGATATCAGGGTACCAAAACCATCTGGGTTCTGGAGACATGTTGGCACGGGTTGGCACCTGGACAACTGGGCATGAAAACCAAATACGACTATAATAAGCAAACCTGGCAACACTGTCCAACTGATGTCATCAGACCACAGACTAACAAGTTTTAAGCAGTTAGAAGTAGTTTGTTTGGTGGAGAGCCACCTTTATAGCCTAGTTCCAGACCCTGAATCACTAGCCACACCCCTTTATAATGGAGTGAAACGAAATGTCAAATCAGGCTGAGTGTCATTTTTATAAAAAATATAAAAAAAAATGAGTAGCCTACTGTTAAAGAAAATAGTGGGGAGTAAAAAAATAATAATTGAACCACCTAGCATTTTAGCAACTTAAACAATTTGTACATGACAATTTGTTCTGACTCCCATTTAATCTGACACACCCTCTAATCCAAATATGGCCAATGGCCAAATCCACCATGGCTGTCATGTTTCAAAACATGAGTCTATAAACAATTAGGTGTAGGGGAGAGCGGGGTAAACTGAGACACTTTTTACATTTGCTCCCCTCTAGACAAACTAAAAGATATATCTGTAAAAATGTGCACATTTCCCAGTAATTTGGGATGTTTCCTAACAATGGAAATTATCAGAATGTATTCAAGACAAAAGGCAGTGAAAATATGATTAAAAAAAGGTTGTCTTGTGTCTCAGTTTACCCCAGCACTGGTCAACTGAGACAGACCAGAGAAAAAAAAACACAAAAACCTGGTTAACCAGGTTAAATATGCACAATACAAAGATTTACACAGCAGACATTCTTTTAATAGGGTTTGTCCTGTCATTTCCACCCATGTGTCAAATAATGTGACACATGGGCAGAAAGAAAAGTCCCTATAAAAATGTATAGAAGGGTTTACCAAACTTTCCTCAGTTTATCCTAAAGCAATTTTTCCTGTAGAATACATTTCTGCAAAGTATATTGTTGTATTGTGCATAACTAATGAGATAATTCGCATATTTAGTCAAATTTAATCAAATATGCTAATTATCTCATTAATTATGCACAATATATATCAGAAATGGATTCTACAGGTAAAAATACATAAGAATCAACTGAGAAAGTTTGGTACATCCTTTAATTGGGTTTTTACAGCTTTCTCCCCGTCTATCATGTTGGGATAACAAGGCCTGCATCAATTTGTTTTGACACAACAGCTGATTATGTTGACAGCAAGAAAACTTACTTTTACTTGCAAAAAACATTTTTGTGAAAAAAGCATGTTTTCTACCGCACTATCAGGTTCTTCATGGCAAGGGGGAAATTCGAGGGGCTTGAAAATATAATGTTCACATGACCACAAATGTGTTCCATTGCCACTTTCCCCTGATCACAAATGCTGTCCTGAGTGATTAATTAACAATTAACTTTCCACATTATATATACCTTGGAAGTAGTTAATTCCATGATACATGAGTGACAGTCGTCATATTTGTTCCTACCAAACACTTTACTATGTTGTTGTGAGTTTGTATATCTGCAAAGTTTTTTTTAAAGCAAGTAGACCTACTATTGAATATCAAACATATAATTTTCCAAATGTCAGTCAGTCAGTCAGTCAGTCAGTCAGTCAGTCAGTCAGTGCATCTAGCTTGAGGCATATCTATTCTGCATCTAGCATGAGGCAGCATGTGTAACCAGCTCTGTGTGTGTGTGTGTGTGTGTGTGTGTGTGTGTGTGTGTGTGTGTGTGTGTGTGTGTGTGTGTGTGTGTGTGTGTGTGTGTGTAGGCGGGTGTGCAGGCGGGGTCTGTTGTCTGGCCCTGTTACAGATTTTTTCCAAAAATCATGCAGATCGGTACACAGTATCTCTGTAGCCATTAAACGAAATGGGTATTTCTTACATTGATGCTCCTACATATTATCATGCAAGCACCAGTTAAAGTTACTTTCCATCCCTCATATACTGTATGCACAGTGCACATCCCATAACCCACACACTGCACATCATTTCAGAGCTCATATCTTTGAACAGGTAAGGACTAGTTTAAGTAATTTTTAAAAGCAATTACATCCAGTATTTAAATCAAGAACAAAATAACAAAATCAGCAGAACAAACAATGAAATGGTTCAGGATCATGATTAAACAACAAACAGTAAATGCTTCATCCTTGAACACTCACCTTAATGCTTCAATGCTCTCCCAATGGTGTACACAAAATGGCTATATGTGTTTGAGGAAACCATGTGTGAACTGTGAAGGACCCAGATGACCCACAATGCAATGCAATTTAGCTGCCATTAGCAAAGCCTGAACACAAAACAATCTATGATTTATGATATAACCTATTTAACCTATAATTATATATATAAAGGACAGTAAATGAGTTACTTGTATTTATAATAATAAAATAAAATAAAAACATTGTATCCAGAAGTTGGGGCACAACCAGGGTTGCCATATCCTTTTATTATAAGCGACTTTGATCTTGTTTTTTTCTTTCTGTAAAGTAGATTGTAAATATTGGTACTGTAATAACGGGTTGTGTTTTTTTTTTAGGCCTGTTTCTAAAGTATAGTTGCTTATTTGGCTTACGTCCTAATGTTGTTTGAACCAGTATTTCGACCATTTTTATTTCAAGGACCATCCAAATTGTATTTGTCCAAGGACCCCTATCTAGTTTGTGCCATGGACCTATGGACTCCCATACCAGATTTGTGTTTTTAAAATGTTTCCAAAATATTAAACATTTTACTTTTTTTTTTCAATGTATTTGAAAATAGCAGATCTAAAACTCACAACGCTCACATCGCAATCAATAGCCCATGTACTTTACTGCGACCGTCCTTCCGTAACATTGTGACATTGTGACACCTGTTGTGACATCACCTGTCCATATATGGTCATTCACAGATGAAGTCCTGTTAGGGGAACCCCATTAACAGAATCCCTTTAATGCCCATATATGGAGATCCCTGATGTAATCAATATTAAGCCCATATCTGGGAATTCCAATATATATATATATATATATATATATATATATATATATATATATATATATATTCATTACATTTACATTACATCCTCCCCCCACACAATCCAGGCACATCCTGTTGCATGTTAAAAAAACATAGATTTGAGATACCAATATAATATTGGATCTACAAGCTCTCAACACATTGCTATCAGAAAACTTGTAAACTTGGAGATTGTTGATTGGCTATATTCACAATATACGTCATACTGTATGGAAAATAACTTCCCAAAAGCATTTTGTGTTATCTTTAATACTTCTAATTGAAACAGATTCACAGACATGACACAGACATCCGGGGACCTTTTGATAGATAGGCAAAACCTTACCAGGTGAGCTATGAATTCCCCAACCCTGCATAGTGAGAAGAGATTGCACAAAGACGAGGTTTCTTCCTTTATGGAACGATGCCAGCTTTTTAGAATATTCATTTGCTCTGTGACGCTTCATGTTTTCATGTACAAACTACCTCATAGGCATTAGATAAATGTTTCAAATTGCAAAAAAAAATAATAATCCCCAAATAAAAACGGATTTAAGCTCAAAATGATATAGCGCCCCCATTTGGCCAATTGGGGTAAGATTGGTTTTAGTGATATTTGGACTAACACTCTACATCTTTGCCAAATGCCATGAACATGTTACTTTGCATGTATGATTTAGAGGCAGAAGAATAATTTGCATAAAACTGCAATATTCATAGAATTTATTTTAAAAAGCATGTTTCAATTTTAAAGAAATCCGATCTGACAGATCTTTAGATATCGGTCCAAAGTTCACGTAAAAAAAGTTTTGTGCACGTGGAGCGAAAATTCCAGAATAAAAGCGAGTTTACGCGTTTTACAAACTGCTCAAAATGGCGGAAAATCGAAGGGCGGAGCTTACTTAACAACGACACAGATGTCTTCCGCTTGAGTCAAAGCACGCGTGTAACAAGTTGCATGTCTTCAAACGAAACGAGTCATGACTTATGCCCGTTTGAAGTTTGAATTTTCAAACGCTTCGTATAGCGCCCCCCTTTGGCCGATTGGAATAAAATTGGTTTCAGTGATACTTTGACTAACCCTCCACATCTTTGCCAAATGCCATGAACGTGTAACTTTGCATGTATGATTTAGAGGCCGAAGAATAATTTGCATAAAACCGCAATATTGATTGAATCATTAAAAAAATATATTTCACTTTAAAAAAAATCTGGTTGATCAATCTGACCGTATTGGTCCAAAGTTCATGTGAAAAAAGTTTTGTGCACTTGACGCGAAAATCCCAGGAGGAGATAGATTTTTACTGTTTTTCATATAATTCCGAATTGTGGGAGACCTAAAGGTCAGAGGTCAAAAGTTAGAGGGTAAAAGTTGTTCGGCATGAGGAGACGCATAAGTGTATACAGGTTTCATGGCTGTATGTATAACACAGCATGAGCTATACCTGTTCAAAGTTCGCACTTTCGAAGGCTTCCTACAGCGCCACCATTTGGCCGATTGCTATAAAAAGTAATAGCACACTGCGCCACAGTAAGCTGAACACATTGATGTTTTTATTTTCATTTTCTCACTAAGTATGTAGGAGTAGAAAGGAACCGAAGATCCCGTCTACTGATTGCCTGATAGATAAATAAATAATGACAATATCTAAAGTGTGCTCGCCTGTTTACAGGCGAGCCCACAATAATGACAATATCTAAAGTGTGCTCGCCTTATAGGCGAGCCCACAATAATGACAATATCTAAAGTGTGCTCGCCTTATAGGCGAGCCCACAATAATGACAATATCTAAAGTGTGCTCGCCTTATAGGCGAGCCCACAATAATGACAATATCTAAAGTGTGCTCGCCTTATAGGCGAGCCCACAATAATACTCTGTTATACAAGTCTGGAAAAAAATGTACTTGAGTGAAAGTACAAGAGTATTGGCAACAAAATCTACCAAAAGTAAAAGTACTAAATGTTTGAAAATAGCAGATCTACAAGCTCACAACGCGTCGTGATGCTAGGTTTAAAATAGGGCTAATATCCTTTATATCTGCAAAGTATCTAGTAACAAAAATTTTCAAATAATTGTAGTGGAGTAAAAGTATAATATTTGCCTCTGAGATGTAGTGGAGTAGAAGTAATAGTACTGAAAACTGGAAATACTCAAGTAAAGTACAAATACCTCAAAACTGTACTTAAGTACAGTACTTAAGTAAATGTACTTTACAACACTGGATAGCAGTAGAGGCAGATGTTCTGTTGAATTACAATTATGTGTCACTTGCTTTCTAACATAATTTATGTACTGTTCTGGTTGTTTTGCAACAGCAATGTGGTGCTATGGTCTGACAAGCCTCTTAACAATTTCACCACAGAATCTTATTTGTGTGAACTGTGCCAAAGAGGATCAGGACTTCGGTAATTTGGCTGTTTCATCAGAATTGAATTAACCAAATAAATTGTAGATTCCTAGGTCTGATTTATATTCTCCTTTGTAAAAGGGTTAAAGGGATTAAACATGTTCTGAAGGGGAGGGAAAGTATTTCTGACTTTTAAACACCGATCATGACATTTTGGATATTGTCCACAGTCCACACTCAAATTGGCACCGAGAATAAAACAGCTCAATAAAGCAAGTTCAAAATTGCATTTGAGAGACTTACTCCAAAAGGTTTGTTTTGAGTTTGCTCCTACAAATCCACATTCCAGATAATTGTGGGGGGAAAAGACTAACACATTGCTTCAATTAAACATCTCTTTAAAACCAGTAGCTTGAGACAAATATGGCTACTCTCAGACAGTTACAGCAACTTGAGCGTGAGTCTGTCAATACAGCAGTGGTATAAAAGCATGATGTGCAGTATTGGGTCCAACGCACATTACTTGTAATTGCATGATAATACACATTTCATGACAAACTGGGTTTCTAGATGTTCCTAGCCCTAAGGTTGTTTTGGAAAGCAACAACATTTACACTAATAAATCTTTGCATTTATTGATTATGTATTGCATAATTCAGGGACAAGTTGCCAACACTGTGGCTTTCTAGCATAAATGACAAAATGGTCAGATCATGGAAACATGCACTTTAGAAATTAAGCTGTGTAATTCACTTAAACACATGAACTCTAGCCTTCCTATTCTTGTCATGTCATAATAATAGGCAAATATTCTGCAAAAATAGCAAATCTACAAGCTCACAACGCATCACATTGTGAGCCTGTACTAACCTACAAAGTGCAGTATACGTTTTTGGACACACAAACTTATTTGTGTATCCCAAAGGTCAAATTAGCATTAGATATACATCAGTGTAATATCACTTATATGCCTATATATCATTTGGCTGACCAGTTGAAACACTTTTAAACCAATTTTTCTGTAAGAATCGTGTTTGTCGTTACTGCCCTTTGGCTTTGAAGAGTTATTGTAGAGCAAAAATAGGATATGGGGCCAAGTACCACCTAGGGAACCTCAAAGAAGTATACTGTCAAATGATGTTAATTATGACACTATATAGAAAGGAAAATGGAAATTAATGTATTCATTTGATGTTTTTGCATGGTGATCACAGTAACACTATACAGAATTATCCAGATGAATTAGGCCTAGGGCCTAGTTGTAAACCCAAAAGGTTTAATGCAAGTGGTATTTTCACAGAGGGTTCCACTCTCAGCAGTAGCACATTCAGTAGTCTGTCAGATTTAGTTATGTCTCACTGGTAATCAACCTCATGTCTGGTCCATTCAGTTAATGTTTATTTTAGCTTGTGAGATAGCTAGATATGTGCTTATATATATCTACCTGTATATATTTCTTTCTCAGACATAGCTGCAAATGATCATGAATTTTGTGTTATGGTTGACGTTTTAACTGAGAATTCACCACTAGCTTCTGTAGAAAGGAGTCATCAATAATACCTAGGTGTTAATTAGTGTAATACTGCATGAGTTCTAGCAGGATTTGGATTAAAATTGGACAAGATCCCATATTGAGGTTAGTTAGCCCAGTCACTGTAGATATAGTAAGGGAAAGTTAGCCGAGTATTAAACCAATCTGGGAACTAAATCTAAATCAATATCTTTCTTCACAAATGTGTTCATAAAGGTGTCTACTATCACCTCTGAACGTTCTCAATCACAACTCCCTTCGGAAACTTTGTGGGAGCCAATCAAAGTTGGGGGTATCCCGAGGGCCTGGGATTAAAGGGGGAAAAATAAAAAATGGCCAATATGAACGTATGAGGTGTGTAATTAGGGTATTTTGGGGCTGCTGAATCCATTCCAACCATTAGTTATCAGTAAAAATGACTCCTTGGTCATAAAATAGGCCACAACAAACTACCTTTTTGTGTCTGTAAGGGTGGCCCAACTCACATTAACCGCCAGTGTTTAAACTGGTACCTTTGTCATTACCTTGTTACTGAATTTGCCAATAATTAATTGTAAATACACCTTTTTGGTTTGTTGTATATTATTAAGTATTATCATTAGCAGATTGTATAATTATAAGTTTCCGACAACGCCACCTCGTTTAAAGAGGAAAATAAGTGCACAACGGCACAACCTTTAGGGACACACAAGTTCGTTTACGGAACACCAGAGCAATATAAATCATGAGGAGAGAATGACCAGGACGACAGTTTAGAAAAGTATAACAATCTTTATTACTAGGTTACAGCGGCCTCTATCACGCCAAAAACACAATAATAAAATAAAAGGGAACCCTAAAATCCTACGGCGCCAACTAACTAAAACTAAAAATAAGAGCACTGTCAACAATAAAACATTAATTCAACCCCCCTTCTTTCTCTTATCGTAACGTTCTTGGTGACAATTAAAGTGCACTTAGTTTATGGTACCGGCTCGTTAAGGCCTCAAATCGTAATAGTATAATAATTACGATAATTAATTATAATGCAAGGAGCGCAGATTTAAGGACGAATAAATGTTATATAACTAAGCAGATATGAAATAATAGGCAGAGTATCGTTTCAGCAGGTGGGAATAGTGACTTCTACAGCAGGTGGGATGGCACACACAGCGGCACACAGCTCATCTTTGGTCATCTACGTCTTTAGTCCACCGTTCTGTGAATACAAAGAATACGCCAGTATCCTTGTCGTGACGACTATACAGCTCAACTCTAGGCCAGTGACTTTAGTGACAGTGGTGTACAGGATTGGATACTCACACGCAGGCAGGCTTGTGACCTGCCGCTGCGAATAGTTCGCACGACACCACAGTAGTCACAACGACCCCTCTCGTTAGCCGGGTAGCCGGTTCGGCTCGTCAGGACCCTCTCGCTCGTCTCTGGATGGCCGGACCCTGCCTGGTACCGCTGACACCCGGATCACCGTCTGGAATCCGCTGGGTTTGTAAGGTAAAGCGCTACTCGGTCCTAGCACTTTAGTTCAATAAGGTTCAGTTCAGTTACTGCCTGGCTCGGCCTGTGCCTGTCTCTCTGCTCATCACAGCCGGCCACCTGAGTCACTTCCCTCAGCCTGCTCCACACACACGTCTGCGCCCCTTGCTTGTCAACCTAGACTGAGCCTGGCGTTCCTCTTAAAGGGCCGCCTCCCACTCTGCCAGCCGCCCATTGGCTGGTCATGACGTCAGTCCCCCATACATTGGCCAGCACCGGCGTCTAGTTATCCTATCAGTTCGCAGTCAGACTCACACATGGAAAGAGAGGAGGTTGTTAGAGGGAGACAGCAATATAGCATTATCACAACGAAACATATTAGAGAAATTATACAAAACATGCTCAAACAAAAGGAAATAATTGTAAAAACAAACAATTATTAAAGAAAATAAAAAATAAAAAGGATAACGCTACTTCCACCCCCTCACACTCCCCCCTACTAAATCATTAGCAGTCCCTGCGACCAACTCAACCAGGGCTGTAGCGTACGGGCGGCTGCCCAAAATTAGCCCGCCCTGAACGTCGTTGAGCTACGGGGAAAAAACCATAACACTGCTGCCACACCGGCCCCACGACTGGCTGCTGGGGTGTCGGTTCGGGACACTGGGGCACCTCTGGAGGCGCTACACAGACTTTCAAGGCATTACGGTGCACCGTTCGATCTCGCCCACCCTTTTCTGGTCGAATCCTATAAACTAGCCCAGCTTCGCCCACTGTTTCTAGTACAACAAAGGGTTCTGGGTCCCACCAAGAAGCCAACTTCCCGTGCCCCTGTCTGTTCCGATTTCTCACCCACACTCGCTCTCCGGATACCAACGGTGGGATACCCGCCCTCTTGTCATACATGCGCTTGCGCTGTTCTGCCATCCTTTCCATCCTTTGCCCTGCGGTGCGATACGCATCATTCAACCGCCGTTGGTGATGCTGAACCCAGTCCCCCACCCCAAATCTGTCCTGCCTAGGCTGTACTCCCAGTTCCACGTCTACAGGGCGCCGCAGATGGCGGCCAAACATTAGAAACGCCGGGGCATAGCCAGTGGCGCTGTGAGGAGTGTTATTATACGCATGAATCAACTCAGGCAGATGCTCAGGCCATCGGCCATGCTTATCAGCGTCCAACGAGCGTAGTAAATTAAGTACCGTTTGATTACAGCGTTCCACGCCACCATTTCCGGCTGGATAATACGGCGTAGTACGGCTCTTAGTAATACCATAATTATTACATAACTGTTGCATGAGCGCAGACTCGAAGTTAGCGCCTCTGTCCGAATGAAAACGGGCGGGGCAACCGTACGGCTGTATAATATGGGTCCATAACACCCGAACAGTGGTCTGAGCAGTTTGATCACGTGTGGGTATGGCCCAGCTATATTTAGTAAATAGATCTGTGGCTACAAGGATATTTTGACAGGTGTCGGCAGGTCGACCCAGGGTAAGGAAATCAATAGCCACCACTTCTAAGGGGTACGAGACTTCGAAAGGTTGTAAAGGGGCTCTAGGCTCGACCCTAGTTTTTTGTAAGCTACAGTTTACACAGCCCTCATGGAAACGACGTACCTCCCCCTCCATGCCTTGCCAGTAGAAACGCCGCCGGAGCTGCACCAGCGTCCGGTCCACCCCCGCATGTGCCGCAGCCACATGCATCTCTCTCCACACCTCCTTCCTCCTGGAACCTGGACAGACAACTTGTAAATATTCTTCCTGGGTGTAAGGGTCAGTCACATTACGGTACAATATCCCCCCCTCCACCCGCAGTTTCGTCCATTGGCGCAACAGCTGGGCCGCCTCTTTCGTCCAGCTCCTCTTCTCTGTCAACGTAGGGTGGATGCCCCTCTCCACACACCGCGTCACCACCTGGATAGCCTCATCATCCTTCTGTGCTCGCAGCCACTCAGCACCAGCCCAGCCAGCATTTCCTGCTGCGGGCGTTAGTTCCACCGTCGCGACCGCCCCGGTGTCTACAGGAAATCTAGATAGGGCGTCAGCATTAGCATTGTTCTTGCCTGGCCGGTACTTAATCTCAAACGTAAAAGAAGCCAATTGGGCCGCCCAGCGTTGTTCGATAGCGCCCAAGCGAGCTGTCTGGAGGTGCGCCACCGGGTTATTATCGGTAAATACAGTGAACCGCGCCCCAGCCAAATAATCTTTAAATTTCTCGGTTACAGCCCATTTAAGGGCCAATAACTCTAATTTAAAGGAACTATAATTAGCATCATTTTGTTCTGTTGGGTGCAAACTACGACTCGCATACGCGATAACTCGTTCCTTCCCATCTTGGATTTGGGCTAGCACTGCACCCAACCCCCGGTTGCTCGCATCCGTATATACCACAAAAGGTTCCTCATAGTCAGCATAGGCCAACACCGGAGCTTGGGTGAGGGCACCTTTTAGCGCATCGAAAGCAGCTTGACATTCTGCCGTCCATATAATCGGTTTCTGTGAGGACTTGTTATCAACGGGGACCCCAATTAAGAGATTATTCAGTGGACGGGCTATAGCAGCGAATGATTCTACAAACCGGCGGTAATAGCCTGCAAGACCCAGAAATGCACGAACCTCCCGCACCGTGGTTGGAATTGGCCACCCTCGCACCGCCACTAACTTGTCTGGGTCGGGGCGCACTCCCTCCCGGTCCACCACATGCCCCAAGAACTGCACTTCACGTTGTAACAGTTTACATTTATCAAGGCGCAGTTTCAGTCCGTGCTTCCATAGTCGCTGGAACACCCGATCCAGCTGCTGTAGATGAGAACAGAAGTCAGGGGAGTAGATAATAATATCGTCCAAATAAACTAATAAAGACTCAGCTACTTGTCCACTTAAACAGTGCTGCATGAGTCTCTGGAACGTAGCAGGCGCATTACACAGCCCGAAGGGCATTCGTTTGAATTCAAACAGACCCAGTGGGGTCGTAAAGGCAGTCTTTTCTTGATCACGTGGATCCATGCCTACTTGCCAATACCCACTGGCCAAATCAAGAGTCGAGAACCACTGTGCTTTAGTCAAACTGGTCAATGTTTCTTCAATACGAGGTAAAGGGAACGCGTCTTTATGGGTAACTGCATTCAACTTACGGTAGTCCACGCAGAACCTCCAGCTGCCGTCCTTCTTCTTAACCAGCACAATCGGTGCGGCCCACGGACTACAGCTCTCCGCGATGACTCCTTTCGCCAACATGTCACCTAACAAGGCCTTCATTTCTTTGTACATGGAGGGCGGCAGTGGCCTGTGTCGCTCACGAATGGGTGCGGCGCCCGCTGTGTGGATTTGGTGTTGCACGGCGTCCGTCCGCCCGAAATCTTCATCGTGTACAGCAAACACCTTTTCCCATCTCAGCAACATGGACTGCAGTCCCTCTTTCTCTCCCTCGGGCAGGTCAGTGCGATCAGCCAGCCCACCGAGTTCTTGGGATAGGGTGCGCACGGGTCCGTCTTCCGCAGCGCTCACCAGGGCAACATCCACCAGGCCATCAGCGGACATGGACAGGCTCAGATCTTGACTTCCCCGAACATCAGCATCATGCACAGGGTACAGTTTCCCCAACTTCTGATAGCGCCTCACCGTCAGGCTATAAGGAAAGGGGTTACAGAGACGAATAGGGACCCGCCCGCCCCGTACCGTAACCAAGGCGCGCGCCAACCCCAATTCCTTCATGTCTGGTAGCGCCTCGACCAGAGCCTCAAAGTCAGTTCCTCCCGGTCCCCGACGTGTGCGTCCCCATACAACCATTTCACTGCGGGCGGGGACCCGAATCCTTTGGCGACTGACGGGCCACACATAACCCAAAGACCCGTCATCATTAGTCACGGCCTCAACTCTTTTACAGGCAGCGAATGCGTCTCGCCACAACGCGTTCGCTTGACGCGGGGGAAACGCAACCCTCCCAGGCCATTTAAACAGTGTACGCCAGCATGCACTCACTACGTTCATGCCAATAATCAAGGGCTGCGTACAATGTTCATCTTTAACAATTACGACCCCTCGCCCTGGGACTTGCACTCCCTCTAGCTCCAAATCAAATACCGCATAACTAGTGTACGGTATGTCAAGGCCATTTGCTGCTCTTAATTTAAACACAAGTGGCCCTGCACCTAAATCAGTTTGAGAGAAGTGTTCTTCAAATAAGCTCTGTTGCATTAAAGTGACTTGGGACCCCGTATCAAGCAACCCTTTTAAGTGAACGCCTCCCATCTTTACTTTAATCATGGGGCATTGCCCGATAAATGCATCATTGGCCCGAGTATGTGTCACAGATAAGGGGACTCCTGTTGCCTGGACCTCGGCAACAGGACGATTTAGTTTAACGACGGCTGATTAGTAGTGCACCATCTAGCTATATGTCCTGACCGTTTGCATTGACGGCATATGGGCCTCCCCTCCCCATCCCATTCATATCTCTGAGGTGGCGCGTACCGGCGCGCAGGTGGCACATAGGACGCCTCAGACGGCGGTGGTTGGGGACGCACAGCAGGAGCGGCAGCCTGGATGAGCGGCCGGAGTTCACTCATCAACTCTTTCGTCATACCGTGCAACTGCGTCTTGACATCCTCCATTATTTCTCGCTTCAGCTCATCTCTCCACGCAGAGGTCTGTGGTGGCACAGGGACAGTTACGGGGTTAATAGCATGACAAGCGATTTCAGTAGCTGGCGTACCTCCATGTTCCGTGTCCAACGTCAAGGCCTCCTGTCGCAGCGCGGCGAAGTCTTCGTCAGGGTGGCGTCGAGCATATATTCTCAGTGCTTGACCAAGTGGGCCCTCAGTTAACCCCATAAGAAACTGGTCTTTCAAGACGGCCTCGGAGGGGGCTGTAGTCGCATCATAACGCCGCAACCCACAAAATAATTCTCTAAGTCTCAGAATAAAGGCACTGACACTCTCTCCAGGGCGCTGTGCGCAACTATAAAATTGTGAGCGTACCTTTGCAACAGGGATTGTTTCCTTGTACACGTTATCTAGATGAGCAAAGATTTTGGCCACAGTATCTCGATCCCCCTCATCCAACACATTAACTTGCCGTCTAGCTTCATCAGTCAAAGTTTGTAATAGAATGGCAACCTTTTTAGCCTCATTAACATCTTGCGTCCCCAATAGCCCTTTAATCTGTACTTTCCATTCCCTGTACTTAAGTTCACCCTCTGTACCTCCAAACGTGGGCAGCCACGGGGCGCCCGGATACACCGGCATCATCATCATATTAACAAGTTCACAATTACACACTTATTCACTCTCTCCTCTATATTGCTCTGTGTCCGATCCTGCCGCTACAAACGCCAATTTATGTAAGGGTGGCCCAACTCACATTAACCGCCAGTGTTTAAACTGGTACCTTTGTCATTACCTTGTTACTGAATTTGCCAATAATTAATTGTAAATACACCTTTTTGGTTTGTTGTATATTATTAAGTATTATCATTAGCAGATTGTATAATTATAAGTTTCCGACAACGCCACCTCGTTTAAAGAGGAAAATAAGTGCACAACGGCACAACCTTTAGGGACACACAAGTTCGTTTACGGAACACCAGAGCAATATAAATCATGAGGAGAGAATGACCAGGACGACAGTTTAGAAAAGTATAACAATCTTTATTACTAGGTTACAGCGGCCTCTATCACGCCAAAAACACAATAATAAAATAAAAGGGAACCCTAAAATCCTACGGCGCCAACTAACTAAAACTAAAAATAAGAGCACTGTCAACAATAAAACATTAATTCAACCCCCCTTCTTTCTCTTATCGTAACGTTCTTGGTGACAATTAAAGTGCACTTAGTTTATGGTACCGGCTCGTTAAGGCCTCAAATCGTAATAGTATAATAATTACGATAATTAATTATAATGCAAGGAGCGCAGATTTAAGGACGAATAAATGTTATATAACTAAGCAGATATGAAATAATAGGCAGAGTATCGTTTCAGCAGGTGGGAATAGTGACTTCTACAGCAGGTGGGATGGCACACACAGCGGCACACAGCTCATCTTTGGTCATCTACGTCTTTAGTCCACCGTTCTGTGAATACAAAGAATACGCCAGTATCCTTGTCGTGACGACTATACAGCTCAACTCTAGGCCAGTGACTTTAGTGACAGTGGTGTACAGGATTGGATACTCACACGCAGGCAGGCTTGTGACCTGCCGCTGCGAATAGTTCGCACGACACCACAGTAGTCACAACGACCCCTCTCGTTAGCCGGGTAGCCGGTTCGGCTCGTCAGGACCCTCTCGCTCGTCTCTGGATGGCCGGACCCTGCCTGGTACCGCTGACACCCGGATCACCGTCTGGAATCCGCTGGGTTTGTAAGGTAAAGCGCTACTCGGTCCTAGCACTTTAGTTCAATAAGGTTCAGTTCAGTTACTGCCTGGCTCGGCCTGTGCCTGTCTCTCTGCTCATCACAGCCGGCCACCTGAGTCACTTCCCTCAGCCTGCTCCACACACACGTCTGCGCCCCTTGCTTGTCAACCTAGACTGAGCCTGGCGTTCCTCTTAAAGGGCCGCCTCCCACTCTGCCAGCCGCCCATTGGCTGGTCATGACGTCAGTCCCCCATACATTGGCCAGCACCGGCGTCTAGTTATCCTATCAGTTCGCAGTCAGACTCACACATGGAAAGAGAGGAGGTTGTTAGAGGGAGACAGCAATATAGCATTATCACAACGAAACATATTAGAGAAATTATACAAAACATGCTCAAACAAAAGGAAATAATTGTAAAAACAAACAATTATTAAAGAAAATAAAAAATAAAAAGGATAACGCTACTTCCACCCCCTCACATGTCCACGAGACATATAATATTGGCAATAAAAAAAATGGTTGGAGTAGGGTTTGAATTCATGAAAACTATTCAAAATCAGGTGGGTAAGCGGCTAAGCGCACATCATGACACACATGATAACATGATACAATCTGACAAGGAACACTCAAAAGGGTTTAAAGCATAGGGACTAACAGGACACAGGTGAACTCGAATTACATGATTGGAGCCAATTAGGCCTATTTTATGGCCAAGGAGTCATTTAAACTGAAGACTAATGGTTGGAATGGATTCAGCAGCCCAAAAATACCCTAATTACACACCCCATATGCATTAATCCCAGGCCCAGGTATCCCGATACCCCCGACTTTGATTGGTTCCCACAAAGTTCCCCAAGGGAGTTGTGATTGAGAAAGTTCAGAGGTGATAGTAGACACCTTTATGAACACATTTGTGAAGAAAGATATTGATTTAGATTTAGTTCCCAGATTGGTTTAATACTCGGCTAACTTTCCCTTACTAATACACTTACCAGGATGCAGAGGATTGCTGATGGCACATGTGTGCAGACTGGAGCCCTGCATGCATCAGTGGACAGCACACGAGGCCCTATGTGAGAACACAAGAGTAGGTTATGATACTCACTGGACAGGCTCAGCCTGCCTGTTGAAACAACACTGCATTTATGCTTCATTTTTTACATCGTTTGTCTGTCTGTGCTTTTGAGCTAGATAGACACTATGTGAGAGATGAGCATGACCTTTACATATATTTTGAAGTTGCACAGATTTTGAAGTAGCCTAAAAACATATAGGATGTTGCATGTTGGGTTATGAATCATGATGAACAAACCCCACAATCAAATAGGACGGTCATACCCCCCAAATGTATCTTATTGTATCTATGTAGGCCTATATTGTAAAACAATATATATATTTAAAAAAAAAACACAATGTGCAAGAAAACATACACTTTTTGTAGATTATGCTATGAAAAAAGAAAATGTCTCTTTGCCAGTATGTCTCACAGTATTGTAAAATCTGACACTACTACGCCCCCTTGTGTTACCTTCGAACAAAGGCAGCTAGGACGCAGTGATTATTCTGAAGTTCTGGCCAATCAGGACCTGCAAAAAAAACTACAAGCTACAAGCTCACAACGCGTCGCGGATGAGATCAGAGCCCAGAGTTGTGAGCTTGTAGATCAGCTATTTCTGACGCGCGACACCGTAGTACGACCAATCGGGACCAGTTGGCGGGTCTTGTGTGGGGATGGTGTTTTTTACTGGTGTTTCAGTCCGAGTGTGGGGAAAGGGTGCGTTCGGAAATGCGCACCGGACTGCGCGGGCGTTTATCGTGGGCTTGCCCAGGCCTTACGGCCTGGGCATAAATATAACGATTGCATTCACCACGGCTTCGTAACTCGCGCGGCGCTCCGCCGGCCGCGCGGCCCTGGCCCGCTCTTCGCGGCCACTCGCGCCTGCGGCGCTCGGGGGCGAAGAGCAGGACCAAGGTCCGCTGGCCTTCGCGCCGCTTGCAATGTCGTGGACAATAAAACGAGCGCACCCTTTCATACACTCTGACTGAATCACCAGTAAAAAACACTCTCTCGTCTTGTGTGAGGTTTTGGTTCCTGGGTTAAAGGTTGTGAAGAAACATCCACGCTGTTCTCTTCACGTGTTGTTTTGTTTTGGTAAATAAAGTGTCAATATATTAAAAACACAACATGGGAAAGAACAAACCCACAAAACCCAACGCGTCGGGAAAACAGGGAGCTGGCAAAGCCGGACAACAACAGCACAGGTAAGGTTTAGACGAGGAATAAAATAATATGTAATATATTAGCCTGCAGTGCTAGGCTAGCTGTGTTGCTGTTTAGGTAGCCCTAAATGTCTGTAATATCAATTTTCAATTCAAAGGAGCTATATTTATCTTAATATCACAGACATGACATTCTAGGGCTACTGTTTAGGTTGAGTCATAACAACTACGTTTTAAAACCATTGATTTTTGATTGATTGAAGACTTTATTAGAAGTTTGCATAGAAAATACAGTTTCATGTACAGTTTCATGCCGGTGTTTTGTTCCTGTTTGTTCCGGTACAGTTCACTGGTACAAGGTCAACTAAAAGAAGATCCTAGGAAAGCACTTGGCTTATTTACACAGGAAAGAGGAAACCATTGAAGTATCTCATTTAACATTGAATGACAGACGGATAGAACACAGTACTATGCAGTAGATATGGTCAGGAGAAAATAAAACAATAAACAGAGACTAAAAAAAACAGTGCAAAAAATGTATACAGTAGGTAAATACAAAGAAGTGTCAGGGGAGGGATTCATGTTTAGTTAATTCATGTTAGACAACTGAGCATGTTTTAAACTCACGTTTGACATTACATACAGTGGTTCTCAAACTTTTTATTAGCCCGCGGACCCCCCATTTGAAAAGATACGCCAGGGACAGAGAGACCCCCATAAGAGAGGATCTTTACAGCTCTACCACTGTGATTCTCATGCAACCACCAATGACCCCCAGTTTGATATTTGAATGGCATTTCTATCTCTGGGTCCCCAATTTAAATAGTAAAATCAATGTTCATTTAACTCTGATAGTGTACTATAAATGGAACCAAATCAATTAAAGAATTATTCTGTCTCCCTTTTGCTAATACAAGTTGCTTGTGGCTAGGCCTAGGGTATTTTGATCGATCGATTGATTGATTGATTGATTGATTTGTTTGATTGAATAGTACTTTATTTAGCAAAAAGGTACAGTGGTTGTACACTTGTGATTATACAAATGGTGCTAAATGGATAACACAAAAAACCCTAAAGGCTTTGTGGTCCTGTGTACGTTATTCAATTAATCAAGACATTTAAAGACATGCAATAATATGCATTATTGTATTTTATTGTTTGTCTTTAAATGTCTTGATGATTTGAATACACAGGAGGACCACAATGGAAATAAGCCCTTAGGGCCTTTTGTGTTGTCCTTTTAGCATCTTTTGTAAAAAAAGAAAAAGAAAGAAAATAGTAATCAACAATCAATCAAACAAACCAACATTTCACTGCTCATACCTGTGGGTATAGTATGTGATTGTGATAAATGATTTTTTGTTAATGTTGAGCCTTTGAAATTGTGTGTACACTGCAGACAGGGGCGCGATGGGAGAAACAGAACAAGACCAGAGGACCACATCAATGACATCCCTTACCGGCTCCGAGAGATCATCAAGAGCAAGGAAAGAATGAAGATGGGAAAGAAGTCAAGGACCAAGATGATGAAAGAAGGTCAGACTCGGGTTGTGATTCGGAATGCTTTCCCCACAATACGGATGCTGGGCTTAATAATTAATTTGTTGATATAATATAAGAAAATACAAATATATATAAGAAACACGCTTCTCGATTAATTGAAAAAGAGAAATTAACCGATAGTTATAGCCCTAGTCGGAGCAGAACTACAGTACAGATACGTACTGTATCCGCAGAAACTCATCTCTTGTTTGCTCCATCTCTTGTCTGCAGCCGCCCTCAAGAACATAAAAGCAGCAGCCTTCTCCCCGGCCGGAGACATCCCTGTTCCACATTTCAAAAGAGGAAAAAAGGAGACGGAGAAGGCGTTCGTGCGACGTATGAATACCGAAACCCAACATGTATCCTTCCTCACAAAGAACCAGGTGGACAGAAAGCCTGAGCTGAAAGAGGACAAACAAGAGAACCCTGCAAACAAGGCCAAGTCTGAGAAACGAAAGGGGTGAGTGCAGTGTTTCTACTAGGGCATTCACCAAATATTCCAATATCAAAGTCACTATTCGACGTTGTTCACCGAAATCGAATATTCGCTTATTTTTATTGTTTTCTCTTTAAAAAATATATAGTTTAAAAAGCTTGGCTAGATAGGAAGTCATAAGAATGAGTTGTCAATGCCAGGGGTTCTCAAAACTTTTTAGGCTGTGATCCCCAAAATAAACATATTTGAACTGGGGACACCCACCCTGACAAGCACTTGGAACTGTAGGTATTTACATTTAATTTGACTCGGTTCCGCAGATAAATATTGTGAAAATAGCAGATCTACATGCTTGTAGATCGGCTATTTTCACAATGTTCGCCTCAGGCCCTCTTGTACTTAATATTTGACAGTTTGGCCAGTCCTGTCGAATATTCGACTATTCGAATACTTTGAGGTCGAATAATTCGAATACTAAAAATCACTATTCGTGAATGCCCTAGTTCCTACTAGGGCTGGCCGACATGACTTCAAATCATTATCAGTTATATTGGTAGCAGTTTTATTCATTTATTTAAAACCTTTGCCCCGGTTACAATTCATGAACAATTATCTTTTCGCGGATGCAATGCGTTGTCAGCTTGCAGATCAGCTATTTTAACTATTTTTGTATGTCACCATTGTACAACTAAGTATAATACAAAAATGATAAAATGTCATAAATATAAATCAGTTTGATTCATATGAAGTAAATCAGGCTTAACTGTAACACTACTGTACAGTGACTTCCTTTCACAAAGCTATGGCTCTGTTATAATTATCATTTGGTTCTCGTCTGTCTTGTTGTTACAGCCACGATAAAGTGAGACTGCAGAAGTTAAAGGACAGGAAACAAGGCAAACAAGAGGACAAGATGGAAAAAGAGATGCGTATAGGTAATTATGTTTCACATTGCAGGGTACACGAGCGTGGAGCGGTGACAAAAGCCGCTCTGCGCCCCAGAGGGCTCTTGTCCCACTCGCTGGTCACTCTGGTCGGCCACCGGGCCGCTCCGCTCCCCGCCGCTCCGTCGCTCACCTTGATTTTCGCATCTCTCGCTCCACGCTCCGCTCAGGGTCGTCAATCAGAGTAAAAAAAAAAGTAGTTTGCTACCATGTCCAAAACGTTCTCCTTTGCCAGTGTGTTCCCAACACAAATGCTTGCGGTAACTAGGGCTGTCACGATATGACATTTTACAGGACGATTAATTGTCACTCAAATAATTGGCGATTAACAATTTAATTGTGTATTTGTCTATGATAATTACTTTGAAGTTGCACATGGCAGATATGACACATAACCTAAATACACAAATAAAGTACTGACATATTTGACAACTTACTACTTAAAAAATAACTTTGACAGTGGAAATAGCCGATCGGCTATTTCATCATTCACTTTTTCAACATTCACGATTATGACAAAATAATTGCGATAATGTCAAATAATCACGATTAGACGATTATGTAATAATTGTGACAGCCCTAGCGGTAACGTGAGCCTCGGCTTTGAAGGAGAGTTGGAGACTTGGAGAGCTGTCCACTCTGCACTGTTTTGTCGGAAACATGCGGCGCGCGGCCCCAACAGGATCGGCTCGGAGCGGAGGAGGGTCGGCGCTCAGACCCATTCTAAAAGTCGCTCGCTCAACGCGGCCAGATTTCATTTACTGGCCAAATGTAAAATGCACACATTTTTGGATTTCCATCTCTTTCAAATTGTTCATACATATTATGCCTTTTTTTTTTACTGTTGTGTGTACTGTTCCATCAATGTTGGTGCAGAGGAAGTCACTTGCCTGCAATTTGTCAAGTTCTTCCAGCATCGGTTGGAAACTCATTTTGTGGCATTTGGTATATACAACCTTTAGCTGTGAGATGATTGCTTGGCTTTATTGCAGTGCTCCTTCATATCTTTTGCAGTTGCATTAAATGCACTGATGCATTGTGATTAGGGCTGTCACAATTATTACATAATCGTTTAATTGTGATTATTTGACATTATTGCAATTATTATGTCATAATCGTCATAATCGTGAATGTTGAAAAAATGTCAGAAATAGTGGAAATAGCAGATCTACAAGCTCACAACGCGTCGCATCGCGGCGCGTTGTGAGCTTGTAGATCGGCTATTTCCACTATAAATGTTATTTTTTAAGTAGTAAGTTGTCAAATATGTCAGTAATTTCTTCGTGTATTTAGGTTTTGTGTCATATCTGCCATGTGCAACTTCAAAGCCTAAAAGCCAAACAGAAATGTAATTGTCAATGACAAAAACACAATTAAATTGTTAATCGCCAATTATTTGAGCGACAATTAATCGTCATGTAAAATGTCATATCGTGACAGCCCTAATAGACCGTTTGTCAGCCTTCTGATTGGTCCCTGAGACTCCCTGACTGGCCAACCAGAAAAAAACATTCACTTTTTGCTATCGGGGGTGGAGTTTGTGCAGTGGAGAATGTTGCTTCAGGCTTTCAAAAACTGTCCGCAGTGCGCGACACGGAGATCGGCCGGTACGGTGATAGCGACGGCAAGCGTCAAGCGATCTCGCTCATCATAACGAATAAGCTTCAACAAACTAGTTCACATGTACCTTATCAATGGTCTAAGAGTCACGATTGGGTACATATAATTTAAATGGGCAGAATTACGAAAAGCCAGCCTATTATGTGAGGAGAAACATTCTCTCTGTCCTCTTCCTAGTACCCAAGATGCAATGCGCTTCTCTTTCTATCTCTGATCCAGAGGATTAAACTAATTAAAACATTTATTTTTCGGGGGAAAACTACTGTTTTGCTATGTAATTACTGTACCTTTTTCTTCCCTTTTTATTAATATCACGTAGATGTGTTTTTTGTGGTACTTTATATAGCTGTAATGAGGCTATGAAGGGGGAAAAAATCCCATCCACTTCCACTATAAAAGAATCTGCAAAGAGGATTCTGTCCCACTGGGATTAAACACATTAAAACATATATTTTCGGGTAAACCCCCTGTTTTGCAATGTAACTACTGTACCTTTGTCTTCCCTTTTTATTAATATCACCTAGGTGTTTTTCCTTTGGTACTTTATATAGCTGTAATGAGGCTATGAAGGGGGAAAAAAATCCCATCCACTTCCACTATAAAAACAATCTGCCCAGGGTTAATGTCCCATCATAGTAACAGGGCAGAATGGGGCGGGATTTACAAAAGGGTTTATTGTGATCAGTGCATTGACTGATCATTTATTGCTTCCTGTTTCAATTTTGGTTTCTCGCTAAATTAGCCGAATTATTTGTCTACACCGTTTCTTATTAACACAATTGGTGCCTCTTAATCTGAAGGTTGCTTGGTGCCTCGGTGCCACGCCGTTTCCTCCATAGGCCGCCGCTATTATTTTGAAGGGCTGGAAGGGGGTTGTTTTTGTTTTTTTGGATTATCACTTGACGGCAACGATTACGTCATCTAGTCACATGACAGTGTGGGTCCAGAAGGGAAACATGGCTGCGCGCATCCCGTGTCTAGAGTGTGCAGAGTGGAGCCCCCTTTTTGTATACAAATGTCTTTTATGAGTTATTGAAGTTTCTTTATGGGCCTCTCAATGGATTTACTATGGAGGAGCTTCACTTCGCGTGCACGCCCGACGTGCGTTGTAAACAAATCGCGGACATTGCCGATGCGGGCGGGACCGGAGCGACGTACAGTAAGTGATAATATCTTTACTGTATATACAGTAAGATTCACAGTCCTCACCGTCAACGGCGCCATGGTATTAACCCTTTCAATGACGGTGAGGACTGTCAACGGCAGCAGAACAGTTAACTACTAGTCTTAACAAAACTGGGACGTCTGTTTTGCCATTACAGTGTAGACTACCACAACAAAGCGATTTGTCTTTGTGTGAGGAGTGTGTCAGTAAGCCCTGCACTAATGCATATTCAGTCAGTCTATGGTGATAGAAAACCATGAAAATAAATTTTCATATTTTACGGGCCAAGATGGACATCAAGATTTACATAATTACTGTACCGCTAGCCAATTGAAATTGTACACAGTCAGTGGCAGGTGCCAGCTAACCAAATCTCTGATATAAGTACATAATGTGCATGCATATATACAGTATATCGTCGTTGTCGGATGGAAACCTCGTATCTCCAAGTTTCAAATTTGTACGTTTTTTTTTTACAAAGTAAAGCCCTGCTTCATCATACAAGGCCGTCGCGCAAAAGTAGTGAAAACAGCAGATCTGCAAGCACACAACGCCTCGCGGTGTGAGGCGTTGTGTGCTTGTAGATTGGCTGTTTTCACTAGTTTAAAACATTTTTAAAATGAAAAATGCAGAAAGAACGGTTTTGGACATTCAAGGTTTTCACCCGACAACGACGATATACTGTATAAACTCCAGTGTGTCCTCAACCCTTGAATTTGATAAAACAATCCACAGAAACTGTTCCTTGGTGGCCGCATCTTGTCCACGTTTGACATGATGACGAGTTCCTCTTGCTGCGAGGTCGCTTGTGGTGGCTGTTCAGCGCACCGTGGCACTTCATTTAATTTAACCTTAACCCATTTAGAACGGGTACACATTTTGTGTATCATTATTTAATGCTTCAACTATTGAAAAATAGCAGATATACCGTGTGCCGCGCTGCGAGCTTGTAGATCTGCTATTTTTGAAAAATCGTGAAAATTAGAATTTTGACCCGATTCTATAAGTGTCTTTTGAATCCTCCTAAGATTTTTTGAAAAACCTATGTTTCTATGTCAGCAATCTGGCCAGCCATCGTCAAAGAAAAGGTCCTTGTCACTTAACTGGAGCAGTCTGTTCTAGAGACTACTATGTCAGAGGTTCTCAAACCTTTTCATGTGAAGGACCCCCAAAATGATATTTATTTGACCACGGACCCCCATCTCAAAATATTTAGTTCCAGGGACCACCCAGAAGCAAAATTTGAGTTACAAACGTTCACTTTGAAAATACATAATATTCAAAGATTTGCACACATTTTCACGACTTTTTCAAAAATAGCAGATCTACAAGCTTGCAGCGCGGCACTCGGTGCCGCGCTGTGAGCTTGTATATCTGCTATTTTTCACTGGTTAAATCATTCAATCATTTCTAGGCCTACATTGGTTAATGTAGAACTGTGGCATTTTATTGGTCTGCAGTGCTGTCATATAATCAGCCGACGCTAGGGTTATCATCCCCAAGGTCCTTTTGTGACAAAAATAGACATTCTGCTGCCTCTGCTGTTCCACAGATGAAGTTGCCTTTGGTGAAGTTGCAATGGCCCCGCCCTCTCTGACTGTCAAACCCAGAAGGGCTCCTGTTAAAGGCCAGGTGAGTATTCCACAGGACTGTATAACACAGTTAATTTAACCCATTCAAAAAATGGGAAAAGCATCTTTGTCATTTTAGGTTTTAGCGTTGGCTCTTCAAAATAGTAGATCTACTAAGGTCACAGCGCGTCACTACTTGCCACGTTGCGACCATGTACATCTGCTATTTTTGAAAATGTTCAAGTGTTTGAAAAATGTTGAATCACTTTTGAATTACGAAAAGAAGTTTGGGAACTACTGATTTAGATGGCATTCGTAGGATCGGCATCAGGTCTTAACGGGTAAAAAGAACTGAAAAAAAGAGAGAAAACTAAAAAAAGCACCTTCTGAGGTCTTTCTCTTCTCCCTTCAATCAACCACTAGAATGCACCGAAGGCCCTGCTCCTCAACTCTCTCCTGGGGCACACAGCAGTCTCCACAGCCAAGCAGTCCATGGCCAGACAGCGGATGATGGAGGAGGAGAGGGTGCGAGCGGTGGAGGCCTACCGTCATCTGAAGAAACTCAAGCAGCAGCAGTGGGCGGCCAAGGCTGCAGGTCTGGAGAAGCTAAAGAACCTGTGAAGAGCCTCCATAAAGCCGCATTCATTGTTCATTTTAACTGTTGGGTACACCTGAACGAGTAGCCTTTAACGGCCCACTAGGCTAGGGTCATTGTTATTGAGAGACTTATTGACTCTTTAAATGGGAACTGATGCTCTCACACGAACTCTGAAATGAGCAGCTCACTACTGTGTTGTTATTGTACATTGTACACAATGCCTGTCAAAGGCAGGTGAGCACTGTGTATTTTCCCATTCAGGTTACCTTCAGTCACAGGAAACGGCAGGAAAACTGTGTTGACCGACACATTTGCTCCAGAAGGGAGAGAGATCATATCTGAATACGTCATCACGCGTGAAACACAACAGGAGTTTCTGTTGTCAACTTTTGCCTGCAATGTACATTGTTGACCCACTAGGTGGCAGTCCAATAGAAAGATAAATGTATACCTTTTATAGTTGATGGTATTTGTATGGAATTGGAAAGCAGTACTGGACAAAACATGTTGACTTCATTATATTGATTATTATAAATTTTTATCGATAACTTTCCCATTTGACTTCATGTTTTAACTTTTTTCTCTCTCAATCACTTCATTGTCTGGTGCCAATGAACATGCTAGTAGGGGCCTTTTGAATTCACTTCATTGAATGTCCATTGTCTAAAAAAAGCTGTCTCCCTCTTGTATACCTCTTGTATACAGTATACATTTGGGCATCACATTTCTGTTAGCCATTAGCCAGAGTAAACTAAGTCACATACGGCTTATAAACACAAAACTCTTATTAGAGCCTGGCACAGCTATTTACATTTGTAATCCCTTAAAGGCTGAACCTTTCTTCTCATTCCAGGCATGAATGAAGGCTTTGTTTGACTATCGACTGCATGGCCAAACAATACTGTGAACCAACCAAAGCCATTTCAGGTTGTTCGGTATTATTCAGAAATGTTTTGTTTTTTCAAAGATCGCTCAGGTTACATCGACATACCAAATATACTAGAATTGAATAGTGTTGTTTTTTTTTTGCTGCCTGGTTTATTTCTCTGAAGAATGAATCCCAATTTAATAGACCTTTACATCTGAATCACTCTGGCGTCTATTTGATCAACTTGCAACTTCGATGACATGTGTATGTCCAAGATTGTGTACATATTGCGTTGCCATGGTGACAAGGAAGTGCAGCGAGTGGGAACAGATGCTTGCGATCAGTGGGGACGGCCTTTCTGAGCTCCAACCACTCCATTGGTCAAATAACGACCATGTGCCCAAGAAAAAGAAGACACTGTGTGCTACATATTGATTTTTAAGTTGTCTTGTGAATTCAATTGATGACGTCAAGTGTTTTCATGGGCCAGGATGGAACAAATTCCCCTCATGTAGTCCATCGTCACGTGATGATTTTAAACATTCACTGTAGGTGAAATGCCACCTCTCACAGGAAATTGATCAGTTACCTATTGGTGAGATAGTGAGTGACTGATGGTATGGGAAGGGTTGTAATGGGTGTACAAATGTAAACAGATGGACCCCCCCACCACCACCACCAGGGTCCATTTGTTTACATTTGTACACCGATTAAGTCCGGGAACGCATCTGTGTTGTGTAACCACTTTAACCATTATTATTTCATACTTTGTTTATTCCAAAATAGCAGATCTACAAGCTCATAGCGCGGCACTGAGTGCCGTGCTATGAGCTTGTAGATCTGCTATTTTTGAATAGCCAACGTATAAAAAATAGGTGCCGTGCTATGAGCTTGATGATCTATTTTTGAAAAAACACGAACATTTGTGTGAATCATTGAATATATATTCAAGCGAACATTTTTTACTCAAATCTTTGCTTCTGGGGGAGGTCCCTGGAACAAAATATTTTGAGATGGGTGTCCGCGGTCAAATACATTAACTGACATTTAAAAACTTTGAGCACCATAGATGTAAGCAATTTACCCCGAGTGAGAGGACATTATGCTCTCATAATGTCCTGAGTGCGGGTGTTATCGGACGAGGCGCAGCCGAGTCCGATAACACCCGCACTCAGGACATTATGAGAGCATAATGTCCGACCCCGAGTGGTAAATAGCTTTTCTACCACTTTTTCCCGTATACATGAAAGAAAACACATAGTTGTAACTTGCAAGGATCTTAAGTTACAATCATTATTGCCTATAAAACTTCCGCGACGACAGCAAATAGTTCCACAAACATCTTCTACTCACCACCAGATGACGCCAACTCCATGCAGAGAAAGATGTCTAGCATACAGCTAAGCTAACGTCAGTTAGAAGGACCGTTCCGGCCGTAAATAGAGGCTGTTCGCTTCCAGAAAGGCATAGGTTCAGAGAAAAGGGGCTTTAAAGTTGGCGGATTGCATTGGATCCAAATAAATCGGCGACGATAGTACGCACGTTAGTAAACATAGGACCGCTGCGACCTTCATTTGTTGGTTGGGGGAAAGTCCCCGGATGTACACTGAGGCGCATTGATCTCGGACACACAACTTTGCAGCAGTAGTCCTCTCATAACCTCCGGAATTTAGCCAATCAGAATCCAGTATTTGAACACGTGACTCGAAAAAGTGGTAGAAATAGAAACATAGGTTTTTCAGAAAACCCTTAGGATTTATAAGACTTTTTTGGGAGGGTATTTTCCAGGTCTAAATGGGTTTTAAATCAACACTCAGGATTTTACTGTGTAGCTGCTGTTAGGGATGAGACGATAAGTGATATTAAAGTTTATCGTGATTGAAAACACAATAATCGTATCGTGGCGTTTTAATTTATCGTGAAATCGTCCTCTGTCATGCACTGGGATCAATTCACCTTTTATTTGCCGAGCTGCATATCCGGTACCACTTAAACCCTCTATTGGTAAAACATACTTATAATATACGTACTTGATCGTCTTTTTTTCACGCTCTACCAAATCTCTTTACCAAAAAAATAGCCGATCTACAAGCTCACAACGCATCGTTGAGCTTGTAGATCGGCAATTTTTTGGCAAATGTTCCGCCCCTGGATAATGGATGTTGGGGATATTTTGATTATCGCGTTAATATCGTAAATCTCGATTTCTTTGGTCACAATAATCGTGATATGAAATGTTCATATCGTCCCATCCCTGGCTGCTGCTGATGGGACAGTGTGTCCTCTCAGTGTGCTGCTAGGCAGCCAATGCTCACCCACAGCATTTCTTTGTGTGTGTGTGATGACAAATTACATGTGAATAATGTTCCCTGTAGAGCATATAAAGCAGATACGCAGAGGGCAGTTGTCAATGCCCAACTCAAACTTGTGTTCTCCTTTCACGGTAGTCAGTCACTGTATTGCAGTGGTTCTCAACCTTTTCAGGCCACGACCCTCAAAATAATCATATTTTTTAACTGGGGACCCCTCCACTCTGACAATCACTAAGAGTTGAGGCATTACATTTTGTGTAACACGGTTCTATTGTGAAAATAGCAGATCTACATGCGTTGCAAGGCGTTGTGAGCATGTAGATCGGCTATTTTCACAATTTCTGCCTCTAATATTTGACATTTTGTCCAATGATTAATTTGTCATTTTAGATGTATTAAAAAGTCCATAAATTGTCACTTTAGAAATGTGCAGATACCCTTTATACACTTAAACGTTATGTTGGTTTACTGTTGAGTGAGAAAACAATGTTTCACATTAAGTTAATTATCTGGAGACCCCCCAAAATAATGTGGGGACCCCCCTGGGGGTCCCGACCCACAGGTTGAGAACCACTGCTGTATTGAATATATTGCACAAGAGAACATCAATATCATACAAGCATTTCCAAATCTTACTTTAGTTTCCAAACCTACACTCCTGTGCTATATATACACACTATACTAGCGCTGTGCCAGTTCTCAATAATAGAATATGTCAATGTGGGTGTGTGTGCACATAGTAGGATTATTTGCAGCCCACGCAGTTTATGTAACCACAAAGTGTATGTATCCATCAGTTGCTGCCACTGTCAGATGGCGCTGTTCTAATGTTTCATCCGTCATTTCAGTAACTAAATCTGACAATGTTGTCACCTCTACGCTTTCCTCCTGGTGTCGCCGAGGCCATGAATTCAAAGGTTAATACAAAACCACACATGGACTCTGGCTGAACTGGCAATGATCAATGATATTTATTGGTTGAGTCTAAAACCAAACAGCAACATTAAAAAGACACACGCATGTCATTAGGGTTGGGCAATGAACCGAAAACATATTGAAACCGACATTTGGAATCAATAATAGGTTAATTGGATCATTGAACATTAAACTTCAACATTTTATATAACAAATCGACATGGAACATGTCTAATGCATTGGTATAATTGATTACATTGATTAGTCTGATTAACCACTTAATCAGACCTTTATATTTTGTTGCACAATGTTAACATTCTTGTTTCACAAAATTGTGAAAATAGACCATCTGCAAGCCCACAACGCATTGCGTTGTAATCGAGGCAAAAGTCTGAAACGAAGTCACATCGCCCAACCCTAATCTGACGTATTTCATCTGTAGTGGTAAGTATCCATGTGTAAAACGGTGCACCATAATAGCAGTCTGTCCCTACAATAGGCAGCAGGCTTATCAAGACCACATTATGTAAATCACTGTGCCAGGAGACGTACATTATTTTCATTCGTGGCATTTCCTCTTCCAATATCCCACATCTGTCTTGAGCTCTCGCCTGCCCTTTACAATCCAAAGTCCAACAGCAATAGTTTGTTAAATAGCGCATAGTTTTAATAAACTATAATTTTTACAGTTATACATAAATTATTTTAACATTATGTCCCAGCAGGTAATCTAAAATAGAATACAATAATCTCAAACAATATACATTTTACAGGTGAACAAAGTACTTACAATAACCAATAGATTAACATTTACAACCAGGAGGGGGGTGGGAAAGGAAAAAGAAAATACTTAGGCTATTTATAGTGATATTCTGGTGACTATATAAACATTTGTGGAAAACGCATTGTTACATACTGTACCATGCTTAAGGGTTTCATAGGGTGCATTTACTAGTTAACTATACAGTACATGCTTTACCGTGCCAAGTGCCCAAACCAGGGTTCCCACACATTTTTACCAATTAATTTTCAAAACTTTTCCAGAATATTTAACCCAATTTCCAGGACTATATAACAATAATTCAGCTCATTAACAGGTCGCTTACTCCTATGCGCACTGCCCAAAGACAGGTAGTGTATGCCAGTGGTTCTCAACCTTTTCAGGCTGTGACCCCCAAAATAATCATATTTTAACTGGGGACCCGACACCCTGACGAGCTCTAAGAGTTGAGGAATTTTGTATAACACGGTTCTATTGTGAAAATAGCCGATCTACATGCTCACAACACCTCGCGTTGCGAGGCGTTGTGAGCATGTAGATCGGCTATTTTCACAATTTCTGCCTCTAATATTTGACAATTTGGCCCATGTTTAATTTGTAATTTCAGAGGTATTAACAAAATCAATAACCAAAGACAATGCATAGCTATTTTTTTCCAGGACCTTCCAGGACCCTTGATAAATTCCAAAACTTTTCCAGTACTGGAAAAATATTTGTTCTAATTTCAAAATATTTCCAGGAATTTCATGACCGTGGGAACCCTGCCCAAACATAATTTCCCATCTCTCTGCCTTCAGCCAAGCTCACTTTTCACTTTTTCCTGCAATAAAGACATGTAGCTACCACGTTTAGATTAGAGAATACAATGATTAAGTCAGTGATGTGGAGGGTGATATTGGGTGGTGGGGGCTTTCAAATATTACAATGTTTTGTCCTGTGATACAAATTCCACATTGATAAATCCTTATTAAAATGTCCTCTTTTGTGTAGGAGCTGTTGTTGCCCTAAGGACAAAGAGGGTATGATATGGTAGAGGCAAGGCATTGTTTTAAGGGATGTTATTGGGTATAGTGGTATACAGCCCACACACTCCCAAGTCATCCACGTTTGACATCTTAATGTTTTTCATAATCTGTCATATTGTCTTTGTTCAGGTGGAAACCTCATATATGTCCAAAATGTACTTTTCAGGATTCAAATTCAAAAGTAGCAAATCAATAAGCTCGTAGATCTGCTACAAGCTTGTTGATGTGTGATGATGTAGTAGGATCAATTAGGGCATTCATTTACAAGGCCGGGCCTAAAGTTTATGCTAATTGGCCGGCTCGGGCCGAGCCGGCCGGCCGAGCCTCTGGCTCCATGAAAATAATAATAATAATAATTCTGTTCCGTCTATCATGTTATCTGTTATGAAAATAGAGCTGACTGGTGTTTCACCTTAACTTTCTGCCCGTCAGCAGCGATATTCAGCCCAGGTGTACACAGTTCAGGGCAAACGTACATGGACCCCAGTGCAAACATCATGGCTAAGGATACAGGATAAAAGGCGTCAGCGAGACAGGAACTGGGTTGTGTTGTGGCATATAGCTGGAAGTTCACCAGAATGCTTTCTTGTTCAAGCCATTTCCCTGTGGAATGGAAAGGGGGAATCAAAATGTTAAACTCCCAACAGTAGTGACGTCGTCTGATTAGGTGTAACAGTTGTGGGTTTCCAAAGGTTTCGGTTTACGGGAGGGGATCCATGCCTCTGCCTTTCATATCCCCTCCGTTCATTTATTTTTTTATCACTGTTGGTGATATGTATTATCCATGCTTCTAGTCAGACTGAATTAAATACATGCATTTCCTTTTGGGAAATGTAGACAGTGATACTTTCATCACATTGAGCTTGTAGATTGGCCATTTTAAATATTTGTTGTATGACGAAGTAGGCTACTTAGGGCATGAAGTAGAACACTTAGGATTGGTTAGATCCTTTACATATTTAACCCTGGAAGGTTGACCATGTGTCTACTGTCTACCTACATTGCCTGCATGTGACAGTCCAGACGTGGGTAGGTGCACAGGTGATCGAGACAGGGAGTTGCTAATACTCAGGTTCACAGAAGGGACTGTTGCCCTGGGAAAAATAGTTTCTTGGGTCTGGTCCCTCTGAAGAAACAGAAACACACACAGACAGACAGACAGACAGACAGACAGACAGACAGACAGACAGACAGACAGACAGACAGACAGGAGAAATTAAAGTTTATCATCACAATGATTTCAGTTGCATAACAGACAGAGAAATTAAAGTTTATCATCACAATGATTTCAGTTGCATAACAGACAGATAAATTAAAGTTTATCATCACAATGATTTCAGTGGCATACCAGATGTTCTGAGTTTGGGAGTGCAATGTGTGTGAGAGAGAATAAACTCACATTAGCCAGACCCTTTGTAATCAGGGCTAGTTCCGTTGGTTGGTACACACAGCTTCTTAATTGACCATTATAGGCACCATATGGAGATGTAGGCTTCTTCTTGTCCGCTAGCAAAGAAAGAAGAGGAGAGGTTTTAATGACAGAATTTACAATGACATTTCACAGGAAAATTCTGTTGAACATGATTTGGGAGTTTAAGTTTCAGTTCTCCGAGGCGAGTGTGAATAAAGTAAAAACAAAATGTCAGAAAAATCCTAAAGTTAACGCACTTTAGTAACATCTGCCATTGTTTGAAGAGTACATGGAACATGATCTCTATGGCAACAGCTCATAAAACACAGTCAAGTCAACCATGGTCACATGGTTAAATTGAAAGACAATTTGCTGTGCATATCAGGAACACATCACAAAAGCACACCTTAGGAACTTGGTAACCTATTATTTAGTTATGTGACATGGAGGTCAGTGATTATTACTAGATTCAATCAACTTGTCCAACATCATGCTGCTCTCAACCCGTTTCTCTTTCTGAATGTTTTCTGTTAGATCATCAGGCGAAGCTCAGCAAACAGAGCAGGTAAACCCGATGCCACTCTCTGAGCCTTGTTTAGACTGCGTCAACAGTAACTCTATTGTATTTGGGGTAGAACCGATACAATAAGACCAAACGTTTTTGATCCTGTGGGGAAAGCAGGTGTCAGCAGCAATAGCAGAAAGGATCAAACAGGATCCTGGTACAGGGGCAGAGGCATTACAGATATTTAAATAAAATATCTGACTAGGGCTGTCACGATTATGGCATTTTACATGACGATTCATTTTCTCTCAAATAATTGCGATTAACAATTTAATTGTGTTTTTGTCGTTGACAATTACATTTCCGTTTGGCTTTTAGGCTTTGAATTACACATGGTAGATATGACACATAAGCTAAATATACAAAGAAATTACTGACACATTTGACAACTTTATACTTAAAAAAGAACATTGATAGTGGAAATAGCCGATCTACAAGCTCACAACTGTAGATCGGCTATTTCCACTATTTTTGACATGGAAACGATTATGACGATTATGTCAAATAATCACGATTAGACGATTATGTAGTAATTGTGACAGCCCTATATCTGACACCATCATATGATGGAGCATATATTAGGCATAGGAGTCTGACATCTGCACTTTGTCCGACTCAGTTATATCATGCAGTAGGTATATTCTATCAGTAAATGTAAGTGTAATGTCCAATCTCGCAGTGACTATGCATACAGTACATCTATCACCTATGAATGTACAGATTATCAACAGTGGATATGAGACTGTATATGTACTGTACTGTATGTCAGCCAGCCTTATCTGGATAACAATGCAGTATGTATCGTCTTATCAAAGGTGAATATAATGAGTAGGCCAGGGGTCTTCAACAGGGGGTCCGGGACCCCTAGGGGTTCCCCAGAGTTACTACAGGGGGTCCTCCAAATCTTTGTGTGATAGAAACTTGTTTTTTTCTCCCCTTTTTTATATTAACCACTTGAACCCTAATGTCCATATTCGGAGAACTTTAGCCAAAAATAGCCGATCTACAAGCTCGGCTATTTTTGGCAAAGTGCTTTGGAGGGGAAAAAGAGCAAACTAAGTACAGTGAAAGGTCAAGTTTATTATGTATTGACGGTTCAAGTTGTTAAATTTCTGAAAACACAAATTGACATACACTGACGATTGTGCTGTCAAGCAATGAAACTATGTGGAATCTTTGAGAAGGTTGTGGGGGTCCCTGCTTCATCTCTGTCTCATGTAAGGGGTCCTTGGCCTGAAAACGTTGAAAACCCCCTGGAGTAGGCTATATACTATTGTAATTTGTAAAGTCTATCAGCAATGATACAGTTACAGCAATTATTATCCTCAACAGGAAATGAAATCCTGATCTTTCCAAGCCAGTGCTAGAGAATAAATCACATGCAATTCAGACTACAGAAGAGACTTCATGTAGTGTAATATACTGTATGATGGCAATAATGCAGTTTTGTGGTGGTTATTAAAGGAAGACATCAAGCGACCCTCAAATAACTGGAATTGTGTGGCCATGCATCTGACCACCAGACTGTGATGGCGAGGAGGCAGATGTTGTTTGGAGATATTCACTTCAGGAGGCTTCTTTCTATGAATGGTTCAGAGTCAGGGAAAGTGGCCTAATGCACGCAATTGACGCAAATGTCATTCAACCTGATAGATAGGACTGAACAGTGTATGACAAGGTTGCGTGGATGTTTGATGGACATCATCAAAGCGGACAGAACTTGAGGAATATGTACAGCAGCACATGCACGTGATTTATATCAGTTTTGTTAGGATAATAGTTGGTCACTGGTTATCATGGTTTCCCTGACCCTGTTTGTTGCTCATTATGGACCTAAAAAAAAAGAATAATAAAAAGAAAAGAGAAAATATATCCCAACCCTTTAGGACATGCAATTGTGCATGTGACAAGAGTTTATGTATCTTATTCACCATGTTTTTTTTGCTTTTGTCTTATTCTTTTCTCCTTGTCAATAACTAGATTCTGTTGATTTATTGTCCTTGTTTGCACTCTTTAGAAAGAAGATGATGATAAATAAATACAATTAAATACTAATTATTACAAAAATATTGAGTAAGTCAAGCATCCTTTTTCTGACCGCCCCATGCTATTCTCCAGTGAAATAATTTAGGCAGGCCAGAAATGTGTCCTAAAAATGTATGGTTGATGTGTGAATGACACAGATTCATTGTTCATCCTACTCTACGAAGGTCTAATTTAGAATTCTGGGACAGCAAACTTAATTTCTATACTAACACCACTAATCTTGTGGGCACACCCAAAAAACGCATGCGGACAAAAATCAATTCATCATTTTGGTAGCAGGCCTGGTCAGGTCAGGGACATTTAAATAGTCTTCCATGACTTTAATGGGAAGGTGAGCCAGAATGATAGTGTGTTGCACTCTTTTCATGTCCACTCTTATGGCTGAGGCATGAACGATTCACTACACACTGAAGATTTTTACTCCATATAAGGAGTATCTTGCTAACTAACTGCTATCTAGGTCTCACCTAATAAACTCCATATTTGGAGGCTAGGACTATGGTGTTTATTAGGTGAGACCTAGATAAGTTGGAGTAACAATCCTCAGTGGGTCATGGCGGGGAGATAAGAGTTTTTATTTTATTTCTTTGGACAGGGGTGGGTGGGGGCCAGACAGTTGCCCCTTGTGGGCCGCAAATGCCCCGCGGGCCGCCTATTGATCATATTCACCTGGCGGGCGGCCATGTTTGAAATTTGCATTGAAACCGAGTGGCATTTCATTAACTTAATGGCAAGATGGCCGCCATGTGAATAATGGTCAATAGGGGAACCTTGCCCTAAACCCTAAAAGTCGATTGATTTCAATGGACCATTTCTGTCTCTTTTCTGATTGGACAATATCATGTCTAATCCACTCTGACGTGGGCAGTTTCTGTTGGCAGATGGGCAGGCACGGCGAATCTCTCCGCGGGTCTCCGGCCAATATCATGTATTCTCCTCCCCCACCTCCCTCTGCTCCTCTGCTCAGCGCAGAGAACGCAGCTGCGTCATGACGTCAACACATTCGGTGCAAAGCACCTCTGCACTCTGATTGGTTAGGGAATTTCTACACTTCCTCCAACAGTGATACTAACGCTATCGCCCAGGCTTATTTTCTTCCGATCGCCAAAATAAGCCTGGGTTTCCGAGGCTATGTCCAATCAGACAGGATTGGTGTTGTTGGATGGTGAAAGAAAAAGGGGAGGGGATGATATTATGATGTCAATATATCAGTGTATTTCAGGTGGGCCTTTTGACATAAGAGACTTTCATCTTTCAGGATGTAACCAAAAATACACAGAGAAGACATACATTATATGCATATTATAACCACACCTGGGGGTCCATTAGAGTAATGTTAACTCTTTAAAATTCAAATAACAATGCACAATGTGGCATACTGTACCTGCACTAGGTTCATCCACAGAGAAGGCTTTATTCTCCATATACACGTGCTGCTGTTCCTTGAGGATGTTGTCGTAGACCAGGCTTCGTGCAGGGTAGACAACATCTCCGTCGTGGGGCTGCTCATGGTCTGGGTCAGCCTGCGTCGTTAGACAACAGATTTCTGGGATGGTGTAGAGGACGAGGAAGACCCACGCATTGGACACCAAGGCTACAGCGAGAGTAGGGTCATCCCAGCTGGGGTCACCGACAACCCGGTTCCCGTGGACGTACATGACAATCCAGGCCACCCAGATGGCCACCGTGAAGGCCCCCGTTGCCAAGATGAAGGCCCCGTCTCGACGCCACCTCTTGTGCTTGTTGGCGAGGGACGGCACGGCTATCAGCACCACGGCCACGAGCAGGGCCATCACGTAGATCAGTGCCATCACAAAGTCCTGGTTGGCGATGCGGCAGGAGAGATCGGCGGCGCCGGCGAGGGGGCTCCTGGCCACGGTGATGACCAGCCACTCCGTGTTGATGACGACCTCTACCAGCCAGAGGGCCAGGGCCCCGCCGCACAGCATCCAGCCCCTGGGCGCCCAGCCCTGGCGCCCCAGCAGGACCAGCCACAGCGCGTGCATCGCCAGGCAGGCCAGGCAGCCGGCGAACAGCACGCCGAAGAGGAACCGCCGCGCGGCGCACGTGGTGAAGTCCCGGCCCACGACGAAGGCAAACGCGAGGCCGAAGAGGCCGAGGGTGAAGACGACGACGCCGGCCTGCAGGGCCACCGTGCACTTCCTCTGCTTGTCCGTCACAAAGGGCAGGCTGGCCGTGAGGATGATGAGCAGGACAAAGGACGTCACCACGCCGGCCGCCGCCAGCGCCTCCACCACGATCCCCCACACCGCGGCCAGGTCACACAGGTTGTAGTACAGGGAGGTGACGGAGGCACCGCACCCGTTGGGAGCGCGGGTAGGGTCCATGTTTACCTAACTTCTCTGCTGGCCTGTCGCACACACCTGGCTGGAATCTGAGACAAACACACAGACAAAACATTCAAGAGTGGACTGATTGATTGATTGTTTAGAGAGTGTATTAGCAGTTAGCAGTTTCATGACAGCACAAATCACTGGTACAAGGTCAACTAAAAGGAGATCCTAGTAAGCTTTACGGCTTATTTACACAGGAACGTTACTTTATGTATCTCATATAAAATTGAAAGACAGACGGCTAGAACATAGTACTTTACATAGGATAACATAACTGAGGTTATTTTATCAGTCCAATGTGTCCAATGATGTACAATATTGCTTCCACTTTCATTTCTTACATAGATTGCCCTCAGAATGTACACCTTATATGTAAGGTGTAAACAAAATCCAGCATAACTGGACTATAATGTGTATTTGATTTGACTCTGCCTTCCTGTATACTTGACTTGTTCTAAGTCCCCTTCTTCTCTATTCTATTCCCTATTCTAACTCTTCCTGTAACTGCCATGTTGATAGAGCATGCATAGAAAATGATTCCTCTTTTGCAAATTTCACCTGTAATCCTATGATGTGACTGACAACACAAATGTTTCCTCATGTATCCAGTCAGTGCACTTTAATAAACAAACACAACTGGATGTAAAGCTGCTGAAAATAGATCCTACACACACACACACACACACACACACACACACACACACACACACACACACACACACACACACACTCCATAATAAGGGCATCGCAGGATACCCCCCCCCCCCCCCCCCAACACAAACGCCACTAAATAGGCCTATGTTTAGTACACTACATTTGAAATCAAAGTAGTTAGTTTTACATTTCACAAACGTGTCATAGGGTCTTTAAGTGACATGACATAGTAGGCGTAAACTTCCCAAAACATTGCAATTGCACCACTTTCATTCACTTAAGTCATTCAAATCGGCAATTTTCAAACGTGGTAGGCTAACGTGCACATTTTGTCTATCATTTACTAGTCACAACACTAATTGTTTCTCCTGCTCAAACCTCCTACCTTTAGGAAAAGTTGAAAGCCTACTCGTCGCTTCAACAGTTATTGCTCCAGACAGTTCAGGTAGGCTAAAATTAATTAGCAGCAGAATCGCACCAGGATTTTTTTTTTAAATAAAGGACATTTGTTCTGACAATTCCGCCGTGAGATTTCATTTGTATCATGTGAGAAATGCAGGCGAAACTTCTGCTCGATTTCAATTTCCAATGGCAACCCAAGTTGTTGTCCAAACTTGTCGGGATCAGGTGGGTCTACTAAATTCTTGAAGTGAATTATTCTGTATTCTAAAAGAATTACGACCTCTGCAACTCTAGTGTTTTGTTGTAATCTTATCATATTCGTCGATCCGCCTCCGGCCCCATCATTCACTTGTTGCGTGCTGGAGCTGGCTATCCTTCATTGTCCTCAGCTCATTTCAAAGTGACCCAACACAGTTCCTAGTGGTTCCTAGTGCTTCCAGCTTTGCATACTTATGTGATTAGCCTACTAAACCACCTATTTTTCATAAACCAGTATAAGCCCTCAACAATAGCCCCCAGTATTACAAAAGTGTCCCAGGCCATTTGTGCTGATTATACACCTTTTTTTGGTCCAGTGTGTTGTGGTGTTTGCATGTGTTAGTACTATGTAGCCTAAGGATCACAATTTAATAGGTTCAAATGGGCTAAATGAAAACAGAATACTGTAAGAAATAACGACCGTATGTTGATAGAATATAGTTGAATTAAGACAAAGTATGGTTTCTTAAGAAGAGACAATGTAAGAGATACTGGTTTAATACTTTACAAATTAAACCAACCTTCATCAGAGAATAGAGTGTAGAGCCACCTGGTGGGTGATACTGATAAAGAGAAAGGGTGAATATAATTATTTTCTCATGAGATCTAGATGATCTACTACAACATTATTAAAACAGCCCACTATCATGATCAGGACAGGACAGTTGTGCTACTAACTATAGTCTAATTATAATCTAGGCTACAGTGAATACAGTTGTATTGTTTATTGCGACCGTCAGGGAGCAGTTTACTATGAAAACCTCCACCGGCCGTCCGTCACACGTCACACGTCACACCTTTGCCCTGCTCATATCTCCGCATCAGTATGACATCACACCACATGTGTACACAAACCTTTGTGTACGTTGCTGTGGCAACAGTCTGTTGTTGCTGGTCTGTTAGTGTACGTTAGCAACCACCTTAGCAACCATGGTTTTACCCTAGCAACCAACTGTTTACCCTAGCAACCAACTGTTTACCATAGCAACCATATTTCTTTACCCTAGCAACCAACTGTTTACCATAGCAACCAGATACGCAGAGCAGGGATCTCCATATATGGGCATAAACAGGTGACATCACACTGATGTCAGATACTCAGAGCAGGGATTTCTCCATAATATATGGGCATAAAAGGGATTCTGTTAGGGATCTCCATATATGGGCATAAAAGGGATTCTGTTAGGGATCTCCATATATGGGCATACAAGGGATTCTGTTAGGGATCTCCATATATGGGCATAAAAGGGATTCTGTTAGGGATCTCCATATATGGGCATAAAAGGGATTCTGTTAGGGATCTCCATATATGGGCATAAAAGGGATTCTGTTAGGGATCTCCATATATGGGCATAAAAGGGATTCTGTTAGCTGTTAGTGATCTCCATATATGGGCATAAAAGGGATGCTGTTAGGGATCTCCATATATGGGCATAAAAGGGATTCTGTTAGGGATCTCCATATATGGGCATGAAAGGGATTCTGTTAGGGATCTCCATATATGGGCATAAAAGGGATTGTATCCCAGATGATGCCCTGTTAGGAGATCCACACTAACAGAATCCATATATGGTCCTACCGACAGCTGCTATAAGCCAACCCTGGCGATAAGGTCTGAGTCGAAGAAATGCTTCTTTCCTGGCAAGAATTGCCCCTTTATACTGTAGGGCTCGTTTGTGTATTGTATGACATCACGCCACATCATCGGCTGAGGACTGTGTGATGTCATCATATCTCCATATATGGAGACATAAGTTGCTCATGCCCAAATATGGGCTGGTGAGGTCAGACTTAGTGTGATGCGTAGGTTATCTCCATATATGGAGATTCAACTTCAATGAGTAACCATGGCAAACTGTCAACTGCCCGTATGTCTTGATAATTGGTAAAACAAACTTTTGGCCTATGATTAGGGAGTCTTACTGGTACTTTACAGCTACAGTTTATAGCATTCCTCTTGCTACACTATACTTGTTCTCAGTAATTGTGCACTGTGTAGTGCAGTTCTCAATTTGTTTTAATTTCTAGGCCCTCTGAGAGCTATAGTGTACAAATGGAGCATATCAGTGTCTTGGCGGAGTGCTGATCTTTAAAAGCCAACATAATTCACTCAATAAGAAACTATTATTTTCACTGTGAGTGCATTGTTCTCTCTCACTCTGTCTGCCCATCACCAAATGTTTGACCTGTAAGTCAGTTTGCACATGCATTTTCTTCCTAACCCGATCCCAAGGAGTTGATGATATTATTTTGTGGAAATGACCACAAAATAATATCATCCTTCATGCATGCAGAAGAACAGAAGTCAGCTACCGATGGTAGCAATGGTTGATGGCTCAGGACTTAGCACAATAGTACAAGCACAATATCTTGATAACTTTATAGGCTTTCGGCATTTAAGGCTTTCAGCTTTCAAGTGCCTGGATCAAAAGCCTCTTGTTTAACTTCCTGTGGTACAGTGTTTTGAGGTCCTTGTCAGTGGCGTCACAAGGGGTAGGAAAGTGGGACTGAGTTACTGGGGCCCAAGATGGAGGGGCCCTAGTAACTTTAGCTATTGAAAAATAGCAGCTATACAAGCTCACAGCGCGGCACAGAGTGCCGCGCTGCGAGCTTGTAGATCTGCTATTTTTGAAAAGTTGTGAAAATGTGTGAAAGTCTTTGAATATATGTATTTTTTAAGTGAACATTTGTAACTAAAATTTAGCTTCTGGGGGGTCCCTGGAACTAAATATTTTGAGATCGGGGTCCGTGGCCAAATGCATATCATCTTGGGGGTCCTTGACATAGTTTTCTTGCACACATTTTCATGATTTTTCAAAAATAGCAGATCTACAAGCTCACAGCGCGGCACTCGGTGCCGCGCTGTGAGCTTGTATATCTGCTATTTTTCAATAGTTAACATTCATGGGGGGCCCGCAGTGAATCCTTGTACCCAGGGCCCAGAATTTGGTGTGACACCCCTGGTCCTTGTTAACCACTTTCAACCTGGCGTCCCTATTATTTGGCGGCATGTCATTATAGGCCAAAAAACATCAAAATGTTCCAAAATGGCAAAGATAGCAGATCTACCCTAATTGTTGTGAGTTGTCGATTGGCTATTTTCATTATTTGTCTGCAGCGGAGGATATAGGTGGTTCTGTTTTATGCCCTTGGATTTAAAGGAGTAGTTCACCCACAAAATGACTTATTTTCTATCGATTACTCATCCCATGGAGACCTGAGTTCAATAATATGTTTTATTTTTTTCGTCGCATTGCTAAGCCAATAATTTGATTATAATAAATGTACCCCCATTGATTCCGGATGGAGACTCAAATGCATTTGGGTCAACATCCGGAATCAATGGGCCTACAAAGCATCTCCTCAAATTATTGGCTTAAAGGAGTAGTTCACCCCCAAAATGACTTTTTTTCTATTGATTACTCATGCCATGGAGAGTAGAGTTCAATAATATTTTTTGTTTTTTGTCACATTCCTAAGACAAAAATGTGATAACAATAAATGTACCCCCATCCGGAATCAATGGGGGTAAATTTACTCAAATCAAATTTTTGTCTTAGGAATGTGACAAAAACCAAAAAATATTATTGAACTCTACTCTCCATGGCATGAGTAATCAATAGAAAAAAAGTCATTTTGGGGGTGAACTACTCCTTTAAGAATGCGACAAAAACAAAACATTATTATCTAACTCAAGTCTCCATGGTGTGAAAATACGTCATTTTGGGGGTGAACTACTCCTTTTAAGCACCAGAATAAGGTCATGGTTTCACCCCTTAATGGTGGTGGCCCCGGCATTCAGCATTTATGCTGCATGCGTGATGGAGAAAACCGAGGCAATCGATCCATCAGCGGAAGGCCTCCCGAGGGGTGCTTTTACAAATTTGGCAGCTTGTCAATCCATTCCCCTCTGTTTTTGTGATCCTGTTTAGCAGTTGTCTTAGTAGAAGCTGGTCACGATGGGGAGAGCAATGCGACCTGTCCTTGACCGTTGTTGTCACAGAGAAATACTTTAAAAATATAAATGGAAAATTGAATTTTATTGGCCTGTGCTGTTGATCTAATGCAGTCCTTTTTAGATGCATGCTGCTTGATGTATAGTATATTCTGTTTCCATTCAGTCAATATGTGACTACAGTATATACCACAACCTTGTACATAGTTTTTTATAGAAATACGGAATGTTAAACAGCTGGTAAACCTGCACAGCACTACTATATCAGGTGAGCCCATATCACAGAGTATGTGATTCATGTACTGTATATAGGTGACATACAGTAGCTACATGAATCCTATTCTATACCTACCTGGAGTTGACTGCTAGTAGTCCGGTTTCTTGTACAGTAGCACAGTGGCGTCAGTTCAAAAAAGGCTAAGGTATGGCAACATGACTGGTGTCTTGAACGCGCGCGAACACCAGTCATGTTGCCATACCTTATCAACAGGCATGATTCATTTATTTTGAGAAGTACATTTTCTTTTTTCCCCCCATTTCTACGGTTTCTTGGGCTGGATATGGCAGCCTGGAACAGTTGTTCAAGTGCAGCTAAACTTGGCATGTTAGTAAATGTGCCACAATTAACAATAACGCATTGCACCTGTGCAGCTGAAATGTGGAGAATATAATTATAATACCGTGTTGAAGTGACCATTTTGTAAAGTTTTGCATTTGTAGTTATTTTACTGTATTTTAACAACATAATAACCAGCGCAGATAGACAAAGACACATTTATGTATTTATATTTAAAAGTAACTTTTATTTCCCCCCCTGAACCCAGGGTATGGCAGCTGCATACCCCTGCCATACCCAATTGACGCCCCTGCAGTAGCAGGCTTCATTACAGCACCTCAGCAGCAATCTGTCCTCTGAGAGAACACGTCAGGTTATTCATAGCTCGGGTAAAAGTCTCCCAGGAAATCTCTTCTCCTGCATTCTTACCGCATCCTAGCTGGCCTTAGGGCTCTCCCTCAACCCAATTCCCTCTGAAATTATACTTAATATCTGTCTCTGTCTGTCTGTCGGTCTGACTCACAATAAGTTATCTGCATCCAGATTTTGTACTGATTTCCTATAGAGGTTTATTCTGTTGTCATATGCCAATATATAAAGCTTTTTTATCAGGCTAATGGCCTGTTAGCTTAAATATCTAGTGACCGGTGATGGCTACAGCTTGTTTGTGTGATAAGAGTTTAAAATCATCAGTCATCAGCACCCACACCCTAGGTGGGGTTGGCGATAGGGCCTTTCTGTTGTGAGTTTGCATGTTCTCCCCGTGTCTCCTTCCTTGGGCATAGACCCCACACAAAAATAATTATGCAGTAGTCCTGGTTTCTATACCACCTCCCCCTAGCCAGCCGGGTGCTCCCCAATGTCCCCTGGCGCGGCAGGGGGAAAGCGGAAACCAGGACTACAGGTTAGGTAGTCACCGGGTGAGAAAAATGGGTTTATAAAAAAAATAAGAGTTTAAAAACTAGACTGCACTCTGTCGAGGTGCCAACTTGCTCCTTGTACACTCATGGCCATGTATGGCCTAATTGTGCGCCAGCAGAGCACACCTTGTTGTTATTTATATTAGGGGAACAATATTAAGGCTCAGCAGTAAATTAAATGCCACTTTAAACATATATTTGAGGTCAAGGTCATACCTGTTACCCCACTTTCAGCACATCCCAAATACCGCACATGTCAGAGGATGGCTGGGTTCAATGTCGCTATGTGGCTCTTAAGCTGGAGCAGTTATAGTGCTTATTATTGATTGCCATTGCCCCATCATGGCAATTAGCATTTTCCCTGCCTGCAGCAGGCCATTAATTCCATTCCCAGTTGGTGCCTGTGTTGGTGTGCAGCACGCGTATTTATTTAACAAAACCGCCCAAAAGAACATGCTGACACACACGCGCACGCACGCACGCACACAAACTGCTGTTGCCAATGTTGCCTTATTATGTATGCTATGTACTATGTTATGTATATGTATATACTATGTATGCGGTGAAAAGGAGTTTTATGCTACAAGTGACATTTCTGATCCTTAACTGCATTATGAGATCATATATTGAAACTGACAGGGATTTCAATACAATCGTGTTTTGGGAATAATTTTACATGTACGGGAAGATTCTTCACGTCATTTTCCCGAAAATTAACATTTTGGAGGTTTCGGCCCGACAGCAGAGATATGCTGTATTACTACCACACGCAAGGCCAGGTATATTCAGGTTTGCCACTAACATTTCTCAAAACCTCAGCTACTGGCCATTAGCCAGACTATCTCACCGTTAGAAAATGAATTGTACCCAGTTAAAAACATCTCATAAAATGCTTTATACTCAAGAATAAAAGCAGTCAGTTGAGCTGACACGGACAGTAGAGCAGTAATTACTTTTGGGCAAATAGTCTCTATGGTACACTACAGTAATTAACCGACTAATTATAAGTCATATATTCCTCAACTAGGGATCATAAATTAAATCTTCCCCATTCACAGAGAACGACTCTGTCAGGAGTGCAATTTTGGCAAGACCCATTGATCAGAATTGTAGTCATTTTTTAATCTCTTATGCCATGTAGCACTTTGAGATGAAAATGCAACGTTTCGCTGGCACTGACCTTCATCGGGTCATCGGGATACAAGTGTAAAAGTGAAGACTGTGTGTGGGATTTCTCTCCTTTTCCCCTGTCTCATGCACTGACTGCCTGCTCCTATGCACCTGTCCTTTTAAAGTTAACTAGGCATGACACAATATACATTTGATCAATAACTTTACCTAACTACCTTGATATTTAAACTTCTCCACAGCGTTGATCCATCCATACCTCCATCTGGCCCGGTGCCATCGATCAATTCCTCGCAACATCCAAAAAAAGGGGGAGAATTTCCAAATCAAAGAACGTCGCCATGGCAACGCCCCTGCCAGTTTCCACCAATCAATGGTGTCCCTGAGGTTGCGATGATGTGCTGAGGGAAAGGCCGGCGTCCTACATAAAGCGCGTGGGACAGGGAGTCGGGCACCAAACGCAACCCGACAAAAGAAGGCGGCAGCAAGGAGGACGGAGCACTCCAATACCAGGAACCGAGGAAACAGGACACGGCTAGAAGAGAAGCGGGCAATAGATGACAAGGCATGGCGCGCTCATGTGAACAAGGAGGCTCTCCCTGGGTCTATGCCGGCACCCTGATTCTCATTTCACTCTACTTCCACTCTGTAGCAGTTGGAGGAGGTAAGATGCTGCATCAAAAAAGATCAGTATGTGTCCGTCTCAGGGATTCGATCTTGTCCCTCCTATAGCCCTCTTTTCATGGTGTCTTCCATTGCGAGAAGAGCTGTATTGTTCTATTTCAGTCCAGCTTCCCCCATACTGTCAGTGGGCAGTAGGGCACACAGCATGAGTGCTGAGCCAGCCTCAGGGCGAGGGGGTGGGGGTGAGGGGGAGTGCATCCTACTGTATCTACTCTATTTTATCCTGTCCTCGTCTGTCTCTACTGTATTTTCTGTGAGCCACTTCTGTGATACTGCACAGCACAGTGGTAGATGAATGCTAAGGTTTCCTCCTCTAAGTCAGTGGTTCTCAACCTTTTCAGGCCGCGACCCCCAAAATAATCATATTTTAACAAGGGACCCAGACGAGCACTAAGAGTTGAGGCATTACATTTTGTATAACACGGTTCTATTGTGAAAATAGCCGATCTACATGCTCACAGAGCAAGTAGATCGTCTATTTTCACAATTTCTGCCTCTAATATCAAACTATTTGGCCAATGTTTATTTCGTCATTTTTGTCATTTAAAAAGTCCTTAAATTGTCACTTTATAAATGTGCAGATACCCTCTATACACTTAAACTTTATGTTGGTTTGTTTACTGTTGAGAGAGAAAACAATGTTGCACATTAAGTTAATCATCTGGGGACCCACCAAAATAAGTTGGGGACCCCCCTGGGGGTCCCGACCCACAGGTTGAGAAGTCCATCAAACGTGTTGAGCCGAGGATGTAAAGAGTCAAGACCACGTACAAGTTTTCATAGACATAGATCAGATCATAGACATTATTTCCTTTGGAATACTAGGTCTGACTAGTGCTATAATATTAAGGTGACCGAGTACAATTTGTTTAATTTTAATGTTTACCCTGATCTGACTGAGACACTTCATCATTATTCATGTCCCTGCATTTCTATTTCATGGGGTCTGGGGGGAAATTGCAATTTGGAGCATATAGACTGATAGGTTCACCTTTTCCGTAAGAATGATTGTGAACACTGAACATGTTTGCAATGGCTGAACCATAAAACTTGAATGTCAAAGTCATTTGTCATTGCCCACCCCCAAAGCTCAGCTGGCTCATGGTGCCCCGGCTTTACTAATTGGACAAAGGTTACTTTGAAGTGAAGCATCTTGATGGTGGTTGGAGATATAAGGACTGGGATGCAGCGCAGGGAGTCAGCAGTGCTCCCCCTGTGTCTCATTATACCCCCGCCAACAGTCCAATAAGGCTGCTGATGGCTGTGGCAGCACAGGATGGAGGAAGCGGCTTGTCATGATGGCTCTTTCATGTGTGATACTCCAGTATCGCTGCCACATGTACTCATGCTCAACAGCATCAAGAGAGGCAGCCGCTTGCACTGTCGTTGCAAAACCTGGAACATTTTTGAAGCACCTGACACCTAGCATCTAATGCTTTCAGAGCTGGTACCCGTCATTTTGTTCTGTTTAGACACGGGAGATAGATGCAGTAGTTAAAATACAGATGCAGAAGTACTTAAAAATGTAAAATACATCACAACAATGAATATCAATAATGAACAGTATTCACACTCTAATAATAGCCTGCACTAGTGCACTATGTAGGACAACAAAAAATAAGAATAAGAATACATACAATAATCATGTGGCTACAGTACACCACTCTCTGCTTAGACCAAGCAACCAGTATACAACATAATTATTCACCCTATACAATAGCCTGCATGTGTAGCAAAAAAGGACAGTCTCAGTGTCATTACAGTCTCTGTTCCTATGCTATGGAGACTCAAGTTCAACAATATGTTTTTTGGTTTTAGTCAATTCCTAAGACAATAATTTGATTACAATGAATGTGTCCCCATTGATTCCGGATGGGGACCCAAAGTTTACTATAATCGATTTTTTTGTCTGAGGAATGCGACAAATACAAAAACTATATATATATATATATTATTAACTAAAGTCTCCACAAGGTGAGTAATCAATACAAAGAAAGTCATTTTGGGGGTGAACTATTCCTTTAAGCAAAACAAATCAGTTTTACTCTGATGTAGGGTCACATTTTAGCTACCCTAACCCAGTGGTTCGCAAACATTAAAGGCTCAAGACCCTAGAAGAGAAATTGGACGTTTGCCCAGGAAAAAACAGCAGATCTATTTTCAATCAGCTATTTTCACTACCTCTTAAAAAAATGTTTTCTAATTTATGGAATTTCTTAGATTTTTCATTTATTTATTAATCAAATTACTTTTTTATTCATGAAAACCATAGCTTTTTGAAGAAAAAAACAAGTTTGAAAAATATTTTGAAAGAATTAATAACTGTAAGGGAACAAAATTAAGGGACCCATTAAAATGGGTGTGCGATCCACAAACGGGTCCTACTCTTGCTGATGTCAATCTGGATTGTCTAATAAAATATTCAATCAAAGATTGAAACCCAGAAACTGGGTTTGTGGTATTTGAAGGACAGCGAGTCTCAAGAGTGACTGGGTTAACAGCCTGTAATAAATAATGGATGATTATGGTACATTTTTTGTAATTAATTTTCGGTGCCATAAGTAGAACAGAATATCAAGCTGCAATGATTTAAGACACATATGCAAGTTAATGAGTTTTATTAAAGCACAAAATGTCAAATAAGCCAAAGGCCTCAATATACAGTAAGCACATGTGAAGCACAGGTGAATTAACCAACATGGGTTTAAGTAGTTAATTCACCAAATATCTTTTCTGAAAATAGGCGATCTACAAGCGCTTTGTTTGCATGTTGTGATCTTGTAGATCAGCTATTCATTTTTCTCAGAATGTTCGCCTATTATGACATGCCCAGGGGGACGTGGTTAAAATTGACTTGATACAAAGTTCCCAAACAGCAAATTTCTAGTGGTTTCTAATTCTATACTCAAACATTTTAAAAAGAAGGCAGATTCACACCTCAAAGGTTAGTGACGGACTGACGGTGCGTAGGACAATCAGGAAGGTCCAAAATGTTCAGAAACAGATCTTTGATCAAACACAAAATTGACGTTTTTTTGGGAGGAAAAAACAAAATACTGGCAAACATGTGATCTTGATGCTGTTGTGCGTTGTTGGCTTGCACTCTCTTCCACAGCTGCTCTGAAACAGGAGGCGGTGTTGGAGAACAGCGCTATGGTGATCAACCACTCCATGGCCTTGGTACAGCGCATGGAGACCCTGCTGACCCTGGGAAATGGTAGCGACGTCACCATCCGGATACAGACCGTCAGCACGGACGAGGTGAAGGTGATCCAGGCCCACACCTTGGTGCTCAGCCTGCAGAGCGACGTGTTCGAGGAGCTGCTGCTCAGCCGCAACGGCAGTGCCCTGGCTCTGAGAGAGACCGCGGACTGTGCCGCCGTCTTTGACAAGTTTGTAAGGTGTGAACAGCAGGAAGCAGTCTGGCCGGTTCCTGGCATAAGCAACATAAGCGGCCGCTCAGGGCCACAACCAATAAGGGGGCCACATCACAGGAAGAAGATATTTTTTAAACATAGGGTTACATTATGTCATGTATCCCCTATCCAAAAACTAGCGTTATTATTTTAAATATGCGCTCCCCTTCCTCCTTCCTCATAATCCCAAACTTCACTCTAGGCCTGGCTGCCTGTACTTGATTCATGAGCAAGTCAATATGCCTCCAAAAAGAACATTTCGATCTGGTGCTACAGATTATTTTAGGTGGCCCCTCACTAACGGATGCGCGCGTACGCACGCATCCGTTAGTGAGGGGCCACCTAAAATAATCTTGCATAGGGCCACTAGAGTCCTAGAACCTGCACTGAGTCTGTCAGTCAGGCTGGTGAACAAGACAGTGATTGAATACTTTATTAGTCACAATGAACAACATCACATGTACAGTAGTCACATTTAAGATGCATCACGGAACAATGCAGTTAGAACATCCTTCCCAACAGGAACATCCCGAATAAGGCCTTTTACAGCTTTTTTATGTCGGAAGTCCTTGGCACTCGTCAAACATAGCAACAATAACATAACAATCGAGAAAAAGGGGGGGGGTCTCACTTCTTGCCTGTCTTATGGGAGAAGTGATGACTATCTTTGCCTCTGGTCACCTGAAAGGTGAATTTCCAGGGCCGTTTTGACCACTACATACGCCCACACATGCAGGCATGCACACACGTCTCTGGACGTCTGAACGGTCCTGCAGGGAAGGTTAAGTTGCCTGGAGACGACTTAGGCACTCCATGTGTTAGGGGAGTTCCGGCAGCTCAAACAGCGAGCGATTGGATTTATTGCTAAATCGCTTATTTGCATCGCTCCACAATTCCTAATAATGGTGGAAATGTTTCCAAAAAGTTTCATGTCTGTGCCACTCCTGCAAAGAGGTAAACTCAATAGAAACCATCTCCGCTCAGACCTAACTCGGTATAAAGTGAAAAAATAATGTCGCCTCTACCACTTTTCCCCTTTAGCATGTGCTCTCCAGAAACATGTGTCTCTAAATCAATAGATTACACCCACATTCAGTGACTCACACACATCAAGTCTAAATCTGACTAAATCTTCTTGGAGTGACTCAGATTTTGGGAGAAAAATCCAACAGCTGAATATATCACACCCCATAGATATTGCGCTTGTGTTTTGTGACCATCTGTGACCGTTCCGGCCTTTTGCTCCCTGCAGGTATCTGTACTGCGGTGACATCTCAGTGCGGCTGGATCAGGCCATTCCTCTGCACAAGCTGGCCACCAAGTACCACGTGTGGGGCTTGCAGCAGGGTCTGACCCAGTACATGACACAGCATCTGTCAAGCGACTCTCCCACGGGCCACGTGGTCTGCTGGTACCAGTACGCTGTGCAAATCGGGGACTTGTCGCTCCGGGACAACTGCCTGCAGTACCTGTCCTGGAACCTGTCCTCTGTGCTGCAGAGTGCAGAGTGGGGCTCCATCAGCGAAGACCTGGTACTGTCCCTGCTGCAGCGCTCCGACCTCATTCTGCAGAGCGAGCTGGAGCTCTACGAGGCCCTGGAGGCCTGGATCGGCCAGAATCAGCCTAATAGCGCGACCGTGGAGAGCGCTCTGAGGGCCATCCGCTACGGCATGATCCCTCCCCAGGACCTCTTCCGTCTGCAGAAGCAGTCGGGTCTCATGGTGAAGTACTACGAGTCTGTCCGGGATCTCCTCTATCTGGCGTTCCAGTTCCACTCCGCCTCGCCCATCCAGCTGGCCAAGTACTTTGACGTCAACTGCAGCATCTTCACCCCGCGTAACTACCTGTCGTCTTCCTGGGGCTCTCCCTGGATCATCAACAATCCCACCCGCGACGACCGCAGCTTCAGCTTCCAGACACAGCTGGGGCCCAGCGGCGCTGACACCACCAAGAGGGTGACATGGAACGCCCTCTTCTCCCCCCGCTGGCTTCCTCTCAGCGTCAGATCCACCTACACTGAGGTGGGGGCCATGCTGCCCACCCGCACGGATGGTGGCCGCCCTCGTATCATTGTGACTCCTGCCACTTCCAGTCCAGAGTTTGCCGGCGTGAGTTTCCAGAAGACAGTGCTGGTGATGGCAAGACAGCAGGGAAAAGTGGTGGTGCGCCATGTGTACAACTTCCACCAGAGCACAGAGGAGGCCGGGGATTTCCTTGTAGAGGCTGACCTGCAAAAACGCTCATCAGAGTACCTCATTGATAGCTCCCTCTATCTACATATTGTAGTAAAACCCCTCTATCATACCCTTATTGTTGCCAGGAAATGAGGGTAGAAAATCTATGTCTATACCCTACTCTCCGCCGTCCACCCTCCACTTGCCCAGCAGTCACAGTCACACAATGCAGACCACACTCACACCACAACTCCTGATTCTTGGCAAGACCGACATTTAATTAATCTGCGGTGCATCCGGCTTGGCCAGACGCTCCCAACAAACACAATTGGCCGTGTTTGCAGGTGGGAAGCCGGGGCGGGGAGGGAGGTCTCTCCACTGTGAGGGGAGGGCTGACTCTCTCTACACGTTGTTAGAGCGCCTGTCAGTGGGGAGGGGAACCGAGAGGAATAGCGGGTTCCTCCATAACGTGTTACGCCCTCCCGGTGAAACTCCTCACCGGGTGAAAAGCAACTTCTAGCGACTTCATGTGTATCATAAGGCAGGGGTCTTCAACAGGGGGTCCGGGACCCCTAGGGGGTCCTCAGAGTTACTATAGGAGGTTCTCCAAAACTTTGAGTGATTGAAATTTTTTTCTCCTTTTTTTATATTAACCACTTGAACCACCTAACCCTTATGTCCATATTATGAGAACTTTAGCCACAAATAGCAGATCTACAAGCTCACAAGGCCTCGCAGCGCGAGGCGTTGTAGGTTTGGTGTATTGGGGGGAAAAGAGCAGACTAAGTTCAGAGTGAAAGGTCAAGTGTATTAAATATTGACGGTTCAAGTGGTTAAATATCTGAAAACACAAATTGACATGAATCCAAAATAAACTTATGATGGCATTGGTGCTGTCAAACAATGAAACTATATGGAATCTATGAGAAGTTTGTGGGGGTCCCTGCATCATCTCTCTCTCAACTAAGGGGTCCTTGGCCTGAAAACATTGAAGACCCTTGTCATAAGGGGTACATGGTTGTCTACACCCTCCCATATATGACCATGGCCAACTACATGTTAGGAATTGGCATGACTAAATTGGTAGAAACAGGTAAAAATAGATTAAAAAGATGTAGAGTGTGGATGACATGTTTGCAATAGTTTTTGTCTTCCAGCAATTTAACAAGGAGGTACCTACTGTATACCTTGTTCCAAAATTGTACTTGCTGACAGCAATTCATGGACTAGGAAGTGAGTTTCAGATTACTCAGTGGATTTCTCAGAAAATACTATACCAATCGTATGTTTTTTTTCCTTCTCTCCACAATCTCTTTTCTTGGTTGATTGTGATTAATTAATTAGTAGGTCCATCTTACAATCAATGTTGTGACAAGTTTGCGTATGTGAAGTTTTGCTTTTCAATCAAAGCAATCGGTAATCGGTTTCATTATAATAATTTCTGTATATTATGGCACAATGGCATCCACATAGGTTTGTAGTTTATAGGTCAAAAAGGTGTTCAGCCTCTGTTTGCATTCTACAACATGTTGAAGAAGCCTACAATCCCATTGTCATTGTTCCTTTGAATTCTATACATTTTTCAATTGCACTGATGCATTAGCAATTTATTTTGTTTTGTGCTATCCTCATATTTTCTGTATTGTTCCTAGAAATGCAATAAAATAAATAAAACAGAATTAATTATTGTTTGTGAATTAGACAAAAATCATTGTGATTTCACCACAATAATAACAAATATAGGCCTACAGTATGCATATGAAGGATTTAACACAGTTCTAGCTGCTGCATAATGCAGGGCATTATCCATGGCATTATCTGTGTCATTTGAAACTTACAGTAACATTTATTATATAAAGATGGCTCTGGGGTGTACAGGCATCTATAGGCCATACGCACCAGTTCCTGGTAAAGTAAGATTTTAGGGGTGGATTGGCCACATTCATATAACCTACATGACAGGAACAATGACTGAGCCGAATTTATTATTTTGTATTCATTGTTTTAACCACATGAATCCCAGTGTTCTTATTGCTATAACATTTTAGATAATATTATTATATTCTGGGGGAAACATTAGCCAAAAATGGTAGATCTGCAACTTGCAAGCTCACATTGTGTCGCATTGGGAACTTGTAGATTGAGTATTTTTGGTGAGGAAATTGGGTGCAGAGGTAAAACATCTAGAGGGTTTAAATGGTTAAAAGCCAAAAAACAAGTCACAATTTCAGCATAGGCTTACTTGTCCAGAGGTGCAAAGTAACTAAGCACTTACTTTACTCAAGGTACTGTATGTGTACAATTTCAAGGTATAGGCCTACCTTTATTTTACTTGAGTGCTTTGTGAGCTTGTAGATCTGCTATTTTTGAAACAGATGGACAACATTAACGTTTACATTTGTCAAAACTAAAGAGAGAAACCCCGCACTTGGTGGGGGAGTGAAATTGGACATTAATGACTATAATGAGTAGCTTTTAATGTGATAATTCATGCCAGTACTTTTACTTTTAAAGGACTTTTACTTGTAACAGAGTATTTCTACATTATTGAGTAGGCCTACTTTTTCAACCACTGATGTTTTGTTCAACGTGTAGGTCATGGCAGTGAGTGCAGGCCTTTTAGCAGGTAGGCTGCATGGGATGGGGGGATGTGACACTGTGTATACTTATGTGCGAAAAGGGGGCGTATCGTCGTGAATGTTCATGTTGGTGGTGTTGGTGGTGGTGATGATAACAAGGCTGGTGGTGATAATTAATAATAAATTATGGATCTCTAAATCCATAGTTAAAATAAGACAAAGAGCCAAAGGACTATATTTCTTTAGATTGCTGTATTCTTGAGAGAGCAGACAAAGAAGACAAAACAGTGCGCATATCATCCTAGTGGTATGCTCGATAATCTCTCCCCACCCTAACGGCAGGACAGAGGATTCTCTCTCTCCTCCCAGATGGAGGAGAACAGTATATAAAGAGTACAGTTTATGACAGTAAGAAGTCGTGGAACTTATTGATTCATTCCCATATCATAACAAGGAAGTAACAGGAAGAAAGTGACACGTAGTGTTGGTAATTTTCCACCACTCGTGACTTATATCAGACAGAGGAAGACAGTGAGTCTGGTGACATACAGTATAAACCAAAACATGATTCTATTCAGGGCATTCAAAGTTATTATGACCTTTAATCAGTTTGCCTGAACCTACAGTATGCAACCAAAATGTGGTCTCTTATACTGTGAGTTCAGTTCATAATAATATCTTATATGGTCATATGAGCTTCATACACCAATAACATAATTATGTATCATAATTTATCCTAACAATCTATCCTTTTAATTTTTGTATGAGGTTCATATGACCTCCATATTAAACATTTTATCAGGGTAATAATAATAATAATATGAAGACTTTAATAATATTTAGAAATTCAAATTTTCAAAAGAGAACTGTAATAAATCCTTAAAGTTAAAGAAACTTGACACCAAATAAAAATATTTCATCGTTTTTTACAGATGAAATGAAGACAGAATTAAAATTGAATAAACAGATAAAAATAAAGAATGAAAAATGAAAACCTGTAATAAAAGATGAATTAAAAAAAAGTCCATAAGTCCAGTGATCGGATGACGATGATGACGATGATGATGATGATGATGATGATGATGATGATGATGATGATGTTGACGTTGACGTTGGGGCAGTGGAGAGACGGCGTGGAGGAGGACGCAGGAGCTGTGGGTTCTTCTGGGTCTCTTTCTCAGGTGTTTCCTACGGGGGACGAAACCTGGCCAGTTTACTGTTTCCAAAACAATTTAGTTCATCATGATAGTGTTTGTACTACACATGGCATCAACAACAGTGCAACAGAATTCTCACCGACAAGGCACGATTTTTACATCGTGCCGATTGCGGTTGATTGGCTCGTGCACTGGTCTGGCCGGGCCTCAGGTCGTGGTTCGTCTGCACCCCATCTCAGTCGTGGTTGTCTTCAGTTGACCCGATTCCTCCTTCCCCACACTGCGGTCCTCCTCTCTCACCGTCAGCCCATGTAAACAGAAATATTTCAAATTAAGTTTCAAATAAATCTTAAATCAATGAAAAACCAAATTAAATAAATTAAAATCAAATCAAAATTTAAATATATTAAACAATTAAAATATATTAAACACTCCCCTTCTTGTTACAACTTATAGTTGTGACATAAAAGTTAAATAAAATAATTTAAATTGTTTAAATCGATGAAAATGGCTTTAATTCATGCACTACAGTACAGTACAGTGGGCACAGGGGGACAGCTGCACAGTGTCAGTACAGTGTCAGTCATAAGTAATACGCCTCAGGGGCGAGAAGCGACCTTGTGTCCTTCTCAACAATGGGGTCTAATTTGGTTGTTATGGTAACCGGGGACGTGACGTTCCCAACCAAGGGATTGTGGGTAATGGAGTTTTAACAGTAAATGTATTCATAACAAGACAGGATAGAACCAAAACAAAATACCATAGACAGAAAACAATTAGAATGTTGACGAAAAATAGGAGAAAGGAACGTCTAAACAGAGACATGTTCCCAAAACAATTCTCTCACACACAGACCATCTGACCTTGAAGGCTCCAGGTGGTTTCTCACATACACGGTGACACACACGCACACACACAAGTGCACGCACGCACGCACTCTCATACCGGGTCAGAGACACAGAGTTTGGGGGGGGGGGGGGGGGGTTGACAAGATGAGGGAGGGGGGGGCGGCATGCCCGCACACTCTCTCAGAACACCACTCACACGCACTTCCCCAAAATTTGTGCACACCCTCACACATACAGTAGCCTACGGCAAACTCATTCTCACAGAATCCATTCATCACATAAATGAAATTATTGTATAATACACAGCCAGAAGCCTCTAGCAGTTTTTAAATCTTAACGTTACAACAGTTTAAATGAATTTAGGCATCAATAATTTGAGTTAGTTATTCTTAGTCTTAAATCTTAACTTTAATTTCTCAGAGACATTTTAAAACGTCTTAAAAGTACTTAATATTACAGAAAACAGAACTGGTCAGTAACATAGTCAAAGATAAAAATATTGTTTCTCAATTTCCAATGGCTTGGCGCAAAGCCATGAAACTGAGAGACCCAAATAAACACAGTATTTATCGGTACATAAACAGATAACAAATAATGACAAAACACTCCGCAAATTGATCTAACAGACACTGACTCGCGGAGGACAAAAACATCAAGCTGATTTAAAAAACGCACGCTTGGAACAATTAAACTATAACCAACAGGCAGACTAACAGCACACGCCCTAGGTTAAAGCCAAACAAATAATGACAACAAGTTGAACAACAACTTGTGGAAGACGACGACCGTACCGAAAAAGTTAAAGTCTGAAAATCAGTATTGTCTCTGCCTCATCACAATGAGAGAGCGAGAGCACGAACCAGAAATAGTTAAAAATAGATTAAAGGTGTTGTACATACACCCTGAAACAAAGATGAAACAAAGAGTTTTACGACCATCTGTATCTAGTAGATAAGGGTTAATTTACGACGCGTGTCAAACCAAAACATTATTAGGAGCGGACTCCTCCAACGGAGAGAGAACATAATTCACAAATCATATCAATTATCATTACATTAACATCGTTAATTCAAAATTCAACAGACACGACACGTTACGGGGACTAAGTAAATATGTACTTATCTTAATCATCTTAGGAATTTGCCAGGCGCAGAGATCCAGGCGCAGACAGGACCGGGGGAGTATCCAACCTCTTGTGTCCGATGGTCCAACACGGTCCGCTGCTCCCGGATGTCCACGCAGGTTCCACATTAATCCAAAACTCAGATAACACTGTTGTCCAAATAAAAACCTTTGTCTGAAAATACAGAAATGTAGGATTCCAGCTTTGGCTGGTTCTTTTAAAGCGTGTCGGAGCGCTTTGGCCAGCCCTGGTGAGAGAAGGACCGTACCGGTCCTCAAGTCCCCCCCTGGCTGGTCAAACCCACCGCAGCTTTTCCAGTCGAGAAGGACCACTTAATAATAAATTATGGATCTCTAAATCCATAGTTAAAATAAGACAAAGAGCCAAAGGACTATATTTCTTTAGATTGCTGTATTCTTGAGAGAGCAGACAAAGAAGACAAAACAGTGCGCATATCATCCTAGTGGTATGCTCGATAATCTCTCCCCACCCTAACGGCAGGACAGAGGATTCTCTCTCTCCTCCCAGATGGAGGAGAACAGTATATAAAGAGTACAGTTTATGACAGTAAGAAGTCGTGGAACTTATTGATTCGTTCCCATATCATAACAAGGAAGTAACAGGAAGAAAGTGACACGTAGTGTTGGTAATTTTCCACCACTCGTGACTTATATCAGACAGAGGAAGACAGTGAGTCTGGTGACATACAGTATAAACCAAAACATGATTCTATTCAGGGCATTCAAAGTTATTATGACCTTTAATCAGTTTGCCTGAACCTACAGTATGCAACCAAAATGTGGTCTCTTATACTGTGAGTTCAGTTCATAATAATATCTTATATGGTCATATGAGCTTCATACACCAATAACATAATTATGTATCATAATTTATCCTAACAATAATAAATAAGGATTTATTTTGTTGCTTTTTATTTCGTGGCTCGTGAACGTTAAAACAAAATCCGTCCCGTTTTCATCATTAGGTTTCCCCCCCTGTTGCATGAGACTGGTTGCTGCGGCAGGCCCTGCACCGTGCACCCTGTTGAGAGAGAGACATTTAATTTAATTTTAACACACACGATCCTGTCCAACAAACGCAACGCTGATGGCGGATTTGTTCACGTCCAGTATGTGCGTCCCAAAGAATGGATTTCCCGTAAAAAGTAAGCTGTTGTGTTACTGTTTTAACAGCAGTATTTGTATTTCTGTTTAATATATTTGTAGGCCTAAATCTACTTTGTTGCAGCGAAAATAACCAACCAAACCAGTCCATTTATATAACATTTGCGATCATTTATACAATTCAGCTGTGTTTGCTCGTGTCATCATGATGAGGTCATAAATCAGCCATGCCCAAATATAGATTTTACGGGTTTACATGCTTACTCAGTTATTCGTTATGTGAAAGTCCTATGACGTCTATGATATCTGACATCATCATACATACATTCCCTTTTATGCCCATAAATGGAGATCCCCTCTGTAGAACCAGCCACTGACATCACTGTAATGTCAGGGGAACCAAATCCCTTTTATGCCCATATATGGAGATCCCTGTGATGCCAGGGGAACCAAATCCCTTTTATGCCCATATATGGAGATATGGAGATCCCCGTGTTGCCAGGGTAACCAAATCCATTTTATGCCCATATATGGAGATCCCTGTGATGCCAGGGGAACCAAATCCCTTTTACGCCCATATATGGAGATCCCTTATGTCATCAATATTAAGCCCATATCTGTGAATATCTTTGGGTACCAGATGTCTCCATATATGGTTAAATGGTCCGATATACATCACTGGCCAGAAGACCAAGAAATGGTGCAACCTCGCCCTTTGCTTTTCTCCCTATAGGCATCTTACTGGTAGGTAGTTTAATGAGGAATGCAGAATGGTGGTAGGTAGGTAGTTATGGCCTTTGATGTAAGATTTTCACTTTCTAGGATAACTATATTTGCTATTCCCAGATGATGCCCTTTTAGGGTACCCCTCATGCCCATATATGGAGATCCCCAGGCTTTACTAATTAACATAAGTTTTATGCCCATATATGGAGATCAGTGTCCCAATGTCATCAGATATATGGGCATAAATGGACACAGGCAAACTAGATGGGCTGTATGGATATCCAGATGTGTGATGTAAGTGTTTTATTCCAAATGTGGCACCCCACAGACATATTTCCAGAAACAAAATCCCTTTCATGCCCATATATGGAGATTTCTGATGTCATCAATCCCAGGCCCTGTAAAAAACATGGTTGCTATGGTATGAGCAACTTATGTCTCCATATATGGAGATTCAACTTCAATGAGTAACCATGGCAAACTGTCAACTGCCCGTATGTCTTGATAATTGGTAAAACAAACTTTTGGCCTATTTGTGGAGATAAGCGACCAACGGTCGCTTATCTCCCGATTAGGGAGTCTTACTGGTGTAGGCTAGTTCTTGTGAAAAGGCATAGGCCTACATTTTTACATTGAATTGGTTGCAGAAGCTATTTGAAGACATTCGAAACATTTTAAGTAATTTTAACACAAATTACAGATACACAATTTGTATGGGGGACCCTGGCATTTTCTCCCTGCAGGGGGTCCGTCCAGGACCGTCCTACATGAAAAAGTTTGTGAAGCTCAATCAGTGTTCGCCACACGTCACGCACAGTCTCACACACGCTAGGAAGAACTACAACACTGGTTCCCAGTGGGGCGGAGCCGCGGGACCATAGAGTTATAATAGGAAGGGCGGGACATTCAAAACGTTTTCAAAAAACATTCCCAAAAAACTAAGACTTGCAATAAGAAAAAAAAAGCAATGATCTAATAATTTCATTAGACAATAAATAAAATAAAAATCTAAGAAATTCCATAAATTAGAAAACAAATGTAGTGAAAATTGCCGACCATCTTGTAGATCTGCTGTTTTCATCACGGGGCGGGCTAAAAACTGTCTAAAAAAAGTTTTGGGAACCACCGAACTACAAATCCCATAATTCCTCAATGTGGGGCAGGAAACACGTCAGCGCGTAGCACTCCGCCGTCGCAGGATAGGACCCTCCTTCATTCAGCTGTCAGACTTTGGCCACCCTAACCTAAAGTGCAGCTTTTTTGTTTTAGCAAACTGCACAACAGCCAAGCGCTCGCCTTTTATTCAAAGTCGTGCATCGATCAGGTAATCGATCCGTAGCCCCTGCGGATCAGCGGCAGAAGAGCGACGATTGCACGGGAGATAAAACGTAAAAGCCAATCTTTCTTTTTGATCGTTGCTAGCTCCTCTTTTTTTTGCACGAAAGAGAGGGTAGATGCAGGGAGGGAGGGAGTGAAAAAGGCAAAAAAGTCTTTGTGCTTCCCTTCCCCCTTCATCAAAGCAAAGGGGAAATGTCTCTCTCCAAAGGAGGTAAGGATTTGTTACGTTCGGCCTGCTGTTATTTTATCATATGTTTTAATCATGTGCACATTTTGGAGCGCGATTGTGTGTGTGCGTGCGTGTGGAAGTGGGAGTTAGCTGCTATTATACTGTCGCTGTAACCTTATACCAACCAGGTGGAAATAAACTGCACGCTGCCTGGTTGGTGCCTGTGCCTGGAGAGAGAATCAAAAACCAGAAGGTCTATTATATATTAGTGGTTTTCAAACCTTTTCAGCATAATCAGGTCCATTATTTATTCCGCATTTGAGCCACGGACCACTATTTTGATGAGATGTAGCCTCTCCGACCCCAAGACTTGGAATATTTTGTTATCGGTTGGATAAGATTTTGAATTCCATGCTGCTGTATTGATGTGGTACCATCCGGGGGGATAACAGGCATACGTTGATCGAAATAACAATTCTCTACATTCTATAATTGTTTAGACTTCTTGTAACTTGAGTAATGCAAATGTTTAACAATAATTAAACTCTTGAGAGCTTAAAGTGAAACCACAATTTGGTTTCACTTTGCGCTCTCAAGAGTTACAGATCTATAAGGGTCCATTTGGTTTGCAACTCTAAACGATTTAGCTGGGGACCACCTGGAACCCCCCCAAGGACCACTGGTGGTCCCCGAACCACTGGTCTATTTTATTATTGCTGCTTCTGTCATCACGAAACTGCCATCCCCCGGGCAGTGAAACATCCGCCACGGAGCCTGAGGATTTATTAATATTATCACTTAAATATATTATAGTCATCCACGTTGAGAGCGTGCAAAATGCTACATATCGTATTCATAAACAGAGGATGTTACTATGTGTTTTACGTGTGCATTATATTTTTTAAGATAGGCCTACTTATGTTGACGTTGTACACTTGCCAACCCTCGGTGTAGATGGATATAAATATGTTTATTATTCAGCCAGAAATGCTGTATCTTCTGGCTGCACAGCTCATTTGGGCCTAAACTAATGATAATGGTTATTATAATGGTGTAGGCCCAGCAACACCACAGGTGTTTTTCAGCCTTGTGGTTGTCATGACTCATTGACTGACTGGTGTTAGTTGGGTCCTTGTGATTGGTCAAGTTGGGCAACAATTTATTTTTAGAGTCTCATCATCATCTTAAAAACTCTCCCCACCTGTAAATCGAAATATCTTAAAAATATTTCTGCTCGCCTTGGCAACAATTCAATCTATAACATGCCTATATCAATTACACATCTTTGCTGGTTTAAATGTGTAAAAAACCAACAACAAGAAATGGCATTGTTTTAGAAAATCCACACCTTGGAAAATCAAGGTCCTTCCCCCTGCGTCAGACATGGAGGGCATGATGATGATGTCAATTTACATTTCAAGTTCACCGCGTGCTATTACACAATCATACTAGCGTTACCATGGTCGGGAGTACACACTGTTTTGAGAGGGCCGTGCAGATTGGCTGTGTGTGCTGCTCAGGCAATCATAGCCTTTGGCCTACCATGGCATGTTTTGACTTGCATTCCCAGTGACTGCTGCAGACGTTCACTGTTGACACTTAACTGGCTGCAAGCAGTCTGGCATAGCTGCTACACAGCTTCTTTACTGCTATTGTTGTGCAGATGAGACCAGCGCAAACCACATTTCTGACCACTTTGCAGTTAAGTTGGGGCTTTGGTTGATAATGGGCGGAGAACGCCTAAGTGCAATGCAATGCAATTTGCAGCATTGCATTGGCATGTTCAGAGATTTGATTCCCCTAACGCCGGTGATAGGGTTTGTACGGAAGATTATCTGTGCGTGACTCATCATTGTCCATATACGGACCTGCTCCGGGGCCCCGGAGCTTCCTGATGGTGACTCGCCACACAGCTACTGACACTTTGATCCCTTATGCACAATCCAGGAATTCTTTGTATAGTTCTCTCCGCATTCACAAGTGTCTTCTGAACACACCAGCGTAGGCCCCAAGTCAATCGGTGTGTCTTTGTCAGCTCTAAAGGCTCGGCTGTTTAGTTTCACAGTTTGGCTCGGTTCAGAAAACGACATGGGCAGGTCTTGTCACAGAACGCTACAGGAAAAGCCTCAGCCCAATGAGGACAGCAAGCAGCCTGGCCAAGTGAAGTGACATCATATTTCCCAAAGGGTCCTGGACAGCTGTTGTGTTCTGAGAGGATGTGTCCAGTGTGACAGACTGAGTCATCTTCCAGGACTTCCACTCTGCAGCCTCAGACCACAAACGGACAGCACACACGTGCCCCGTGTTGACCACGTATGACTGGCACCCTGACACCCACCTGCTACCTGAGAGAGCAACATGCCATGTGGTTGTCGTAGTCGATTGCAGGGGCATCACAACTTAAGGGGGGGGAAAGTGGGACTGAGTTACTAAGGCCCAAGGTGGAGGGGCCTCGAATTATTTTATACTTTACCTATTGAAAAATACCAGATATACAAGCTCAAAGCTCAGCACCAAGTGCCTCGCTGCAAGCTTATTGATCTGCTATTTTTGAAAAGTCGTGAAAATGTGTGCAAGTCTTTGAATATATGTATTTTTCATGCGAACATTTTTGCAACTCAAATTCTGCTTCTGGTGGGGTCCCTGGAACTAAATATTTTGAGAAGGGGGTCTGTGGCCAAATACATATCCTTTTGGGGGTCCATCACATGAAACAGTTTGAGCACCACTGACATAGAAACGTATATTCAAAGACTTGTCTTGCACACATTTTCACGATTTTTCAAAAATAGCAGATATACAAGCTTGCAGCGCGGCACTCGGTGCCGCGCTGTGAGCTTGTATATCTGCTATTTTTCAATAGTTAACGTACCCAGGGCCCAGAATTTGGTGCGACACCCCTGGTCAATTGTGCCTGTAAACATGCACAGCTTGCCCGTGTCCTGTAATCGTTGGATGCATGTAGTAGGTGTCTCTTTCAAAGTGATATTGAGCTGAAAATGGGCTGCGTTTTATGACAGACAAATTATGGATAGAACTGAACTTGGCGTCCTGTGTTGCTCTTCGTGCGGCGCCAGGACATAGCTGGAGCTCCCTTAGAGCTTTGACATGCCATGTTGTGCTAGATTAGATGTCTGTCGTGTATTTAAAGTATGCAAACTGTTTGTTTTCCTTCACTGACTGCACTCCTTGACACAGCACAGAGCTGAGTAGTGTGGGATTCAGCTTGCTATCTGATATAGTGGACGGAACAATAGACTGCTGTATTTGTCACATCATAGGGAGGTTATTGTGAATGCTCCTTATTTAGTTACAGGGGAAATGCTAATCTATTTTTAGTGACCATGTGTGATTAAAGCACACGTGAATCTTTGTTGCACAGAGAGAGATTCGACGGAAGTGCTCCGGTGTTGCCTATTAAGCCAATGACGGGAACAAACATCAACACCAACATCCTTGTCAAAAAGAATTTGTTGAGCTGTTGAGTTTTTCTTTGTTTTCCTGATAGGCCTGCTAGCTGGGTCATTCTGGCACGGACCCATGGCCCCTTGTGGGAAGTCCCAAGGCTAGGCACTGCTGGTAAAACATGTTTATGAATGGACTGCCACTACTTTCACTGAGAAGGGTCGCAGAGCTCCGGGGCTTGACAGCGACATGTTTATGTTTGTCTTCCACTAGAGATTGACGAATGTAATATCGTTGAACGCTTGAGATTCTGAAAACATTAGGTAGCGTGGGCTTGTTTGCAATGATGGCAAATAAAAAAATAAAAAACCTGTAAGACGGGAAGGAAGCCTTTTTATTTCCTTGGGGTCCCCCCCCCCCCCCCCCTCCATTTCTTTCCCTCTGAGTCATCATACCAATGAAGATTAGTCATTTACAGTACGTTTGCTTCTCTGTCGTCTCTCTCTATTGTGCTGGGACTCAACTTTGAGTACACCTAATCTGATTAGATAGCAAAACAATGTAAATAGTAAATAGTGTTTAGCTCTAGCCTAAATTCGACACAACATCAAAACCCCCTTATTCTCTGAATGAAACATTATTATCCACATGCCCATTTCGTTATCTTTAGGTCAACCACAGAAGTTATAAAGACAATTTATAGATGATCTAAACCAGGAGCCTTCAACAGGTGGTCCGGGACCCCGAGGGTGGTCCTCAGGGTTACTACAGGGGGTCCTCCAAATCTTGTGTGATAGAAACTTTTTTCTTTTCTTTTTTATATTAACCACTTGAACCCTAACGTCTGAGAACTTTAGCCAAAAATAGCAGATCTACAAGCTCACAACACCTAGCAGCGCGAGGCGTTGTGAGCTTGTAGATCGGCTATTTTTGGTAAAGAGATTTGGTGTAGAGGGGAAAAAGAGCAGTTTATTATTTATTGACAGTTCAAGTGGTGAAATATCTGAAAACGCAAATTGACATGAATCCAAAATACACTGATGATTGTGCTGTCAAAGGATTAAACTGTATGAAATCTACAAAAAGGTTGTGGGGGTCCCTGCTTCATCTCTCTCTCTCTCGCTTCATCTCTCTCTCAACCCCTGATCTAAACATTAGATCTTAAGCGTTAGATTCTAAAACCTTTCACCTCTCTCTCTTGCAGGGAAGAAGAAGAGCCCTGGGCTGAAGTTGTCCAAAGAAGTGTTTGAACAGCCCCCACCAGCAGTAGCGGCGTAAGACTCTTCTCTTATCAGGGTTAGGTCGAAGGGTGGAAGCAAAATAAAACTGTTCTCGCTTTTCTTGTGGAATGCCTCTTTAGGAGAATTGGTAATTTATAATTGTCCACCATGGTCCCATATAGAAACACACTGGAAAGAAGAGAGGAAATATGTATGTGCATGTGCCTTAACCACTTAAAAGCATCGGTATTGTGGGGGAAACTTATGCAGAAATTTGCAGATCTACTAGCTCAGAATGCACCACGTTGCGATGCATTTTGAGCTTGTACATTGTGAGCTCAACAATGTATGAGATTTAACTGGTTAATTGACCTCATATGTATATATGCCTTATAGCAATATTAACTTATATTTAACCCATTTAGAACGGGTACACATTTTGTGTATCATTATTTTATGCTTTAACTATTGAAAAATAGCAGATATACAAGCTCACAGCGCAGCACTCGGTGCCGCGCTGCGAACTTGTAGATCTGCTATTTTTGAAAAATCGTGAAAATTAAAATTTTGACCCGATTCTATAAGTGTCTTTTGGATCCTTCTAAGATTTTTTGAAAAACCTATGTTTCTATGTCAGCAATCTGGCCAGCCAGCGTCAAAGAAAAGGACCTTTTCACTTAACTGGAGCTCAGTTAGTCTGTTCTTGAGAGACTACTATGTCAGTGGTGCTCAAACCTTTTCATGTGAAGGACCCCCAAAATGATATTTATTTGGCCACGGACCCCCATCTCAAAATATTTAGTTCCAGGGACCCCCCAGAAGCAAAATTTGAGTTACAAACGTTCGCTTTGAAAATATATAATATTCAAAGATTCGCACAGATTTTCACGACTTTTTCAAAAATAGCAGATCTACAAGCTCGCAGCGCGGCACTCGGTGCCGCGCTGTGAGCTTGTATATCTGCTATTTTTCACTGGTTAAAGCATTCAATCATTTCTAGGCCTAAATGGGTTAATATCATCAATTATTACAATAAGCGTGCGTACATAATGTATTTGACAAATCACCATATGCAAATATCCTGTTTTTGCTTGTTCCTCTCCTGCAGGCCCCCTCGAGATCTTGACTCTAAAGCCTGCGTGACTATTGGAGATAAGGTAACGACGGACCTGAGCAATAAATATATTCCTCCTTTCCGTCTTTGGCTTAAAACTTGCATCATGGAGATGCCTAAAATAGCAGATCTTATATGCGTCACATGATCAAGGCTCGTTGTTGTTGTGAGTTTATAGATCAGCTATCGTATAAATCAGGCTTGCACTCAAAATGTCACTGTGTGCTTTCTTTCTCTCTTGTATCTAGAATTTTGTTGTGAAGGCAGATGACTTGGAGCAGATTGGCGAGCTGGGGCGAGGGGCATACGGGGTGGTGGACAAGATGAGACATGTGCCCAGTGGCGTTATCATGGCTGTCAAGGTAAGCGCACTGCTCAGGTTACCTTGACTTGGCTGAGCAGTGAACACAGTAGATGTACAACTGCTTTTAAAATAGTGCTGTGAGTCACATAGATGTACTCAACATATGCTCTCAACTTGGGGCATGTCCGGATCGATTCTGTGACAGCAAAAAGAAAGAACAGCTGGGGTAGCTTAAGAAAATTGGAGTATTTAAAGGCTTTCACCAAGTCTCTGGAGAATGGATCATTGATAATATTTGAAATGGAAGCATGAAAACAAAGTGGGTTATTAATGCTTGTTTCTAGGGATGTCCCGATCAAGTTTTTTTTGCTTCCGATCCCGTTCACATATTTTTGCTCCCTATCCGATCCCGATCTTTCCCGATCCGATCTTTTGGCAATGCATTAAGAACAAAGAAAAGAAGAAACACATTCACGATGTGCATTAAGGTTGTTTTTTACTGTATCCATGGATATACTGTAGCTTCTTTTTTCTCACTTAGTGCAGCATTGGATCAAAACAAAAATAAAAATAAAGCTTATCAGCTTATTTTTATATATTATTAAAAGAAAATCACGATCTTCTTCTCCCAATTCCGATCCGATCTTTTTCACCCCGATCCGATACGGGATCGCCGATCCCGATCGGGACATCCCTACTTGTTTCTTTTGCCCACTGAACACCGGAAACTACAAGTGTTATTTGCAAGATCCCACATGAGAAATTGTGAATCTATGCATGACAAAGAAAGCAAAAGAAAACTGGCAAAATATGGGAATCTCTAATAAAACTTGTCTCCCTATGTTGAAGGCCTGCACCACAAAGTGATTCGCCTTTTCCCTATTTCACAGTGCATGGTTTTCATGTCTCTAATCTTGCTTTTAAACCAGAGTTGATTCCATTCTCATCCCATTAGCATCAATACAGCTTCAGTTAAAATTGGACTTGCTATATAGATTGTAGTCTGGCTTCAAAATAAGACTTGCTTAGATAAGCTGATGTGAAACCTTTGTATGTGATTTGTCAACACAGATTATTTTGAAGTCTGCATGTACTAGAAGTTCACAAACTCACTTAATGGCGATTTAGGTGCATGGTCATTGTTGTGTCTGTGCCTGTTAATATTAATAGCACCATTAACATTTAGCACCATTAGACACCTTGAGGTGTCACGCTCAAAGGGTTTTAATATATTTTGTTTTGTTAAGTAGGGCGGGTAGCCAGTGAGAGAGAGCAGTGTGAGATCGCACTTAAGGCGTTACCTCTACATATACACAATGGTCATGAATAAAATAAAACATATTTTCGTGAGGACTGGGGTCGTGGACCACTCGCGAATGGTAACTAGGGATGGGACGATATGAAAACGATTTACGATATTATCGCGATAATCAAAATCCATTATCCTGGGGCGGAACATTTGCCAAAAAATAGCAGATCTACAAGCTCACAACGCGTCGCGGCGCGTTGTGAGCTTGTGGATCGGCCAATTTTTGTCAAAGGCATTTGATAGAGTGAAAAAAAAGACTGTATCAAGTACTACTATTTTAATATTTTGCATTGGCCTTGAGTGGCTTTCAGTTAGCCCGCCATAGCTGACTATGGTGGAAGTGGATTATTTAGGTAATGGACGACACAGGCATCCTGCCAGGGGCAGCAACTTGGCGGAACAGCATGGATGCTCGCCCCCTTTAAAAAAAAGTGATATTTGCACATTTTCAGTTTGAGTGATATTTTCAGTTTTCCATTTCTCATATGCACATCACGTCAATGATATCATGTCCCTCTGTGGGTCATTTAACCATGGCTGAGTGAGCTCTTTGACTCTAGTCTGTGAGCTAGTCAGGCCTGGAAAGGTCTCCCACACAGAAGTACGTGATGGGGATGGGGGTTGGGTAGGTTGACGTCACCGCAGGTCTCCCCAGTGGAAGCCAGAGGTAGGGTTAGTTTGGGAATCTATTGAACCTTGAGTTAGTAATGTAACTCATACCACCAAATGCTGTTCAATCCAATCTTTATTTCAGACTCAAGGTCCATATCACATACCAAATGACAAATTACACAAATCGGTACAACCTAAAAAAATCTGTCCACATAATATGCTAAAAGTCTGTAGAGGCTGTTGCACCAATTGACCAACGTCTCCAAATCATAGAACCGATTAGAAGTAGAACTCATCACAGGGTTGATTAAACTCACAATAACACAGTTGTCAGACTGTTCTAAACAACACATGAAATTGGACATGAGGGGCTTGACAGGTAGGCACTCCCAAGCTATGCCGTGGTTACTTCTGTTTGTTATTTATGAGACTTATTGAGCGGTGCTCCTGGAAGGAGCTAAGCTCCAACATCTGGCTTTGTCCCCGGGCTCTGAAGCATGGCCTACATCTGGCAACACATCGCCCAAAGTTTGTTGTACGCCCAGGGTCACATTGGCCAAGCTTTGCGGGATGCTTAACACATGCGAAGCCAAGGTTTCTAACATTTCTAGCTGTTGCTGCTGCCGTCGTTCACTTACGCTTTATTTTGAAGATCCTCAGAAGCTTTGTGCGAGTGTCCACTGACGATTGAAGAAGAAAATCCATTTATTTACAATCGCTCGCGAAACTAAAATCCAAACCGGGGCGTTCTTTGCACCTCATTCATAGATAAAGCCCTTTTTATGTTTCAGCCTAGAATGGAAATCAATGCAGCCTTGTCGCGCCATTTTCTCTCTCTCTCTGAGCTACGGGGTGACGTATGGACTAGGGTCATTCACATGGCACACAGCATGCACATAGAGCTGTACAAGTTAACCCCTTGTTGTCTCGTTGAGGGACGAGACAACTCCTTTTGGCAGAGTGACCCCTAGTGGCCTTATCTCGTTACTGAACGAGTTTGGCTCCTTGGGTGTTAAAGAAATGTCCTCATAAATCGCACCGCTCACTTCACACTAGGTGTGATTATCTTTTATATATAAATTACTTACGGTAATAATAATCAAATTGTTATTATGAAAGAGGAGTTCGCCCAGGTCGCCATACAAGCTAGAACAGCCTCTGGAACCTGGCAACCCGTATCAATGATGCAACTTTGTCTCCGTCTGCAGAGGATCCGGGCCACAGTCAACACCCTGGAGCAGAAGAGGCTACTAATGGACCTGGATATTTCCATGAGGACGGTGGACTGCTTCTTCACCGTCACGTTCTACGGTGCCCTCTTCAGAGAGGTCAGTAATATACCCTGAGGCCTGTCACCCTTTGTCAGCCTTCTGGTTGGTCCCTGACTGACCAACCAGCACGCTCTTTCTGCCTTGTTCAGCCCTGGTTCTGCCTCAAGGTTGTTTATGTTTTTTTTTTGGGTGGCAAAAATATATATGATATGCCCAGTCACTATACTGCACCTGTGATGTTACTTTTTTATGAAGCAACTGAAAAACACATAATTTCAATTGTAGTGGATGGTTTTTGTCCAACCAGGAAACGGCAACCAATGGCTGCAAACAGGGGCACCACCACGGGCGGGACTTTACAAAGTGTCAATTATTACATAATCGTCTAATCGCAATTATTTGACATAATCGCAATTATTTTGTCACAATCGTTGACATGTTGAAAAGTGTCCTTATATTTTCAAACATTTTCAAAAATATCAATGTCCTTTCCTTTTTTAAGTATAAAACTTATCAAATGTCAGTCATTTCTTTGTATATTTAGGTTATGTGTCATATCTGCTGTGTGCAACTTCAAAGCATACAAGCCAAACAAATGTAATTGTCCACAACAAAATCTTTAATCACGATTATTTGAGTGACAATCATCGTGTTAAATGTCATAATCGTGACAGCCCTAAATACCCTATATACTTTGTTGACTGGAGTTCTGCAGGGGTCTATACTTGCCCCATGAAAATAGCACCTATAAGCTCACAACACATCACAACACACTGTGAGCTTTTTAGATCTGCTATTTTCACTAAATGTTAATTCACATATTCCATAAAAGGGACAAGGACGGAATTAATTTGCAAGTGTGACTCATGTCGCGTCAACCACACTGGTTAGACTGACACAATATGTCCATATATGGGCATTCCCAGATATGGCCTTAACCTGCTTGCTGCCTTCAATTGCCAGAATCTTAACTTTTAATGTTTTTAATGTGCACGAGGTGCACGGGTCATGCACTGATAATGCACAGATGCTGCACCACACGTGTGCACGCCATTCACAGCTTTCAAACAAAAATAATCCGCTTGGAAATCCGTTCATGCATTCAAAAGATCTAGGCTATTGTGTTTTCTTCAAATGTAAACAAACATAGCTGCCATGTTTGAAAGATAGAGCTGTTCTGGGAGTCGAACATGGCATTTTGTGATCATTCCATTCCATGGGCTTAATATTGATGGGCATAAAAGGGATTCTATTAGTGTGGTTGCCCTAACCAGGCATCATCTGGGAATCAGATGTAGATGTCAGCTCCATATATGGAGATCTAAGTGATGATCCAGTCGTCTCCATGTATGGATAATCCGGATTTGATGAGTTCAGTGTGGTGATCTTCATATATGGATATCCAGGTGATGATAGTCAGCTGTCTTGGCCATATGGAGCGTCCATATATGGGCATTGCCAAATATGGGCTTAATATTGATGACATCCGGGATCTCCATATATGATTGCCAGAACAGGCTGTCTTGGTCATTGAGTCAACAATGTGATGTCACAACAGGTCAGCTATAGACATTGAGGCGTTACCCACTCACTCACTGACTGACTCACTGACGGACAAGATGTGCTGGTTTTCATTTTGTAATTGCGACCTACAGTCGCAATTACAACATGCCCAGAATTGGGACGCTAGTGTTCAAGTGGAGAGAAAAACAATAATGTGTAGGATCCTAGACTCTAGATCAGGGTTCCCCAATTAGTTTTCCACAAGGACCGAATTATGTCTAGGGTACCAAGCCGAGGGCCACAACATTGCAGGGGGAAACGGTGGCGTTCCCACTACTCCAGCCACAGTTTTCGTCGTTGTCGGGTGAAAATCTTGTATGTCCAAAACCGTTCGTTTTGAATTTATCATTTTAAAAATGATTTAACAGCCGATGATTTAACAGCCGATCTACAAGATCTACAAGCACACAACGCCTCGCGTGCGAGGCGTTGTGTGCTTGTAGATCGGCTGTTTTCACTACTTTTGTGTGACGGCCTTGTATGATTTGCGAAAGAACGTACAAATTTGGAGATACGAGATTTCCACCCGACAACGACGATATACTAGTGTTGTTGCTGCTCTTATACCACCATTATTACTGGGGTTGGTGTGGGCCAGACAGTAGCCCCCCTCGGGCCGCAAATGGCCCGCGAGCCACCTATTGGGGAACCCTGCTCTAGATCCTACACATTATTATGAGTATCATCTTGGTACGTTTCATGTACGATCATCCTGACCATCTGACTTAATGCTTGTTCAACGCTGTGTTGTCAGGGGGACGTGTGGATCTGTATGGAGCTGATGGACACCTCTCTGGATAAGTTTTATAAGAAGGTCATAGAGAAGGGCATGACCATCCCAGAAGACATCTTGGGAAAGATCACTGTAGCAGTACGTCTATGACTTCTATATCAAAATGTTTTGTTTTTCCACCGCATTTTCATTATTTCATTATTATTTTTTTGTCATGCTGTATACCCATGGTTCTCAACCTTTTCAGGCTGCGACTACCAAAATATTCATATTTTTACTGGGGATCCCACAACCCTGCACAAGCACTTGGAATTGTTGAAGTTGGCATTATATTTCGTTTTACTCGATCTGTTCCATTGTGAGCATGTATATCGGCTATTTTCACAATTTATGCTTCTAATATTTGACAATTTGCTCAATGTTTGACCAGAGGTCCTAAAAAGGTCTTAAAAGTCCTTAAATTGACACTTTAGAAATGTGCAGATACTCTCTATACACATATACTGTATCTTCGTTTGTTTACTGTTGAGTAAGAAAACAATGTTTCACACCTGGGGACCCCCAAAAATAATTTGCAGTCCACTTTTCATGCCTAATATCCCTGGTTCGTTGATCACTCTTCTCCGTCTTTGGTCCTTTGCAGATAGTTAAGGCATTAGAGCACCTGCACAGCAACCTGTCAGTGATACACAGAGGTAAGCAGAGAACTGTATTTGTATCATTATTCTTTGGTCAATTTAGACTCACTTACAAAGACATACGTTGCCTGTTGCTGATCAAAAAAAAAAAACGATTTCCCTTTCCAGATGTGAAGCCCTCCAATGTTCTCATCAACACTCAGGGCCAAGTGAAGATGTGTGATTTTGGCATCAGTGGCCATCTGGTGGACTCGGTAGCCAAAACAATGGATGCTGGCTGTAAGCCCTACATGGCGGTAAGCAGGGTCTTGGGAGAATTGGACAGAGACTTGTAGCATAGAACAGTGGTTCTCAACCTTTTCAGGCCGCGACCCCCAAAATAATCATATTTTAGCTGGGGACCCCCCCACCCTGATGAGCACTAAGAGTTTAGGCATTACATTGTGTATAACACGGTTCTATTGTGAAAATAGCCAATCTACATGCTCACAACGCCTCACGTTGCAAGGCGTTGTGAGCATGTAGATCGTCTATTTTCACAATTTCTACCTCTAATGTTTGATGACAATTTGGCCAGTTTCATTTGTCATTTTAGAGGTATTAAAAAGTCCTTAAATTGTCACTTTATAAATGTGCAGATACCCTCGATACACTTAAACTTTATGTTGGTTTGTTTACTGTTGAGTGAGTTTAGTAAAGTAATTAGTAAAAGTTAAACTTTACTAATTACTTTTGAGGCTCACTTAGGCTTGGTCCCAGGCAACATAACCAATCTTCAAGCCTCTTTTAATTGAGCCAGAGCATGACCTCATCATAGCTAGATTCCCTCCCAGCCATTTAGAAATCTTGTTTTTAGATGCCTTCCTAAGCACTGGGACACCTCGCCAGTGAAGCTTAAATCCATAATGTTGTTTAAAAAGGGGCCTATAATTCACCTCCTGAAACATGGTTTTACTCACAGGCTCTTCGATCATTCGGGGTCACCCAAATGTTTATAAACGATACTGTTATTCTAATGCTCTGCAAACATAATTAATATTTTTAATAATTTAACATGTTTGAAATCAGTACGAAGGTACAGTAACAAAACTATGCTAAAAGGATACCACAAAAAGCCCAGCGTTGCGTGTTTCCATTTGTTGTCCATAGCAGAAGCATCAATGACTTACTTATTGTCAAAAGGAATATTGCTGTCACTTATTGTTTATTGCTGTCAATTATCCTGTTGTAGCCTGAACGGATCAACCCTGACCTCAACCAGAAAGGCTACAGTGTCAAGTCAGACATATGGAGTCTAGGAATTACTATGGTGAGTAGAACTGCAATTCAACACGCACTTCGCCAGCTTTCATGTTTTTTTGGCATAAAGAGTTAAGTCCTATATAATTAGTCCTATGTCAGATATCGAAGATAGCAGATCTACAAGCTCACGATGTGTTGCATCAAAATGGATTTTATGTTTCACCTGTTATTTATGAACAGAAAAGGGGGGCTTGCAACTCACTTTTGATAGCTCCAAGTTTATTAATGACCACAAACTACAAAGCAGCTCTGATAGAGATATATCACCTGTTATTTATCACACGCAAAATAGGGATGCTAGGATTAAAAGGTAAACCAATATATTCTAACTCATCTCAATTATTTTAGATGTTATTTAATTCAATGTGTGATTGGCATAGAATCTACATACCAAACAGAAAATGTATAGTACCTGACTCAAAATACAAGCATCTGCCTTCAATAGGTTTTTATATTGTAGAACAGTAACCCTAACCCAGTACATCATGGAGCCCTGAACAAAACCTTCAAATCCAGCTCAGAAATAAAAAGCACGTTACAGTTTACTGAATGGAATCCTTTTGTTGTATATCTGATTCCCTGTCGTTTCTTCCTAGATCGAGCTGGCCATTCTGAAGTTCCCCTATGACTCGTGGGGCACGCCATTCCAGCAGCTCAAGCAGGTGGTCGATGAGCCATCTCCACAGCTGCCTACCGACCGCTTCTCCCCAGAGTTCGTAGATTTCACCTCCCAATGGTGAGTGAGCAAGCGAGCCTCTGACTCACTGTACACAATGGCTTGTTTTGCTTCCCTTGGTGTAAAATCAAGCAGTGGCTTCCAGTGTCCACCAGGGGTCAGTGTTCTGCTCTCCCTTTAGTAAACATGAGGCATTTCAGGAACATGCTCCCATGCTTATTTTTATATAACAGCTGTTCATGTTTCTACTTTTATTGCTAAGTTCAACACAATATAACATTCCCAGGACAGACTCATACATTGTAATGAAGCACTTATTTCCATTGTGGTCCTCTAACATAAAATGCTGGTGAATATTTTGTTTAATTATTATTTTTATAATGTTTTTTTTTTAATTTCCTCCCCATCTTAACAGCTTAAGAAAGAAGCCAATCGAGAGACCAGCCTACACAGAATTAATGGTAAGTTTGAATCTTAAATGTTATGGCATTGGGTACTGAATTCATTTAGCTTTTTTTCCTTTCCCTCCATGGTTTCCTCCATCCTTGAATTCCAGTCAGGGGGGCCAGTTGTCCGGATTTAAAATGAATCAAACACGGAACTGAAAGTTCCTATGATTGGCCGCTAGTTGCGCTGTTCTGGTAACAGAAGCAACATGTTTCTCCATAGGATTCCATTCATTTCCCCTGAACTTTTACGTTTGATTTTCTAACCTTAATAAACATTGTCACAAATACTTTATGGTTCGTGTCGCTTAGTGTAAAGCCTCGTTTCAATGACCATGATATGCGGTTTCTGAGAATATGGTCCAATCTATGTTATAATTGATGTTAAAGAAGGGTATGCTGTAGGAGGGGCTTGTGATCATAGTCTTGTGATGATTCTTCTTCGTGTGCTTTATTTTCGGCAAGCTCAAGACAATGTCCCATGTATCCCTGCGGTTGCACCTGACCATTGGCAGCCAATAGCATTCCTTGGTACCATGATGGCGACACCCATACAAGGGCAAAAAAAAAGCTTCATTTTTGCAGCATAGAAACCTTCCCACCATCCATATTTCTTACAGTCTATGATTCCAGTTCACTATGGCTCTTGCTTGTGTCCACAAGAGGCCAGGCTTCCCCAATTAACCCACCATCTGTGGTGTGCATTTGTTGTAAAATAGTAATAAACCCATTTAGTGTTCTGTACCTTTAATCCTTTCTGTCATCGACAGTGGTGGAAAGTAACTTGATTTACTCGAGTCATTTACTTTACTATAATTTACTTGAGTATTTCCATTTTTCAATTCTTACTACTTCTACTCCACTCCACTACATCTTAGTGGCAAATAATGTACTTTTTTACTTCACTACAGTTATTTGAAAACTTTAGGTACAAGTTTCATTAACCCCCGTTAAACCCCTATTGGATACTTGAAAAAACTTGTGAATGCAACATTCTGCATAATGATTACTTTTACTCTTGTCCCTTTTTCTTTTTTCTTTTTTAATTTTTATTTGCAGTTCGTTACATGTACATACATTCACAAGGTCAACATATTACATCATTTTGATTATCACACTCAGTCCATTTTAAATGTTCGTGGTGTCATTTTGTTGGGTTCCATATTCAGTCCAGTTCTCCCATTTCTCAAGGAACAGTTCTTGTATCCTGAGTTTGTGTGTAAATCTCTCCATCACATACAGTACATTTCCTCCACAATGCACAGCCACTGCTCACAAGTTGGAGGGTCACTTTTATACCACAATCTTGTTATTGCTTTTTTGCTGGCTGCCAGCAGCACCTTGACCAGATACATGTGTCATCTCCATGTGCGTTTTACTCTTGGCATTTTAAGTATATTTTGATGCTAATACTTTTGTACTCAAGCGAAATCCTGAATACAGAATGTTTACTTGTAATAGACTATAGCCACGTCATGTGGTATTGCTACAAAAACATCCATTTACTTTTACATTTAACTCGTTTACTGTACTTACTGTACTAATGGTTTTCCATTGTTGTGGGCAGAGTTTAGCCCTGAATCTGCGACACAGAAAGCTGACCGGAATGAAAATGCGAATTTGAACTAATTCACTGCCCTTTAAAAAAATATACATTTTCAGGCTGAACTGCCCCGTCTCCATAGACTTCCATGTAATCCATAGTGCATGGATCATGCACGCCCATGCACAGATAATGCACCACGTGTGGGCACACGGTTCACAGCTTTCAAACAAAAAAATCCGCTTGGAAATCCGTTCAGGCCTTCATGAGATAGCAGCTATTATGTTTTCTTCAAATGTAAACAAACATGGTAGCCATGTTTGAAAGATGGGGTTGATATGGGGGTCAAACATGCAATTTTGCGGTCGTGATCATGCCTAGTAGAAGTGGCCGTGTCAGACAATGGGAATAACTCTGGGAAACTTGTGAGCGGGCCGTCTATGAGTTAATCTATCAGTTGCAGGCATAAACATTAGCCGACCGTTTCTACAACCGCGACGCGAGGCGGGACTACGGCTGCTATGACGTAATCGCCGTAGCGGTCAAAATCGTTAAGCAACAGCCTTCCGTGACGGGGTCCCACCCCTGTTACTGAACTCTGTGGTTCCCATGGCGACGCGACCACGCAGCAGGCGTTGTAGACGCTACGTGGAAAGGTAGTCTCTGGCGTTGTAGGGACGGCTGAGACGGCGGCAGGTTGATCTATCGAGCGCTGATCATTTCCGGTTACCGTTGTCATCTGCCGTTGCCGTAGCGTTGCTTAAAGTCGCTATTATAAAGATTCTGCAACTTCATGGAATATTTACAAAAATTGAAAACAAACAAGCCGCCAGAGATTAGAATGTGTATGTGTGCACATGCACAGAAAATAGCCATGAGCTACAAACTCACAACATGCATTTCTCCCGGTCAGGGTACGTCCACACATCAGTCTTGTAACGAGTGGAAACTCGTTACAAGACTGCACTAGGCTGCATCCAGGCAGTCGACAGAGGCGTTAACCCCCATCCACTCCCTCTGTCCCGTCCTGTCTGGATGCGCCCTCAGGAAGACCATAGTCATACATACGTCGCACGCCATTCCAAACTGTTTTCAGAGAGGCCACGTGACTTACTGTATCATACATGATAATTTCGGCCCGTGTCATAGGCTCTAAGTAAAAAAGAAACCATCAGTGAACTATTCCACAATCTCTGAATTCTATATAGAGTCTGGAACTACAGCTCCTGAACGGCGTGTAATGGAAACTGGCATTTCCGCTAATGTCATTTCTTCTAAGCAGCAAGCTAAATATGCTTAGATGAATTTTATTTATATTAGTAGGGCTGTCACAATTATTACATAATCGTCTAATCGTGATTATTTGACATTATCGCAATTATTTTGTCATAATCGTCATTATCTTGAATGTTGAAAAATGACCGAAATAGTGGAAATAGCAGATCTACAAGCTCACAACGCGTCGCATCGCGACGCGTTGTGAGCTTGTAGATTGGCTATTTCCACTATCAAAGTAGTAAGTTGTCAAATATGTCAGTAATTTATTTGTGTATTTAGATTATGTGTCATATCTACCATGTACAACTTCAAAGCCTAAAAGCCAAACAGAAATGTAATTATCAACGACAAAAACATAATCGCCAATTATTTGAGTGACAATTTATCATCATGTAAAATGTCATATTGTGACAGCCCTATATATTAGGATAAATGGTGCACGATGTGAAACGGAAAACAGAAGTGAGGAGGAGGCTTCACTTCCTCTTTAACCGGTTACTCATCGTTCTTCTAGCGTTATCCCAGACTGTACGACGGGAGCATTTGCAAATCACGGAGTCAACAGTCTGGCCACGCGAGACTAGTGTAATTCAGTAGCGTCAGTTCAGCAAAAGCTAAGGTATGGCAACACACCAGTCATGTTGCCATACCTTAGCAACAAGCATGATACATTTATTTTAAGAAGTACATTTTTTTCCCCCCGTTTCTACGGGCTGGATATGGCAGCCTGGAACGGTTGTTCAAGTGCAGCTAAACTTGGCATGTTAGTAAACGTGCCACAATTAACAATAATGCATTGCACCTGTGCAGCTGACCTGCGGAACCTGGGAATATACTGTACCATCTTGTCAAGATGGGGAGAATACAAGTGTGTAGAATATAATTATAATACCTTGTTAAAGGGATCATTTTGTAAAACTTTGCATTTGTAGTTATTTTACTGTAACAACATAATAACCAGCACAGATAGACAAAGAGACATTCATGGATTTATATTTTAAAGTAACTTTTATTTTACCCCCTGGACCCAGGGTATGGCAGCTGCATAGTGTGTGCCAGCGGCTACGTCATTGTAGTCCTTAGCGGCCATTTCTTGGGTCAAAACACAGGTGTTTCAATTGTTTGATTGCATAGAGCTAATGCTATAGTCTAATCGGAACACCTGTGTAAGGCTGTGTTTACCCAAGAAATGGCCGCTCTTAGAACTACATTTGGCACACCCTATACCCCTGCCATACCCAATTGACGCCCCTGGTGTACTTCCACTGTCTGTGTCTTTTCTCACAATCTTTTCACAATTACTTCTACAGCAACATCCCTTTCTCATCCTGCATAACTCCAAAGACACAGACGTGGCCAGTTTTGTCAAGGTGGTCCTGTCTGACTGACGGGGCTTCGCTCTCTCTCTCCACTGCACCGACCCTTCAGGGTAGGCCGGGGCGGGGAGGCCTCTCCACCAGCGCCCCCCGGTGGCCGCTTACCTTTTCAACTCACTGGAATTACATTATGCAGACTGTCGATACGCCCACACACACACACACACACACACACACACACACACACACACATGGTAGGGGTGAACCCAAAGACTGAAGCCACTGGAGTGTGAGTGTGGTGGGTAAATATGAACTCAAGTGGTCCAAAACCGACCGGAGAGGTTTAAATTTGCGCACCCCCCCTCACCCCATACACACCCACACACACTTCCCCTGTGTTTTGCTCAATTACCCAATTTGACAGATACCAACTGAATTTTGACTTTCTTTACTTTCGTTTTAAAAAAGTAGCAGATCTACAAGCTCGCAGCGCGGCACTCGGTGCCGCGCTGTGAGCTTGTATATTTGCTATTTTTCACTGGTTAAAGCGCTCTCTCTCTCTCTCTCTCTCTCTCTCTCTCTCTCTCTCTCTCTCTCTCTCTCTCTCTCTCTCCTGAAACAGACAGAGCCAGCCATTATTTCTTTGTCACTCGTTATGCTAAATATGAATTTCATCTGCAAAAAAAGAAAAGAAAAACAGTTCTTGTTTATGTTTCTGTGTAATGAAAACGATTTACATTATGCATTGGTATGTTTTCTCATTATACAGTTTTTATTTGTGTTTTTCTAAATACTGTATTTCGACATTGAGCGTGAATTACAATGACCCTTGTTTCTATTGTATATATCGGGTGAAGAGCAGCAGATTGATCAGTGGTTCTGATCCCCCTGTGTTGAGATTCCACGCCGGGTCAAACCAAAGTATGTCGTTCAGAGGGAGTTTATTTTTTACCTAGATCAGCGATTCTCTCATTTCAAGAGTCTGCCGGTTCGATTTATATTTATTCAACCCATTTATAAGACCTGGAAGGCATCTGTGTCACTCTAGATTGTAACCACTTCTTTAACCATTATTTTATGCTTTAACTATACAAAGAAAGAGCAGATTCGCGAGCTTGTAGATCTGCTATTTTTTGAGAAATCGTGATTTCGTTTGCAAATTCTTGAATATATCTTTTTAAAACATTTAATTGTAACTCAAATATGTGCTTCTGTGGGGTCCCTGGAACAACATTTTGAGATGGGGGGTCCACGGCCAAATAGATGTCATTTTGGCAGTTTATAGAATTGGGTCAAAATATTCTAAGACCAAGCAGATCACGTGAGCTTGTGGATCTGCTATTTAAAAATCTAAAATGACACGGATGCTTTCCATTTGGTTCCATCGGTACAGTCTCTGAGTCGCAGACCTGTCCCCAGACCTGACGTTGAGAACCACTGTCTTTAGATGTCTTGGCAGCTCTTAACCACGTGATCCCTAGCGTTCCTATTCTGAGCTGAGAATAGCAGATGTGCAAGCTTGCAACGCGTTGTGAGCTATAGTAGATCTTTCCACAAAGACATGTAGATTGGAGCAAAAGAAAAACATGAGGGGGCCTGGTATACAGCCTTGGGGGACTCCAGAAAGCTACGTCTACGGAGTTTTAAGTGGTTATTGTAAGGCAGGAATGCAAGGAATCCATGTCATCCGACCTAATTCTGCTCGACCTAATTCTGCTCTAGGAAGAGAACGCATGTTTGTAGGCTACACGCCTCCCCTCTGCCCCCTGCAGTACGATGGTGGAATTAGCCAGTGTTGTTCAGGGGTTGTCTATTCACGCTCATGGCTTCATCTTCACTGTGAAATACCCAGTGTTCAATTTTAACTCTTGAGAGTGTACAAATGTGACCAAAATGGACCCTTTTCCAGCAGGTCCATTTGGAACTTAATACGTACCTTAGTATGTGTATATATACTGTACGTATATTTACCCACTTAGAACGGGTACACATTATTGTATATCATTGTTTTATGCTTTAACTATTGAAAAATAGCAGATATACAAGCTCACAGCGCGGCACCGAGTGCCGCGCTGTGAGCTTGTAGATCTGCTATTTTTGAAAAATCGTGAAAATTAGAATTTTGACCCGATTTTATAAGTGTCTTTTGAATCCTCCTAAGGTTTTTTGAAAAACCTGTGTTTCTATGTCAGCAATCTGGCTATAGCCATCGTCAAAGAAAAGGTCCTTTTCACTTAAATGGAGCTCAGTTGGTCTGTTCTTGAGAGACTACAAACCTTTTCATGTGAAGGACCCCCAAAATGATATTTATTTGGCCACGGACCATCTGAAAATATCTAGTTCCAGGGACCACCCCCAGAAGCAAAATTTGAGTTACAAACGTTCGCTTTGAAAATACATATATTCAAAGATTTGCAGACATTTTCACGACTTAAAAAAAAATAGCAGATCTACAATAGCAGATCTAAAATAGCAGATCTACAAGCTCTACAAGCTCGCAGCGCGGCACTCGGGCGCTGTGAGCTTGTATATCTGCTATTTTTCACTGGTTAAAGCATTCAATAATTCTAGGCCTAATTAATACGTAACGGACAGTAGCAGCTAGTCCTTTGTTGTAATAACATCTGATTCATATATTATTAGCAACAAGGCTGGCGGAGCCGACTAAAGTGAGCCCAGTGAGACGCACCGTAAGAGCTGATAGCTGTGCTGTCGACCCAGCGCTTACCGCTAGGGTAGGGTCTTTGATATGTTTTTTTATTATTATATATTTTGTAATTTTATATATCAACCAAGATGAACCACTTAATCGCACAATGGTGTTGTGCCAGAATAGTGAACAACACATCAGAGCTACTGCACAAGCTCACAATACCTCACGATGCATTGTGAGCTTGTACATACAGTATATTTTCACTAGTTTAGATTTTTTTTTCTTCTATTTTTTAACAAATGTGGGTCAATTGTTTTGTTATAATTTTTCATAACGGATTAAATAGATTATTTGATTGTTGGGCATAACCTGATTTCGATTTGAACTTTTGAACACTTTACTTACTTACTCAAGAGTCCGTTTGGTCCTATTTGTACGCTCCCAAGAGTTGAATTAGCACAGATGATTTTACTGTGTTACTGTGCCATTTTTTGAAGATTGTTCTCATGAATTTATTGCATTAGTTCTTTAGTTTTTCCCTCTTTTGGACTTGGTTTTTGGGCTGCGAGTTGTGCCTCGACTGGCAGCATTTCGATGTGTTTTCTCCCGTTTGCTTACCTTTCTGAATGAATGCTGGAGTCGTTTTTCATCAGAGGCACCTATTGTTTTTTTTTTTTTATTATTGCCTTACACATACAGTATATTAGGGGAAATAATTTATGTGTCGAAGATGTAAATACTATCTCTCTTTTTCTTTTCTCCACGTAACTTGGCACTGTTGTCACCTGGCAGTGAAGAAGCTCATAGAGTGGTTATTGGTAGTTGGTTTTAATTCAATGACACACACACACACCCCACTAAACAACCTATACTAGACGTCTAAGTTTATACGTATAAAAAATGGTCTACCAGAGGTATAGATATGCAAGTTTATACCTGGGTCTAAATTTAGACGCCTAATAGACGTCTATATTTAGACCTTAACGGCCGGCCAAAGTAGTGAAAAACTGACCTTAACGGCCGGCAAAAGTAGTGAAAAACTGATTGTCTCGCTGCCTCTGGTGCTTGAGTTCTGTTCTGATGCTCTGCATTCTTTCACACATTTAGACCCAGGTATAAACTTAGACGTCTATTAGACGTATATTAGACGTCTAGTCTAAGTTTAGACGTCTAAAAAACTTGCATATCTATACCTCTGGTAGACCATTCTTTATACGTATACACTTAGACGTCTAGTATAAGTTTAGACGTATATTAGACGTCTAATAGACCTAAAAATGTTTGCTGGGACACATACAGGGCCAGCTGACTCTCGTTCTCCTATTTTGGATTGATGTGCTGTCAAGTAAAGTTCCACTGCTCAGGTTTCTGTGCCCTGCTTTGTATGGACACAGCCCCGTTCTCTTTTTTTCTCTCTCTCTCCCCGGGCTGTTCTCTCCTCCTGAGTGCTGGACTGGACTGAGAGCCTCTATCTGGGCCATAGAGGGCAGCCATTATCTCTTCTGTACTGAACTGTACTATGCAGTGACCCTTGAAGCTTTGATTCATGCTCTCTGGCGACCAAGTGACGTGCGACGCTAGAGCTCGATTAAAAATAAAAGTATGTGTGTCCCCTTCCTCCTCCATTGTTTAACCCATTTAGGCCTAGAATTATTGAATGCTTTAGCTATTGAAAAATAGCAGATAATACAAGCTCACAGCGCGGCACCGAGTGCCGCGCTGCGAGCTTGTAGATCTGCTATTTTTGAAAAGTCGTGAAAATGTGTGCAAATCTTTGAATATATGTATCTTTAAAGCGAACATTTGTAACTCAAATTTTGCTTCTGGGTGGTCCCTAGAAGTAAATATTTTGAGATGGGGTTCCGTGGCCAAATACGTGTCATTTTGGAGGTCTTTGACATGAAGAAGTTTGAGCACCACTGACATAGAAACAGGTTTTTCAAAAAACCTTAGAACGACTTAGGAGACACTTATAGAATCGGTTCAAAATATTCAAAGACTTGCACAAATGTTAACGATTTTATCAAAAATAGCAGATCTACTTGTATATCTGCTATTTTTCAATAGTTAATGCAAAACATTACGCGCAATAATGTGAACCCGGTCTAAATGGGTTTTAATGCAAGATGTTGCATGGTACTTGGTCGCCGGTGCAAACAATCAGGCTTCAACCTCGGGGGTCCACACATCAAGAGACCCTTGCTATGGGGCACTTCTCCCCACTCCAAGTGTTCAAAAGACTGTGACGGTGGTGGTGGTGATGGTGGTGACGACGATAGTGACAATGACGACTGCCGCGCGTCTCTTTTAAGACGCGGCAAGCGTTCGCTCCCCCTCCGGTTTACACTACTGTAGTCGTGTGATCTTTATCAAAAAGTCAATGGGGAAAAAGGAACCGAAAAAAAACGTCAGTGAGCGAGGAGTATTTATATTTGTGAATAAGAAGGGAAAGCTAGCAAAGCCACAGAGAAGCTGCTGTAATGTTTGTTTTCCCCCAGTTGGTAGGCTTTTTTTTTTTAATGGTCGATTCCCATAGTGTGTAAAAGTGATTTTAGTTTTTTTTTTGCTCATCACAATGAGAATGGAACACTTGCTCTACCTCTTAACTCCTTCACTCTATTTCCACCTTGTCATTGGGTGGGACTGACAAACTTGAACTACGGGAAGATAAGAAAAAAATAAAAATAAAGGCTTTATTCTTCAGTAAGGTTGTATTGTGTTTTCTTTCTTTTTTTTCTTTACACCATATACTGCCTTGAGAAGTGTATTTCTTCGTTCAGTCTGTGAGTACTGTCTTGTTACACACTGTAGGCTGTATACTTTCAACATACTTTTTTCAATTCCAACAACAGCGGATTAAATTAATGAGACTCTTGTCTTGTCACTTGTCACTACATGGTTGAAATGGCCATTCATATACAGTATAGTAGGCACTAGGCAGGTTTTGAATTTTGACAAAAGATATTAATAAAAAGAAATAACATGTCACAATGCAATGCATTGTGAGCTTGTAGTTGGGGGGCGGTGCTGTCAAATGTGCCATGCCAATGTATTAAATTGTTAAATAGTTATAACGATATCAATTTAATTCAGTCTGACCTGAAGCAGCAATAAAACACAGAGGGGAGGAGAAGCTCCCCTCCTCCCCAGTGATTTTCAACCTTTTCAGGCCGTGCCACCCAAAATATTCATATTTGAACCGGGGACTCTTCGCCCTGACAAGCACTTGGAATGTAAGAGTTGAGGATTCTGTTTGACTCGGCTCCACAGATAAATATTGCGAAAATAGCAGATCTTCAAGCTCACATTTATTTTCAAAATGTTTGCCTCTTATATATCGTCACTGTCGGGCAGAAACCTCGTATCTCCAAGTTTCAAATGTGTACATTTTTTCGCAAAGTAAAGCACTGCTTCATCATACAAGGCCATCACACAAAAGTAGTGAAAACAGCAGATCTACAAGCACACAACTGCGAGGCGTTGTGTGCTTGTAGATGGGCTGTTTTCACTAGTTTAAATCAAAAATGATAAATACAAAACAAAAGGTTTTGGACATACAAGGTTTCCACCCGACAACGACGATATTATACATGTTTGACCAGTTTTTATAGTTTGTTGATTACTTTTGACGCAGTAATGTTTTTTGTTGTAAAAGTCCTTAAATTGTCACTTGGCTGTCATCTGGGGACCCACCCAAAATCATGTGGGGACCCCCTTGTAGATCCGGAACCACTGATATAGGCTAGGTCCAATCAAGCTGTAGGCCTAGTACTAGACCAGTGGTTCCACTGATATAGGCTAGGTCCAATCAAGCTGTAGGCCTAGTACTAGACCAGTGGTTCCACTGATATAGGCTATGTCCAATCAAGCTGTAGGCCTAGTACTAGACCAGTGGTTCCCAAACGTTTCAGCTCCAGACCCAAAAGAGAGATTAGACGTGGGAGTGAAAACAGGAGATCTACAAGCTCTGCGTTGTGAGCTTGTAGATTGTCGATTTTTTTTCCTTTTATTTATTCATGAAATTACCCTTTTTTATGAAAATCTTAGCTTTTTGGGGAATGTTTTTTTTTTTTTTGAAATAATTAAAAACAAAATGTAGGAAGCCAAAAATGAAGTGACCCATAAAAAATGTGTCCGCGACTCACAAATGGGTTCCGTCCGTGTCTGGGAAACATTGCTTTAGATCACTACGACAGCATCACTAACAGTTCCACTTGAGATGTTCCAATTGAAATGGAGAGACACTGGATCTCGTTGATGCAGCTGATAAAAGGAGGATAAAAGTGTAAGGTTTTCTACCCGTGTTGGACAGTGACCACGTACATTTGAGTAACTGTACTTAACATTTTTGGAGTAATTGTGTTTTGCTAGCCGATGACTTTCACTCTGCTACCTTTTAAACAGAAATGTTGTACTTTTTGACTCATACTCATTACATGACTCATTACATTTCTCGGAAGGGATCTCTTGGGGCTGAAACAAACAAAAAGTGTATGACGAATTAGATAGCCTGGGTAGCAGCCTGCTATGCTACGTTCAGTGGATTGGTTTTGCCACTTGGCTTAAAGGAGTAGTTCACCCCCAAAATGACTTTTTTCTATTGATTACTCACGCCATGGGAGTTGAGTTCAGTACCATTTTTGTTTGTTTGTCGCATTCCTAAAACCAGTGGTGTGTTCTAGACTTTTTTTGAGGGCATACTATAATCTATGATCCGTGGCTATTTATGTGGCCAGTGCATAATGCCTATCAAATATGCTACTTTGAAAGGTTCACGAGGGCAGACGCTATTCATATTTTTATTTCCAACAGCAGACGCTGTATACTTGCGTTACAGGTAGAACACAGCACTGCCTAAAACAAACATTTTATTACTCTAAATTTACCCCCATTGATTCTGGATGGGGACCCAAATGCAATCCACCGAACGTATATCGTAGCAGGCTGGTACCCAGGCTACGAATTAGCCACTTTAGCCCTATTTAAAATATAGTGAAGGACGCCGCCAAAGACTTCAAGAGCTGCCAGCCAGCAAGTTGGTGCTGTGGGAACCAACCAACACACGGGCATAGAGGTCACGAGGCCCGAGGCCGTCCCACACTGACACTATGGATGTACTCCAGAACGATGCTGGAGCGCAAAGCACAGACGAGCTGGCCTCATGTATGGAGAACAGGATGGAATGAAAATAGCCGATCTACAAGCTCACAACACGTCGCAGAGCGACGTGTTGTGAGCTTGTAGATCTGCTATTTCAGGAAATCACATAGGCTACTTCAGGATTTACTTACTACTAGGGCATTCACCAAATATTCGAATATTCGAACATCAAAGTCACTATTCGACGTTGTTCACCAAAGTCGAATATTCGTTTTTTTGTTTTTTTTTTACTCTTTAAAAAATATAATATATAGTTTATAAAGCTTGGCTAGATAGGAAGTCATAAGAATGAGTTGTCAATGGTTCTCAAACCTTTTTAGGCCGTGACCCCCAAAATAAACCTATTTTAACTGGGGACCCCCACCCTGACAAGCACTTGGAATTGTAGGTATTACATTTAAAGTGACTCGGTTCCGCAGATAAATAATCTGAAAATAGCAGATCTACATGCTCACAACGCCTCGCAACGCTATTTTCACAATGTTCGCCTCTTGCTTACTTAATATTTGACAGTTTGGCCAGTCCTGTCGAATATTCGACTATTAGAATACTTTGAGGTCGAATAATTAGAATACTAAAAATCACTATTCGTGAATGCCCTACTTACTACCACCAATGGTTTCTATACCAGCAGTAATGGTCTCTGCAGACATTTCTCAGCACAGAGGCCTGTGTCCTGCATCAACCGATGTGATGTCACACCATAATGAAAGTGGAACTGAAACAGGAGAAAGATGTGTTGCACCTGGCCCAGCATGTGCAAACGCACGTATTGTAACGTACTGTACACACGACACGTGGATATCCTACCATGGATACCATGGCATGTAGATCTGTGCTCTCCGACTTGCCGTTTACAAGCTGCCAGACAATGAATATCTTTATTTTTTTTAATAATCCCAAATTCCAAGCTGGCTGCGTGCGTGTGGGCGCGTGCACAGACAGAGGACAAAGAAAACAGACAAAACAAGGCACTTCAAAGCTTACAGTTTGTACATTGTAAAGGCTTAATTGGAAGTTCTTTGATTTGGAAGCTTTCAAAGGGGGCATCAAGAATGAATGAGGTTTTAATTGTGTGAGAGAGAAAGAATAAGCTATGAATGAGTTTATGTTGTAGAATGAACTCTGTGACAGTCTCTCTCTGTGTGTGTGTGTGTGTGTGTGTGTGTGTGTGTGTGTGTGTGTGTGTGTGTGTGTGTGTGTGTGTGTGTGTGTGTGTGTGTGTGTGTGTGTGTGCGTGCGTGCGTGCGTGCGTGCGTGCGTGCGTGCGTGCGTGCGTGCGTGCGTGCGTGCGTGCGTGCGTGCGTGCGTGCGTGCGTGCGTGCGTGCGTGCGTGCGTGCGTGCGTGCGTGCGTGCGTGCGTGCGTGCGTGCGTGCGTGCGTGCGTGCGTGCGTGCGTGCGTGCGTGCGTGCGAGAGAGATGGAGAGAGAAAGAGGTTTGTGTTCATTCGCAGCTATGCGTGTGAATGAGTGCATGTAATAACGAGGTATGAAACGAGGGGTATGAAAAGCTTACCACATTTACCAAATTGTAATAAACCGAAGAAAAAAAAGGTCTGTACTTCTCACTACGTTTTAAAGTCCGAGCTTAAATGGTTTGAATTGAACATTTATCAAATCCTTGACTATAAATGCAAGGCCATCTGAAGCTGTAGCCTACATCTCATCTAACCTGTCAACATAAAAATTAATAATTCAACACTTAAAGCATTCATATTTGCAACCACCAGTAGCTAATCCCCCCCACCAGTTTTAAAAGAGAAATGCTGTCCCTTTACTTTACACAGTGCATTTCTCACTGTTCATTTATCCATTTGTAATTCAAATATAACCAAATAGACCCGTACAATTTGGTTGACAACACTCAATTCTCCTGTGTAGCGTCTTCTTTAACACGTGCTTCTTTGCGTCAATACTGCGGTGATGTGTGTATTTGAGTAAACATCTTTATGTAAGGTGAGACAGAAGTGAATGTGCTCTTGGCAAAACCACTACTTCTAAAGGCTCTGTATTGAATAGCAACACTGGCTCTTTCTGAGTGCTTTTTAGCTGAGAATGTTAACAGAGAAGGCTGACAAAAGCTGCGGACCACTCCGCTCAGCGTGTCTGTCAACGCCTATAATGTCTTTATGCTACGGTGAGGAAACTCAATGCGTTGTATGGAAGAGTGCACCCTTCGCCAAACCATAGGGAGTCTTTTTAAGGAGAAAATGCCTCTCGAGATCTTATGTAACACCTCTAAAAAAGGATTGCTACACAAGAGGAAAATGGCCATCAAATTCAATATGAATTACTGTCCCAAGTTCACAACACAACACAACAGAACACAATGAGATGAGACTTTGAGGGAAAAAAGAATCCACAACCCTTACCCATTTATGCTACGAAGAGGGTTCACGGGATGCTATTTGCCCTTACATGCCGCAAATGTTGTTCCCAGTCATATACTGATGTATTCTCTGTAGCCTACTGCTACACAGTACAATTTCAGAGATAAATTAACACACTGGATTTCACTGGAGGGTTACCTAACCCTCAAATAATCAATGATCTTAATTAAGGATTGACATTTGCATCAAAGATAGCAAGTGATCACTAGCTGAGAAGCCTGGAATGTCAAAAAAACTGATTGAACATTATTTCTATTTTGTAATAATGAACTAATTTGGCCTAATGGTGGTGCTAGGTCAAAGGTCACTCAAATCAGCAGGGGTCATGGCCTTTATACAAGCAGCAAGTTTCATGATATATCTGGTGTGAGAGTGGACGTTTTGGCCTAATGTGCAGGTATTCCTGTGCACTGTAAATGTCATAGTAATCCAGCCAATAGTTTTCAAGATATATCGTTTGGGACCAAAGTTGAGGATGGTTGGTCAAACTTGACCGGCTGAGTGAGTGAGAGTCAGTGAGACTGACTGAGTGACTGCGTGACTGAGTGAGTGAGTGAGTGAGTGAGTGAGTGACTGACTGACTGACTGACTGACTGACTGAGTGACTGAATAACTGGTCAACCGGCCAACATCCTCATCCTTAGAATCCTGTCACTATTGGGGCTAAAATGCTTTGAACCATTCAATGTAATTTTTGAGCGGTGGTCACACCGTCTCCATAGAGTGGCCGTGTGTGTATCCGTGTATCCGTGTATGTGGGTGGGTCTGTATGTAGCCTGCCCTACAGTACCTTTTATGACCACACATGTTAAGGGAGGGGCGCTGTTTTCAGGCCAGGCCAGGCCAGGCACACACACACACACACGCGCACACACACACACACACACACACACAGGGGGGGGGGGGGGGGGGGGGGGGTTGGTGGGTAAGAGGGTGCTGTGGGTAAACCACCGCTCAGTTCACACGGGTGTGATTTTTCTATTCATAGTTGATATTTGACCCTAAACCTTCTAACTGGTTAATCTTATTGTTTGTTTACGAATCTCCAGTCAGCACTCCACTCCTATGGGTGTCGCTAGCGGCAACCAAGAATAACAGAATCACTCACATAAACTCCCGTAGGACAATTCCCATTGGCCGAAGGGTATGTCCGTCAAATGACGTACCCGCCTGGAGGCGGACCCCTATAAATTCCCCATCCGCCGGATGTTCCCCCTCTTTTTCGCTTCTGCTTCAACTGGATTGCTTGTTTCACTCACTCGCTCCAACGAAGTCTTCAGCATTAAGAAGTTCCTAAAGTTTTATCTACGTTCCTCAAAGAGTCTCGTCTGAACTGACTTTGGCAAGTAAGGTCGAGCCACCCGGTTTCGAGACTCATTCCATTCTTCTCTTCGTTCTACTGTTATTGTTCTCTGTTAGCTCGCTAGCCTTGTTAGCTTGTTTACGCTCGCAGCCTTGTTAGCGTTTCTTGTTAGCTTGTTAGCTTGTGTTAGCAGTGATGGCTACGGCTAGCTCCACGCTCGCCGGCCGTGCATGCACCACTCCGAGTTGCCCCTTTCTCCTGGAGTCGGTGGACTTGCACCAACTTTGTGTACGCTGCAGGCACTGGGCCCATGCCGCCGACAGCCTGTTGCCCGAACCGAACTGCAGCGATTGCCTCCGCACTCCGGTGCTGATCAGGCAACGACACGCCACGCAAGCGGCTAGTCTCTTCAACATCATGGCGGCGTTCCAGCCAGGCCCATCTCCAGGGACCGTGGAACCACCTGCCTCTCCCCCCGGTACCTCTTCAGGACGACGGGGGATGCAGGCCTCATCCTCCACCCCTCCCACCCGGCGCCGCCGTTCTCCCTCCCCTGCTCTCTCCTATACCAGCGGGGGCAGCGGGGACTCAGGCCCGGACTTCACCCAGAGCCTCTTCAGACGCTGGTCGGATGAAGAATTCGACGACGACGAGGAGGCTGGGGCGGAGGTCGTCGAGGGTGAGGAGGACAACGCCCCTCAAGTGGAACAGATGGACACACAGTCGGTGGAACCGGAGATCATCATCTCTATCCCCGAGACTGATTCCCCTCTGTCCGTCTTCCCTTCGGTTGCCGCCACGGCTGGAGCTGCCGCCCCCGGTCCAACAGCCGCACCCCCATCGGCGGGGGCTCCAGAGCAGGCTATGCAGGAAGGCTCCGCTTCCTCCCCTGTTACCTCTGGTCAGTTGCCGGCCTCCCAGGTGTCCACGGAGGGACAGGCTCCCCCTCCCTCTCCCTCAGGGGGAGCTTTTGGGTCTGATGCGGTCCTCTCCGCCTCTCAGACCTCCTCTCGGAGCTCCTTGGGTCCCGCTCCTGCCTCCTCAGGCGCCTTTCCAAGACCCAACAACGCGAGCTCCTCCTCCCAGGGCCCCCCTCCTCTTCCGGAGGCCTGGAGTGTACTAGAGAGAGCCACCAGGTACCTGGATCTGCCTGTTGCCTTCGCTCCACAGGCAGAGAAGGCTAAGGTGCACCGCCTAGGGAAGGCTCGCCAAGCCCCCCCCCCCCGCAGGTGATGTGCATGCTTCCTCAGATCCCCGGTTACCAAGAGGCGCTGCACGAAACCTGGGAGAAGCACTGGGACCCAGACAAACTCCCTTATTCTTCGGAGTTCGTGGGAGGTCCAGAGATCGGAGTCCCTTCCTGTCCCAAGATCAGCCCGACTCTGGCCGCTACTCTTCAGGCCAAGTTCTACAAAAAGAACCCCAAGGCTTCTAAGGGGCCCTTCACCCTGAGACCCGCCCCCAAACTGGTCGACAGCTTTGAAGACCAGATGTCCAAGGGCGCACGTGACACCTACAGGTCCATCGGCCACTCTGCTAGGGACCTGAACGTCACTGGTCTCCTGGGAGCCTACATTCAGAAACAGATTCAGAATGCATCCGGCTCCCTGCCTCCTGCTGTTGCCACAGAACTCCTGGCCTCGGTGGACCACCTAATAGACGCCAACTTCCATGCCATCTCCTGGGCAGGTCGTGCTATGGACCTCATCATGCAACAGCAGGCTCTCCGCTGGCTCTACCCAGTCGCCGCGGCTAAAGACTTTGAGGAGAGAGAGGAGCTCCTCAAGCTCCCCAGCTCCCCCAAAGAGATCCTGGCGGACGGTTACCAGGTTTTCCAGAGACAGGCCGCAGTCCGCAAGGAAACCCTGGAGATTGTACAGGACATGATGCCCCCCCCTTCCAGCCGGGGCCCCCTGTTCCCACAGTCCACTAGAGGCTCCTATTCCCAGGCAGCCTCCAAGCCAAGAGCCTCCCGCTCCCAGAACAAGAGTAGGGGCTCCAAGACCTCGGCCTCCTCTAGCTCCAGGTCTTCCTCCAAGACGGCCCGCCGCCATCCAAGCCAGGAGCCGCCCACTCAGAGGCCCAGGGAGGAAAACCCCCAGCGTCAGCCTTTCCGCTCCGCGAGGGGCCGCGGAAGGTCTCAGCGCAAGTGACACTCTGGGGAGGGGAAAGCAGGGGTCATTAAAAAGTTCGTTTTATTCAAAACCTGTAAATCGGCCTCCTGCTGGTTCTGTCAAAATATTGTCTCCACAAAAACTGACAGTAAAAATGTGTGTGCCAGAAATTTGTGTGGTTCTTCCTCTCGCACGATCGACACAGGTAGCTCTAGATTGTCAGCCCCTTCGGGCTCTTCCTCACAATCTGCTAACTTCACAGACACACAGTCCACACACAGCTGCTCTAAAAGGTACAGGGTCACAGCCTATTCAGATGCTTTTTCCCAGTGTAAATCCTCCTTCTCACGGTTCTCCACTAGAGAGCAGCATAGCTTCCCCTCCACACTCTCTAACTGTTCCAGGGTCACTCCTTTCTCCAGAGCAAGACTCTCTGCTAAAGGTATCTATGAGCCCTCTCGGGACGTTTTCAGACAGGCCAAACGAGCTAAAGTTAAAACGTCCGTCTCCGCGGGTTTTGGAGACGTTTCCTTTAGGCCCTCCTCGGGCAAAGGTCAGAAAAGTTCCTTTACCCTCTGTTCCAGCACCGCTAGCATCGAACCACGTGACCGTTCCTCTTCAGGTGCACTCGGTCCGTCGTTCCGGCCGTCCCGCCCGGGCGGCCCCTCGGCAGCGGGAGCGCTTGTTTTCCTCTCCGGCTCCGCCGATCCCCGAGGCGCGCTCGTTTTCTCCCCCGGCCCCGCTGGTTCCCGGGGTACGTTCGCTTCTTCCCCCGGCTCCGCTGGGGTCAGAGGAACGTTCGTTTTCCCCTCCGGCTCCGCCGAGGAGAACGTCTCACGCCCTCCCGACGTCATCACGTCAGGACGTGTCGACGGAAGCAAGGCCCCTCAAGAGGCGCTCGGTAAACGACACCGGGCGTCCCGCGAGGGCGGTGCCGACCGTTCTTCCTCCCTACACTCCCCTGGCAGACTGCTTTTCGCAATGGAAGCGGTGCAATCCGAGCCCTTGGATCTCTCGCACCATAAGAAGGGGCTACAGGATTCAATTCTACAAATCCCCCCCTCTAACTTCCAAAGTACTCTTCACCAGGGAGAAGGGCCGCAAGGCGGCCGCGTTACGAAAGGAAATACAGGCCCTTCTTCTCAAAGGCGCAGTAAGGGAGGTCTCTCGAAACGAGACTCGGCTGGGGTTTTACTCCACCTACTTCCTCGTGCCCAAGAAGACGGGAGGGCTACGGCCCATTCTAAACCTAAGTGTTTTGAATCAGTATCTGAAAACCTTCAAATTCAAGATGCTGACTTCTGCCAGCCTGCTGCGTTCGGTGAGGGTGAACGACTGGTTCACCTCTCTGGATCTAAGAGACGCGTACACACACGTCTCCATCTATCCTCCTCACCGAAAATTCCTCAGGTTCGCCTTCCAGGGGAAAGTGTACGAGTACACAGTTCTCCCCTTCGGCTTGTCGCTGAGCCCCCGTGTCTTCGTTCTAGTGACCAAGACGGCGCTCGAACCTCTACGGCGCCAGGGCATCAGGATTGCAAACTACCTGGACGACTGGTTGATTTGCGCGAGCTCCGAGCAGGAGGTGGCGCGTCACACCAGGTTGGTTTTGGACCACCTACAGTCTCTGGGGTTTTGCATCAATCTAGAGAAAAGTGCTCTCACACCCTCACAGAGAACCACCTTTCTGGGGACCATTCTGGACTCGCAGTCAATGATCGCCCGTCCCTCGCAGGAGAGGATAGAGAAGTTTCTCTCCTGTGCAGCCCTCTTCCAAACGGGGAACACAGTCCGTTACGAGAGGGTCATGCGCCTCACGGGTTTCATGGCCTCAGTCCTGCACCTTGTGCAACTAGGACGTATTCACATGAGACCGTTTCAAAGGTGGATGTTATCCCTTCGGATCCCGTCCACCGAGGGTCGCGCTCTGGTGCAGGTCCCTCACAGGACTGTGGAGGCGCTGCTACCCTGGCGGCGAGCCGACTTCCTGTCGGCCGGAGTCAGAATGGGAGAGGTGATTCACCGCAAGGTGATCACCTCGGACGCCAGCCTTTCAGGCTGGGGCGCGACCTTAGAAGGTCGCACAGCACGGGGCCTTTGGGGCCCGGAGATGCGACACCACCATATCAACTACCTGGAGTTGATGGCGGTGATGCTGGCCTTTCGTCACTTCGAACCCCTGATCCTGGGTTGGCACGTCCTCGTCAGGACGGACAACACCACGACGATGTGTTATGTCAACAAACAGGGGGGGCTGAGGTCCCGGGAGCTAGACAGGTTAGCTCGGGACCTGACACTGTGGTGCCATGGTCGACTACAGTCGATCAGGGCCTCTCATGTTCCAGGCCTCCTGAACAGCGGAGCAGATCTGCTGTCCAGGGGGGAACCACGTTACGAGAACTGGTCTCTCCGACCTTCAGTGGCGGAGGAGATCTGGCTCAGGTTTGGCCACCCGGTGGCAGACTTGTTCGCGTCGTCAGAGAACGCGAAGTGTTCTCTGTTCTTTGGCCTGAGGGGGACTCCCCCACTGGGCCTGGACGCTCTGTCTCGCAGCTGGCCGCGGGGCCTTCTGTATGCCTTTCCACCGCTAGAGCTGATTCGTCCGACCCTCGAGAGGGTCAGACGTTACTCCCTGGAGTTGCTCTTGGTGGCGCCGAGTCAGGGGACTTGGAGTTCCCTGGTCGGCCTTGGCGCCTGCCCCTACTCAGGGATCTGGTGAGCCAGGCGAACCAGGAGATTTTCCATCCGGACCCCCAGCGCCTAGACCTGTGGGTCTGGCACCTGAAAGGGAGAGGCTGAGGGCTGCCGGCCTGGCCCCTGCGGTCATAGACACGATGCAGAGGGCCAGAGCTCCTGGTACTCTGGAAGTGTACAGGGGTAAATGGGAGGCCTTCGTCTCCTGGTGCAGATCGAACCGCCCTTCGGTGGTTCCGGCTTCTGCGTCCTTGAAGGACCTTTTGGACTTTCTGCAGTCTTGTGTGGTCCAGAAGCTAGCAGCCTCTACTCTTAGGGGCTATGTGGCTGCCATTGATGTATGCCACAATGGCCTTAAGGGTTCTAAACCTTCTAAGAACCCTTGGGTGTCTCAGTTTCTGGCTGGGGTCAAACGAGACGCTGCTGCAGCTAGACCGTTGGTCCCCTCATGGGATCTTGAGGTGGTCCTAAGGGGTCTGAGTCAGGCTCCCTTTGAGCCTTTGGAGTCTATCTCCTTGAAGCTTCTTAGCTTTAAGACGGCTCTTCTCCTGGCTCTGACTACAGCCAAGAGGGTCAGTGACCTTCATGCTCTTTCTGTAGATGAGGGCTGTATGAGGTTTTCGGGTGATGACCGTAAGGTCTTACTCAAACCTCACCTCAAGTTCTTACCCAAGAACGGGAGGATTCAGGAAGTTCCGGTGGAACTTCTGGCCTTTCACCCTCCTCCTTTCGCTTCGGAGGAGGATAGAGGGCTAAACTGTCTTTGCCCGGTTAGGGCGCTGAGAGTTTACTGTGAGAGGACTAAGGACCGCAGACGGTCTAGTAGTCTGTTTGTCTCTCACGGAAAGTCCACTGGTAAGACTGAGATCGCTAAGTCGACTCTGTCGGGGTGGATTGTGGACGCCATTAATTTGGCGTACGACAGTGCGAAGGTGGCTTGACCCTTCGGTCTTAAAGCCCATTCGACTAGGGGAGTTTCCTCTTCCTGGGGTCTCGCTAAAGGGACTTCCATCCAAGAGGTCTGTATGGCGGCTAATTGGAGGTCGCCTTCCACTTTTGCGGCTTACTATCACCTGGACTTAACGCCTCATTCCTTGGCGCATTCTGTCCTTGGGGTGGCCGCTTCCTCCCCTTCCTCCTGAGCTGAGTCCCTTGGTAGGGTTTCTCTCTCAGGGAGTTTTGTAAGTGTTTTTACACTTTTCTTCCTCCACCAAGACCAGAGGGTAGTGGCTCTGGTGGAGGGGGGCCCTTTTCCTGAGTTTTTCCCTTCGGTTTTAACTTGGGGCAGACTGGGATTGAGGTGGGTTCTGGTGGGCCTAGTCTGTAAGGGTTCCTTAATTCCTGTTGGTTCGTTTCCGCTTCCGGGAGTTTATGTTTCCCATAGGAGTGGAGTGCTGACTGGAGATTCGTAAACAAACACAAGTGTTTCGTATGAAACACCTGTTTGTTAAGAATCGGAAGGAAGCACTCCACTCCGGTGAGGCCCTGTTCGTGAGTTTGCGCAGAGCTCTCTCAAAAGAGGGGGAACATCCGGCGGATGGGGAATTTATAGGGGTCCGCCTCCAGGCGGGTACGTCATTTGACGGACATACCCTTCGGCCAATGGGAATTGTCCTACGGGAGTTTATGTGAGTGATTCTGTTATTCTTGGTTGCCGCTAGCGACACCCATAGGAGTGGAGTGCTTCCTTCCGATTCTTAACAAACAGGTGTTTCATACGAAACACTTGTGTTTTTCGTTACACGTTTACACACTCTTGGTTATTTTGCATAGACGGTCTTCTGAAAAATGTGCAATGCATCCATTCCTCCTATACATTCAAAATTCACCCATCTTGTAAGAAACACAATCTTTGTCTTCAAATACACAGTAATAAACCATATCATTATCATAGTTTATCTGCAATTTGGCTGGAATGAATCCCAGGGGTACCGTTGCAAACGTCAGTGGTTGTTTTTGTTGTGGTTACTGTGTGAAACAGGTGTCACAGAGAGATCATACCAATGGCTGGCCATCATAGCTGCGGCTTCTGACCATATCTTAGCAGCCCAATGATTTATGCATTACTAGGCTTGTCCCATCCATTCCTGACTCTGGTGGTCTGTCTGTCTGCTTAGGACCTGCTTACAGAACAGATTTAACAAATAGTAGTAACTTGAGCAAGCAGTGATTTGAATTCTTGCGCTCTTTTATATGACTGTATGAATTCAAAACATCAGGATTCTATTTCTATTGACCTTTTTAACAAATGCAGATGACGTACTTATACTTAATAGCATATATTTTTAGCCACGCTGGCGGAAGATGGCGATATTGGTCAGTCGGTCGGTCCATCCATCCATCCATCACTTTGATCCCAAACAACATCTCCTGGCTGTAATGCCGTGGAATTTGCTGTTCTCCCTCATGATACCCTGAGGATGACCCCTATTGTTTTTGATGACACAGTGTGCTTTCCTCTAGCGCCACCAATAGGACAATGTTTCCAATTGAACACAGGTTATCCATTCCAATCCAAATTCATAGAATTTATAGAACACATTTCAAAACAACAGAGTTGACCAAAGTGCTGCTAACAACAATAAAAACATCTTTAGAGGCATCTCGACTGAAATCTTTGAGGGAAAAAACATTATAAAGTATTTGAAAAGTATTTTTAAAATCTTATAGTGTGAGAGGGCAGTCTTTTAAAAATCTTTCAAAATTTTTGTCAAAGTCTTGCAGTGTATTAAGGGACGACAAGCAGCAGTTCAGCTGACGTTATCTCAAGATCTAATGGACAGATTGCCATGAAACCTACTGAGTGCATTCATGTTACCTGGAGGAAGAATCCTGACTCAGTCACCCCATGACCTCAAGTACTGGCCAAATGTATAACTTTTTACTCAAGATACCTCATAATAGGCAGATTGCAGGATGAGCAATACCTTTTCTCTAACACCACCCTTCAGCCAACATTTTAGTCTCAGCCTCAGGTCAGACGACTGCACAACTGTAAGAAGTGCATTTTTTTGCAGAGGAATTACTGTTACCATGAGACACAGACCTCCCGATGGACAAAGATGTGTCAGACAAGCTATGTGTACACTACAGTGTGTACACAGAGCTTTGTGTGACCGGTGTAGTGACTACAGTCCCGATTCCCAAAGGCCAATCATAACGTAGGTTTTTTTGTACGGACAATACAAGGTTTGTGAGAGAAAGGGAGGCCGCAACTAATTGGGGAAAAGTATTAACAGTGAACAGGGATAGGGTCATCCCGTCCGGAGCGCTGAGCCCGCCACCAGTAGCCAAGCCCTCTGTCCTCCTGCCAAGGAATGCTGAGCCATCCTAGTCCCGGTGTCCTTACGGGCCCTTCTCAGATAACTTGGCGTGGTCACCTAGCACCTCGTTGAGTCGTCGGCAGGGGCGTCACAAGGGGTAGGAAAGTGGGACTGAGTTACTGGGGCCCAAGGTGGAGGGGCCCTAATAACTTTATCTATTGAAAAATAGCAGATATCCAAGCTCACACGCGAGCTTGTAGATCTGCTATTTTTGAAAAGTTGTGAAAATGTGTGAAAATCTTTGAATATATATATTTTTTAAGCGAACATTTCTAACTCAAATTTTGCTTCTGGGCGGTCCCTGGAACTAAATATTTTGAGATCAGGGTCCGTGGCCAATATCATCTTAGGGGTCCTTGACATAGGTTTCTTGCACACATTTTCACGATGTAAAAAAAAAAATAGCAGATCTACAAGCTCGCAGCGCGGCACTCGGTGCCGCGCTGTGAGCTTGTATATCTGCTATTTTTCAATAGTTAACATTCATGGGGGGGCCCGCAGTGAATCCTTGTACCCAGGGCCCAGAATTTGGTGTGACGCCCCTGGTCGTTGGGATAAACAGCCAAACAAAACAGGATGTCCCCTGGTGGGGGATGTCAACACACTTCCGTGTTTGTTGAAGGTAAAAAAAAAACTCAGATGATGGAACCAGATCTGACCAGGCCTGAGGGCCGGTTGTCAGTAAAGCTTACGCAATGCTTTGATGGCTCCCATTGCATGTAAACCACTTAAACCCTATATAGTGAACTTGATCTGGGTCCCCCCGGGGCTCTGTACTGTACTACAGGTTCGTTCACTACTAGTATTTCCCTCTACACCAGGGGTCTTCAATGTTTTTGAGGCCAAGGACCCCTTAGCTGAGAGAGAGATGAAGCAGGGACACCCCCACCCATTACATATTGTGTAAAATTGTGTTGCAGATACAACCTTTTCATAGATTTCATAGATAACTTCATAGACTTCACAGCACTATCATCGTGTAAATGAATGTTTTTTGTTTGTTTACAGTCACCTTATCATTTCTATTAATATGTTGGATTCATATACATTTTCAGACATTTAACCACTTCATTTATTTGTCAACTTAACATTTGGCTCTGTACTGGTCTGCTCTTTTTTCCCTTTACGCCCAAAGCAGACCTCTTTGCCGAAAATAGCAGAGCTTGTATATGTTCAGCTAATGTCCCCCCCAAAAAAGAATAAGGTAAAAAAAAGAAATAATTAAACGCACAAAGATTTGCGGCCCCCCTGTAGTAACTCTGAGGACCCCGTGTTGAAGACCCCTGGCTGCTCTACACCAATAAATCTCTCTCGGTAAGCGCGCATCATGGGTTCGAGTCCTGTTCCCGACAATCTTTGCTGCACGTCTCTCCCCATCTCTCACTCCCTGTTTCATGTCCTGTATCAATAAATGCTTAATAAATATCTTAGAGAAAATCAACTTGCTTCAGATAGGAAGTTAAATATTATGTTAAATATCATCGTGTCATATTTTGTCAAATTGTTTTAGTGCATTTTAAAGTGTGAATTGATTTCAAAAGTCAAGCTGAAAATAGTCCCTTCTTGGAGATTATTTATTAAAATGTAATTCAAAGGTCCTTGACTTATTAACCGTGCAACGATGTTTAGACAACATTGACTCAATTATTCAGGCATGGCTTCAAGTAACATCTTAATGACTTTGGTGAAAACGCACGCGAAGTCTAAAAATAAAGCCATTAACGAAAATGGCCCATGATTATGTATGACATAATGGGCCAAGCTGTGAATAGATAATGACATGTATTGACAGGCGCATGGTCCATTAAGGTTGGTTAAGGTTTCAGAGGGGATGTGATGGAAGGGGTAATGTGTGTTGTCACAGACATCAGCCACACCAGAGCCTATAGTGTTATAGGATGGAGAGATGAGGTCACGTCACAACGCGCACGGTATCATCCAGCCCTGCACGTACTGTGTACCAGGGCATTCACGAATTACCCAGGGGGCAAACCAGCCTTTTTTTAGGAAACCTGCATTTGCCCCGACATACAAAGTTGTCCACCAGAAATATTATCTATGACCCAGTAGGATCACAACCTATATGGACAACCCGGTCAATTTGTACAACAAAGTCCAATATGGCCGCCTTTAGTTTTAATGGGGGGTGAATAGGGCAAAATTTTAAACTGAGGGATATTTCCACAAAACTTCACAGGTTGATCAATGGTATACATATGAAAACTTTTTGTATTGCAAGTTTCCATGAAATCCAATATGGCCGCCACAATATGGCCGCCATAATGTAAGGACCCAGAAAATAGGTTTTGCCTCTAACTTCTGAACCAGATGAGCTAGAAACACAAACTTGGTGTCTATTTCATGGTGTCTGACCATGGGAGACTCAATGGAATAGCTAATTTTATTATTGGGTGTGTCTGGACCTTTATTGTGCATATTTGCAAGATGGTGGACTCCCAAAATAGAGATTTAACATAATTTCTACCATGATTGTTGACTGCTTTTGCAAATACAAGCAATATGAATCCATTTGCTAAGATTTATGGCACAGAAGGGACTTATACCTGTATTATTCTTGAGTTTGCATGTTGTCAAAATGTCTGTAAACGAGATATTATATTTCCTGTCGATTCGATTCTATTGTATGTAGTTGTAGCAATGACTTCAGATAAAATCAGAGACCAAAACAATGTATCTTAGAAATTATTTTTTAATTTAAAAAAAGAAAAAAAGAGAGAGATTATCTCAATGAAATGAATGCAACTGCCTTTTTGGGTCTTTCACACATAGACATGCACATGCTTTCCAACAACTTCAGCTTCAGGGAAATTATAATGAACACATGATTAAAACAGGCTGCATTATAAAGCAAATAATTGCTAGTCACTATCACTGTCATGTGTACCTATCCTGCTGCATCTTGTCTCCAGTCCTTGGCAACGACACCCCAAGTAGCATGCAATTCCCTTCTTCGCACATGAACAGTTTTTCTGGCAGCCTTTGATACAGCTACATGATATTGCCTTGTCCATTGCTAGAGCAGCTCTTTTCAGGTGTAGGCCAAAGGCATTTTCTGTAGGTGGCAGCAGCTTCAACAGGGTTGATCGGTTATTTAGGAACTTGTACACTCTCAGCTTTGCCAGGTCAAAGTCCTCCGAATGGTCAGCTTTTGATGCATATACAGCTATTGTGAGGTCTCTAGCCTGATTCTTGACATCCTCTAAGAGGGAATAAGAGGAATTTTCACCAAACTCCTGAAGTGCAGGGAGATCTAGACCCATGCTGGTCTTGAACCATGCCTTCTTTCCAGTGAAAAAGGGATAGCTGGTGGTATCTCTGCCACTCAGGCTGTGAATAAAGGGCAGGGCACGACACTGTGCGAGTCCAAGGGCTGAGACCATGTGATGGATAGGAAGATATGCATCCTGCTCTGTTCTCACCCACAGCTCTGGAAGGTCTAGGAGGTGGGTGGCAGCATGATATAGGCACATGATGATGTCTGTGTCATTAGCAGGGCCGACTGGGAGAAATGCGGGGCCCTGAGCGAAGCGAAATCCTCCACTCTATCCCTTTTTCATTGGAAAGAAGGCATGGTTCAAGACCAGCATGGGTCTAGATCTCCCTGCACTTCAGGAGTTTGGTGAAAATTCCTCTTATTCCCTCTCAGAGGATGTCAAGAATCAGGCTAGAGACCTCACAATAGCTGTATATGCATCAAAAGCTGACCATTCGGAGGACTTTGACCTGGCAAAGCTGAGAGTGTACAAGTTCCTAAATAACCGATCAACCCTGTTGAAGCTGCTGCCACCTCCTTTGGCCTGCACCTGAAAAGAGCTGCTCTAGCAGCCATAATAGATAAAACTGCACACATCGCGAAGCCAGACATCCCTTGCTTCACTGAATATGGATGGTCTCTCAGTGATGGGAAGGCAGTCCCCTGTCCATCTACAGAGCCAGCCTGGCCTATATCAATGGACAAGGCAATATCATGTAGCTGTATCAAAGGCTGCCAGAAAAACTGTTCATGTGCGAAGAAGGGAATTGCATGCTACTTGGGGTGTCGTTGCCAAGGACTGGAGACAAGATGCAGCAGGATAGGTACACATGACAGTGATAATGACTAGCAATTATTTGCATTATAATGCAGCCTGTTTTAATCATGTGTTCATTATAATTTCCCTGAAGCTGAAGTTGTTGGAAAGCATGTGCATGTCTACGTGTGAAAGACCCAAAAAGGCAGTTGCATTCATTTCATTGAGATAATCTCTCTCTTTTTTTCTTTTTTTTTAATAAAAAAATAATTTCTAAGATACATTGTTTTGGTCTTGGACATAGTCATTGCTACAACTACATACAGTAGAATCGGACAGGAAATATAATATCTCGTTTACAGACATTTTCGTGCATGCAAACTCAAGAATAATACAGGTATAAGTCCCTTCTGTGCCATAAATCTTAGCAAATGGATTCATATTGCTTGTATTTGCAAAAGCAGTCAACAATCATGGTAGAAATTATGTTAAAGCTCTATTTTGGGAGTCCACCATCTTGCAAATATGCACAATAAAGGTCCAGACACACCCAATAATAAAATTAGCTATTCCATTGAGTCTCCCATGGTCAGACACCATGAAATAGACACCAAGTTTGCGTTTCTAGCTCATCTGGTTCAGAAGTTAGAGGCAAAACCTATTTTCTGGGTCCTTACATTATGGCGGCCATATTGTGGCGGCCACATTGGATTTCATGGAAACTTGCAATACAAAAAATGTTCATATGTATACCATTGATCAACCTGTGAAGTTTCGTGGAAATATCCCTCAGTTTAAAATTTTGCCCTATTCAACCCCCATTAAAACTAAAGGCGGCCATATTGGACTTTGTTGTACAAATTGACCGGGTTGTCCATATAGGTTGTGATCCTACTGGGTCATAGATAATATTTCTGGTGGACAACTTTGTATGTCGGGGCAAATGCAGCACACCTTCCTTTGCCCCCTGGGTAAATAGTGATTTTTAGCATTCGAATTATTCGACCTCAAAGTATTCGAATAGTTGAATATTCGACAGCACTGGCCAAACTGTCAAACATTAAGTAAGCAAGAGGCGAACATTGTGAAAATAGCCGATCTACATTCTCACAACGCCTCGCAACGCGAGGCGTTGTGAGCATGTAGATCTGCTATTTTCACATTATTTATCTGTGGAACCGAGTAACATTAAATGTAATACCTACAATTCCAAGTGCTTGTCCGGGTGGGGGTCCCCAGTTCAAATATGTTTATTTTGGGGGTCACGGCCTAAAAAGGTTTGAGAACACCTGGTATAGAGCATTAACAAATTCATCCACCAGGGGCATTGACAACTCATTCTTGACTTCCTATCTAGCCAAGCTTTATATCTTTTTTTTAAAGAAAACAATAAAGAAAACGAATATTCGACTTCAGTGAACAACGTCGAATAGTGACTTTGATATTCGAATATTCGAATATTTGGTGAATGCCCTACTGTGTACTCCACTGGATGTCTGAGGACACTTTAATTGCCTTTCATGGGGTATTTAAAATTAATGAATATATCTTAAACATGATGCAGATTTCTTTTTTTATCGGTTCAAGTGAAGTTGAAGAAAATGTATTCTGTTTGATGAGTATAGCTCACAAAACCACATCTCTCCTTCTTTGGGGAAAATTCATGATGATTTTTTTGCATGTTCCAAACTAGTTTCACCTAAAGATCAGCTGAATAACCATTCATATGTCATTTTCACAGGATTTGGGAATGGTCCCTTAAATCAACAAATATTAACCAGTAAGATGATCTAAGAGCAAAAAGCGACCTCGCCCTAAAGGGCAAGGTCACGCAGGACGGAATTCATTTGCAAGTTTGATTCGAATTGCGGTTGGTCGTTTAAGTTTGACAAAATGTGGACAAAGTATTTTCCCAAATATGGATATGACTGACGTCTGACATCTTAGATGTCTTATGTTTTAGACCACATGAGACTCACACAATATGTCCATATATGGGCATTCCAAGCTATGGGCTTAATATTGATGATGACATCAGGGATCTCCATATATGGGCAAATCAGCTATAGACTTTGAGGTATTTGTAAATGATTCTTTCTTGGCCATATATGGAGCGTCCATAAATATGGGTCAACAATGTGAGGTCTCACGGACAGGATCGAAATATCACGGAAATCGGTACACATGATCTTTTTGGTCACGTGATGAGGATCTGTCTGTTTTGTCATATTCTATCTTGGTTGGCAACGATTGACATCTAAAGTTTGCAGGTGTAGTCTGTTTTTAACAAAATGCCTCAAATCATGAACGCAACGTCCAATTGCAGTGAAACCTTTTCACTACGTTGAGGAACAAATGTGTAATTCCTGACCTGGCGGGGACCTGTTCAGTTCCAGCCAATCCCTGTGCTGATTGTTATTTAGTTCACCTGTGTCTAGTTAGTTTCCAAGTGTATTTATAATTGTCTGTGCTCTTAATGTCTATTGGATCATCAGTTTTCTGTAGCCTGGTTTTGATGTCTGTTCCTGTTGTTTGTGTTCCATGTCAAGTTTTTGGCTTTCTTCCCTTGAGTTTGGGTCCTACTTTGAAACTCCTAATAACCAGTAAGACTCCCACAAATAGGCCAAAAGTTTGTTTTACCAATTATTACACTCTATGTGAACATTTACCTCCACCTCTCACGTCATACGGGTAGCCATAGTTACACCTGGAATGTTGAATCTCCATATATGGAGATAACCTACGCATCACACAAAATCTGACCTCACCAGCCCATACTTGGGCATGGACGACTTATATCTCCATATACGGAGATGGCCATATATGGAGATACGATGACATCACAGAGTCCACAGCTGATGATGTGGCGTGATGTCATACAATACACAAACAAGCCCTATATAAAGGGGCAATTCTCACCAGGGAAGAGAGCATTGCCTGGAATGTTGAATCTCCATATATGGAGATAACCTACGCATCACACAAAGTCTGACCTCACCAGCCCATACTTGGGCATGGACGACTTATATCTCCATATACGGAGATGGCCATATATGGAGATACGATGACATCACAGAGTCCACAGCTGATGATGTGGCGTGATGTCATACAATAAACAAACAAGCCCTATATACTGATGCGATACGATGACATCACAGAGTCCACAGCTGATGATGTGGCGTGATGTCATACAATAAACAAACAAGCCCTATATACTGATGCGGAGATATGAGCAGGGCAAAGGTGTGACGTGTGACGTGTGACCGACCGACGGACGGACGGCCGGTGGAGGTTTTCATAGTAAACTGCTCCCTGACGGTCGCAATTATTAGCTTGATTGAATCAGCAGACATAAAATCACAAGTATTTGAGCCTATGCCAGACTCAAGCAAAAGGTGGAGGCTGGGGTGGAGGAGGCACCATCGGATCCAAGGCTTCGGATCAAAGACAAGCAGAACTATAGCGAATTCAAGCTGTATTTAAAGGAGCCTCCCTACTGAGCGAGAGCTCTGATTGGATAATGGCAGCGGGATGTAATGATCAGCAGATCTGTGAATGAGGAGTAGGAAAAGGTTGATTATTGATGACATGAGTTATTTAGACATCTTCTGTTTGCTTGACCACAAATGCTAAGAATGTTATTTAGACAGGTACATGTTATCCTAGTTTTACTATGTAGCAGTGTAGTGATTTCTTTGGTCTCTATTTACCTGACCCTGTCATTTGGCCATTTACTCTGATGTTGCACTTTGTATAAGATAGCTCTGGATAAAAGCGTCTGCTAGATGCCTAAATTGTAGATTGTAAGTGCATTTGTATGATCCTCATCATCTTCTCCCTCAATATGAATAGCCTGGGAGGGAAAGCTGTCAGAAAACAAGAGTTCTAGTCACAAAACCTTGAGGTAATTAGATCATTATATTTTTGATGAAAAATGACAGAAGACCTTAGATCTCTACCACAGTTTTTCATGTCTGTTACATTTAACCCACTTGGCAACAAGGATAGCAGGTTTGAAATGACACCTCTACACATGGGGCATTAAACAAAGACACGGAACTGCAGTGTTTATCAAATGAAAAGACCAGGCTGTGTTCAGTGCATTCGTTCTCAAACCCTTCTCTATTAGTGTACCCCATCTATGGTCCATTTATGTACCCCCTTCACCCAGCACATAACATTATTCTTCCTGATACTGATGACATTTTGGGGTTTTATTTTTGTATTTACTGTTATGTATTGTGCTCATGCTCTGTCTGTTTTCTGTTGCACATTTCAACCACTCATCAGTTTCCCTGATTTTCTTTTGTTTGGCTTTCAGATGAAACAATCACTTGGGCCAGGTGAAAAAATTATGCACCTACTGTATAACTAGCGCAACCTTTTTTGTTTTTAATATAGACCCACAGGGGTCTACTACACCCCCTCCTGTTTCCCTCTACACATATCTTTGTCAAAAATTGCCAACCTATAAGCTCACAATGCATTGCGACATGATGTGAGCTTGTAGATCTTCAATTTTCGCAAAACATTCACCCCAGAATAGGGACGCTAGGGTCCCCTATAGGGAATCAAGTTGAGAAACACTGTGGCAGTGAATAGAAGCCGAAATGGTAATCACGAGAAGCCCGCTGAAGGCGCATTCCTAACGTGAACTTTTGTAGTTTTGGAGGACTTCAAATTGATTATCCAGCTTATGAGTCTCTTTCCCAAATGAAGTTGGAAGGTGGTACTCTGCCAAAACCATTGGAAATACTCCTAGCATTACAGCCTCATAATCCAGAACCAGGGGCGTCACAAGGGGGGGGGAGTGGGACTGAGTTACTAGGGCCCAAGGTGGAGGGGCCTTAATTATTTTATGCTTTAGCTATTGAAAAATAGCAGATATACAAGCTCAACATCTGCTATTTTTGAAAAGTTGTGAAAATGTGTGCAAATCTTTGAATAGGCCTTCTTAAGCGAACTTTTGTAACTCAAATGTTGCTTCTGGGGGACTGAATATTTTGAGATGGGAGTCCGTGCATGGCCAAATACTTGCAAATACTTTTCAAAAATAGCAGATCTACAAGGTTGCAGCGCGGCACTCGGTGCCGCACCGTGAGCTTGCATATCTGATATTTTTCAATAGTTAATGCACAAAATAATGCGTTCCCAGTCTAAATGGGTTAAACCCCCAACCCCTATGAAGAACATTCATGGGGGCCCCGCAGTGAATCCTTGTACCCAGGGCCCAGAATTTGCTGCGACGCCCCCATGTCTGTCCGGTACAGCAGCTCAGCTTCTCTCGGTGGCACTGAAACAATCGCTGCCTTGAACATTTATCTTCTGCTCGATGGACGTTGAAGGTGATAGCCTGGGCAGATTAGTGGATTTGATAGCCGAGCCTGGACCAAAGTACATCGTAATTACACCCCGAGACGCCAGCGTCAAACACCATCCATCACAAATCACCATGCCAGGGCAAATCTGCCCCTATGGTGTTTCACGGAAATCCACAATGAGTGTGTGTGTGTGTGTGTGTGTGTGTGTGTGTGTGTGTGTGTGTGTGTGTGTGTGTGTGTGTGTGTGTGTGTGTGTGTGTGTGTGTGTGTGTGTGTGTGTGTGTGTGCGTGTGCGTGCGCAGACACTGTCTGTGTGTGTCTGTTTCCATAGGTGTGTCTTTGACCATGATGAACCAAGTGTGTGTGTGTGTGTGTGTGTGCGTGTGTGTGTGTGTGTGTGTGTGTGTGTGTGTGTGTGTGTGTGTGTGTGTGCGTGCGCGTGTGCGCGTGCGTGCGTGTGTGGCACCAGAAAGCAAATATTTGTGATTGAAACAACCGATCGGTCATAAAAACACGATGATGGTTTGTTTCATCACATCCCTGAGGGTCATATTGCTTCCTGACACAGTATAGCAGCGTTGTTGGAAACACTAGCACGACAACGTAAATACAGGCTCTGGGTTTGAACTTGGCCCTCATAAACACTGTGTGGGATATCTTGGGGGGGTTTTCCCACTGGTTTTGATGCTCTTTGTCGTTGCCCCCGTTTAAATAAACAGGTCACTTTGAGATCGGGGCCACACAGAGGGGAATGGGTGACACCGTTCTGCACTGGTTGGCATTTGTAACTCAGCACTGCAATGGAAGAACATGAAACCCCGCGGCAGAAAAAAAAAGTTAGGTGTGTCCTCGGTCATGCGATGGCTGTTTGTGGATATACTGTATACCACATGAGGATGGCGTGAGCCAAGAGCATGTCGTTGTAATAGCTCCCATTAAGCCCCGCAGACTTTGTCGTTTGCACGTCACCCTTATCGGTCGGAAATCTGTTATTTTTTTCTGAAAGCGACACTGCTGTAAGTGCGCTATTATAGGCTCCATAGGGCTCAGTTAGAATTTAACTGTAGAGCTAATAGTATGTGACACCAGACAGAGTGAATACGGAGTGCACATGTCTTTTCTTTAATATTCTTTTAACTGAATGTTTTGGGACATTCGGGCTATTTAAAAACCCAGGACAGCCGAAGAAAGTGAAATGTAATATCTCTCTATTCGTTGCCCGAGGAGAACTCATGGCAGGGAGGGAGCAGAACAGCTGCAAATTCATATTGGCATTAGGGCCTATATTTAAACCCACCCGCAGCTTTGAATTTCGGCCAGATGTACAGTGCGATATTATGCATAAAGGGCATAAAGTGGCAGAAAATGATTTTCGGAGACCTCGCATCTTCCATTCCCCCGTGGTTACATAAATGTGTTTCCATCGATGACCCCCAGCATTACTGGCCAGCGTCTATTGATCTGCCCAGCGATGTTGTGGTGGGCAACGTGTAAATAGACCACTCACACTGCAGAAGCCACAGGAATGTTCTGGAACTGCATGAATGAATGAACGAACGAAAGAACGAGCGTTTGGGTTGACGCACGACCACACACCTGCCCCCCACCAACCACACGCACGCACGAGCGCACGCACGCACGCACACACACACACACACACACACACACACACACACACACACACACACACACACACACATACATACACACACACTGTCTGTCCCCCTGTTTCATTCACACAAACACATACACACACAATATCTGTGTAAAATGTTAGACAGTGAACCGTAGTTCTTCAGGCGTGACATTTTAATATCTACTTTACGTCATGGTAACCACTTTTACCCTGGTGTCTCAAATTTGGAGTGATCTTATAGGCTAAAATGTATAGGTCTATACTTTTTTGTTTCCGTTTTTTTAAGGGCAGATTGACAAGCACACAGTGCATTGAGGTGTGACTTAAAGGGATATTCCACTTTCAACAGGGAGCATCCAGATCACTAGCATCCTTTAAAATTGCCCTGAAAAACCACTTACAGGCAGCAGCCGTTCGCAACTGGTAAAAAAATGAACCTAGCCCAACCCTACCCTCCCCTGCCCCTTCTTTGTATATACTGTTTGTTTAGACTTACTGTTTTTCTTTTTTCTTTTTCTTTACATATGCATAGTACTGTGTTCTATTTGTCTGTCATTCAATGTTATATGAGATACTTCAATGGTTTCCAGTGGAAATAAGCTTAGTCTTTTCATGGATCTCCTTTTAGTAGACCTTGTACCAGTGAACTGTACCGTCATGAAACTGTACCTTTTCCTATGCAAACTTCTAATAAAGTCTTCAATCAATCAATCAGCAGTGGTAGGGCCTCTCTCCACATACAAACCCATTGTAACTTCAAACTCCATTTTAACCATGATAGATTCATTAAAAACACCCATTATTTTTTTCTGGAGACTCATTTTACCTTCCTAATACGTGAGCAGGCTGTGTTTTTTCGATAACTCTTTTCATTTATTTTTAATAATTATTTGGAAAAATGGAAAAAATGAAATACAAAAAAATAATTATTAAAAATAAATGAAAAATGTTATCGATAATGTGTGTTTTTAATGAATCTATCATGGTTAAAATGAAGTTTGAAGTTACAATGGGTGTGTGTGGGGAGAGGCCCTGGGCCTGGAGGGCCTGGTAACATTTACATAAAATATCTAAATATTCAATCAAGCTAATTAAAAACTGTTCAGGGTGTTCATAAAAGCCTGATTAGATAATAAAATTACCAAAAGTTTTTTTGAAAGTGAAATACCCCTTTAATCGCCAATTTCCTAACATTGTTAAAAACCATCTCTGCTTATGTACTGCAAGTTATGATCTGCTGCCATTCATTGCGTCTGATTAGCTTACTTTACATTCAAATTAAGGGTTCATTCCCCACAGCAAGTACATATTACTCTTGCCTGCGTTTCTCTGACCTTTGCACACCTGTTGTTGATATTGCAGTGAGGACAGAAGGCGCACCCCCACCACTCCTTGCAGTGGGGCACGAAAGCAAAAAACAGTACCTTTTGAGGCAAATTTTAAAGGTACCGTAATTGCTGGACTATAAGCCGCATCTGAATATAAGCCGCACCTGCTACATTTAGAACAAAAAACAAATGTTTACATATATAAGCCGCACCTGACTATAAGCCGCAGGTGTCCTTCCTGCTTCCTGCTAGAGCGCCCCTGGTGGTCGTTAGCTGTAAAAATCTATATATAAATCCTTGTTAAAGGCAATTATAAAACTAACTAACTGGCCGTTAGCTGTAAAAATCTCTATATAAGCCGCACCGTTGTATAAGCTGCAGGGCTCAAAACATGAGAAAAAAGCCGCGGCTTATAGTCCGGCAATTACGGGTAGTCGTACAAAACACGAGATATCTTATTTTCAACGGAAAACGTTTCAGTACAGTAGTCAAGTATAAATTAGCTTCGAGCTCGTATTTCCTCCTGGAGAGGCGGTACATTTAGAACCCAGCTGTTCTAATGGAAACATCCGCCGGTCCCCAGCGATGGAGAGTGTGGAGAGACACTAAACTCTCATCAAGGCCACTCTGCAAGTCTGTGCCTGCTGATGCCAAACAACAAGGGGGCTAAAATTGTACTGGCTCCACAGAGACAAAATGTTGGATATAAACCTCTGCTAGTCTCCTGATTCCACTAAATGAAATCGTGAACTTAACCCTAGATTGAATATCGTCGTCGCTGGGTGGAAACCTTGTATCTCCAAGTTTCAAATTTGTACATCTTTTCACAAAGTAAAGCACTGCTTCATCATAGGCTACAAGGCAATCGCACAAAAGTAGTGAAAACAGCAGATCTACAAGCACACAACGCCTCGCGGTGCGAGGCGTTGTGTGCTTGTAGATCGGCTGTTTTCACTAGTTTACATCATTTTTAAAATGATAAATACAAAACAAACGGTTTTGGACATACAAGGTTTCCACCCGGCAACGACGATATGTTTTTGTTGGAGCAGTGTTGAAAGAAAGCAGCCAAGTCTTAAGGTCTTTGCACACTGCTGCGTTTTTCGGGCCGAATATCGGAGTGAATTTTGGAGCGCGCAAATAAAAAAATCAACCTCACGTTATGTCAGTCACGTTTGCACACTGACGCCCGTTTCGCGCACCACTCGGTCCCTTGCTCTCTCTATCTCTCTCTCTCTCCTTGCCCTGAAAAACGCATTTCGCAACGAAAAACGCAGCAGTGTGCAAAGACCTTTAGTTCAAGTTCAAGTTTTATTAGAAAACATCATAGCATAACAGTATGAATTTTGATGTTTCTTACAATTCAGTTCAACAAGATAAGAGGACCGCTCTATTATTATTAGACCACTGAGTAATGCAGAACAAGAACATTTATGTCTGATAGTAGTAGTTTCCTCTTCAAATGCCGCCAAGTGAAGCCAGCGACATTGATTAGATAGAGAGAGAGGGAGAAAAGGACAGCTAGAGCGTGACACTCAGCCAGACAAACTGACAGGCCGTGAATGATGAAGACAGACAGAAGGACACCAGTGGAAACAGAGGGGACGGAGTGAGAATGAAAGCGACGTGTAAATGTTTCACGGCAGGGCTATAAAGTGTCATCGAAGGAGGCAGGAGTGTACAGTATGTTTAGGGATTATGTTCCCCGCTGGAACGTCTTTCTTGATTAACTCCAAGGACCAGAGCAGGGGTGTCGCACCAAATTCTGGGCCCTGGGTACAACGATTCACTGCGGGCCCCCCATGAATGTTCTTCATAGGGGGAACTGGGAACGCGTTATTATGCATTGTTTTGTGCTTTAACTATTGAAAAATGGCAGGTATACATAACCTCACGGCGCGGCCCGAGTGCCACGCTGCGAACTTGTAGATCTGCTATTTATTTTAAATTGTGAAAATGTGTGGTCTTTGAATATTTCGAATCCTTCTGAGGTTTTTTGAAAAACCAATGTTTCTATGTCAGTGGTGCTCAAACCTTTTCATGTGAAGGACCCCCAAAATGATATGTGTTTGGCCACCCCATCTCAAAATATTTAGTTCCATGGATCCCCCCAGAAGCAAAATTTGAGTTAAAAATGTTAAAATACATTCAAAGATTTGCACACATTTTCACGACTTTTAAAAAATAGCAGATCTACAACCTCGCAGCACAGCACTCGGTGCCGCACTCTGAGCTTGTATATCTGCTATTTTTCAATAGCTAAAGTATAAAATAATTAAGGCGTCTCCACCTTGGGCCCTAGTAACTCAGGCCCACTTTCCCCCCCCTTGTGACACCCCTGGACCAGAGCCAGCCGTCTAGTCTCACACCTTTGGACCTGGCAAAGTGCATCAGGAAGCTATTAGTGTCCCCAGACCCCGACGCACTCAACTCATTCATGGTTTATTAGGAATGGAAAGTCAATTGCCCCCTCTTGAATGAGATGAATGATGTATATCGTCCCTGGAATATACCTGGAAAAGGGTTGGATCTTTTGACTGGATTATTTCAAAAGATCTGGTACAATTTGGATGACAAATAATCCAGGCTTCTGGGAATGCGATGTTTCCTTATGTGTGCAGTGCTTCCCCCTTTCAAATGAATCTCACAGGTTGGCAAATCATCTCGGTGTGCGCTTTACACTCACATCTCAGTCTCAAATGGCAGGATCCTGATAAAACCATGAAACCATCAAGCACAAAAAAGAAAATGCTGACTTAAAGCTGTCATATACTGTAAGTATGTCTGTAATCTCGCCCTCCTATAGTCTCAGAATCAACAGCTTGACTTTTGGCTGACTGCTGGTCTGCCTGTTGTACAATAGAGCAGGGGAGCCAACGGTCCGCAACAGAACCTTGATTACCTGAGCCCTGGTGTAACACTAAGACCTCTCTCTGCTGCGAGGGCTTCCTGAGGTGGAGCCCGGTCGCCGCTCTCCTGTTACCTGCATGCTCTCTGCTCACTGGACATGGAAAACTTGCCCTGTTTTCTCTCTACTGGAGCCATCGGGGCTCCATTTACACTTACAGTCTGTATGCAGCACAGCTTTCATTAGACGTAATGACATTCCCTCCAGTGTCTCTGGGATATTTGCGTTGATGAGAATTTAACCGACTTGAGGTGACAGTGATCTGGACTTTTCTCTCTTCACTTCGTCATGTTATCCTGTTAGATATTTGTGTGAAATGTTGTCATAATTAGCAAAGAGTTAATGTCCAGAAACATGTTTTTTGAGGTCTCAGTGAACCTTAGACGTCTAATCAGTTCATCCTTGATTTCAAGTGAAAATCTGTGCCAAATCTGATGAAAGTCAGGCGACAGTCAGGCCCCGTAAACTGCAATTTAAACCTGCAATTTACATAGGCTAGATGGTAAACCTTGGAGTGGATGATGCCATCATCTACCTGCTCCACCAAGATAGTCCATGGGCCATACGAGATGTCGGTATCCGAAAAGTGGCAAAGTTACCAATGCATTTTTGAAAAGCTCTATATCTGTAGATTACATTTTGGTATGATAACCCTTTCTGAGACACAGCTAAATTGGTGTTATCAGTCGCTAGAGTTGGTGTCCCATTAACTTTACTATACAGGAGAAAAAAAAGCTAAAAAATATTTTTCTTTAAGTAGCATATGAGGGGTCAAACTAGGTTTTTTTCATGATTCTGAATCAATTGCAAGCATCTGTTTTGCACGAAAAACATTCCTTGGGCTAAAAACGGCCCCACAAGACTATGATTTAGTGATGAAAAGGTATGAGTCATCACTTTTCACACATTCCTTGGGCCGTTTTAGCCCAAGGAATGTTTTTCGTGCAAAACAAATGCTTGCAATGGATTCAGAATCATAATATCAGATATAGAGCTTTTCAAAAATGCCACCTTTGCCACCTTTCGGATAGCGACATCTTGTATACCGAGTTACTGACATCTCATATGGCCCATGGACTAAGACTGGAGAGGTCAGGGTTATGGGGTTAGGGTTAGGGCAGCACCAGGGACGTGCTGGCCATTGGGAAAAGCGGGACAACTCCCGAACGGCCGGTTCATTCCCGGCCAGTCCAGGCCGGCTGTCGCACAAAAGTAGTGAAAACAGCAGATCTACAAGCACACAACGCCTCGCACCGCGAGGCGTTGTGTACTTGTAGATCGGCTGTATTCACTAGTTTAAATCATTTTTAAAATGGTTTTGGACGTACAAGGTTTCCACCCGACAACGACAAAATATAACTCATGTAATTGGCCCACTGGCTTGTCACTTGTCATGATCTGAAATGGCAGCAATCTTTGAGTAGCAGCAGCGCTATAGAGAGAGATCTCTCTCTATAGCGCGCAATGAGGGCCTCTACAACTCTTTTTCCCGGGCTGAATCAGGGGCCCAGCACGTCCCTGGGCAGCACCAAGAGTCACGTTCTTTGACTTCTGCAAGCCAGCCTGTCACACGTGCTGGTGGTCCCAATTAACTCATTCCCTGCTAGGCCCGATAGTCCCGAGAATATGCTAATGTCCCTCCCTGCCAGGCCCGATAATCCAGAGAATTTCCCGTTTTTGAAAAAGAAAAAAATCAACATTTTCTTTTTTTTTACCCCAAAAAATGTAGTAGGCATGATAGCAATCGCGAAATTGCATGTTTAATCCCCATAGCAACCCCATCTTTCAAACATGGCAGCGATCTTTGTTTACATTTTAGGAAAACATAATGGCTGCTAGTTCATGAATGTCTGAACGGATTTCCATTCAGATTTTTTTGTTTGAAAGCTGTGAGCAATCTGCACACACGTGGTGCATGATCTAGGCATGGACATGACATTATCAGTGCACTATGAATTACATGGAAGTCTATGGAGACAGATGGCATATGAAAGTACGAAGGTATTTGCAAATGGGGTATGTGTGGAACAATGCTGTGTCACCTTTCCTGTTCTCCCGGCCTCGTGTGAATGCGTGTGTGTGCGTGTGTACTGTATGATCACTCTGTGAGATGTATGGGGATGTGTAGGAGTCACATTCCCCATGTCCTATGATGACATTGGGTTGTGTATCCCTGTTGTTGTTGTGAAAGTTACCCTCTTTTCATTACAGGCACCGGTTCAGCACAGGTGTATACTGCAAAGCCACCAAATTGCCCATAACCTATGATTAGGATCTGAGACGTCGGTAAAAACCACTACATGCAACATTGTTTGATTTGGGAGGGGAATTACCCATTATGTCATTATGTCTTTGCTCTCCGGGTCTCTGACCTAGCCTGCTTAATCCCACTATAAACCACCTCTGTAATCTCATGCCGAACAATGGAGGAGATTGCACCGTGACGTCAGGATGTAATCCTCTTGTTGAGAGGAACACAGTTCTGGGTGGTAGGATGGGGTCTCTCCATCCAGGTGTGGGATTTGAAAAGCTGTTGCTTTTTGCCCACCTACGCAAGCCATAATAATAACAAGCTCACAGCAATCACGTGTTTGCTCAATCACCACAGGAAATAGACAAATGCACTTGAAGCCTCGCATCCCTAGGAGCCCTGAGTAGAACTTTGGCCAAAAATAGCAGATTTACAAGCCCAGATCGGCTATTTTTGGCTTTAGTGTAGAGGAAAAAAGAGCAGATTAAGTACTGAGTGAAGGGTCACGTTTACTAAGTATCGACAGTTTAAGTGTTTAAATGTCTGAAAATACACATTAACATGAATCCAACATAAGACTGATGATAGCGCTGTCAAACAAGTCTATCAATCTATCTATGAACTTTTTATTATAGGCCCTATACAATTTGTAGTGGGGGGTCCCTGCTTTATCTCTCTCTTAGCTAAGGGGTACTTGGACTGAAAATGTTGAAGACCCCCACCCCAGTTACTTAAGACACATACCACAAGGGTGCAATGCTCCAATCTGCAGGTTTGATTCCCACACCGCCACTTGCAGAATGTCACCCTCTGCCCTCTCTCCTTTCACTGTCAAATGAAGAAAAATGCCCCAAAATGTACATCTTTATTTCACACACAGCAACTTCTTGTTTCTGTGATTTTGGCACTGGGCTGTCAGGCATATAGGATATAGGACAGCAGAGATCGTGGTTACATCACACATGGCAGAGCCTTCGCACAATAAAATCCAGAGTGTTCGTTTAAATCTGAAAGTGAACAAATGGACCCTCTCGGGTGTCAGGTTTAAATGAACACTGCCGACTTGATACTGTGCAAAGATAAACACTGCTCCTCCTAGCCAGGCCTCGTGTTGCACGGCCCTGTGGGACATCGTAGCATCATCAGCAGCAGCACCCTGCTGGAGGAGAAAGGCCACTGGCACAGTAATCAGTCACTGGGGAGGTCTGAAGTCAGGGAGATAATCCCATCTAGAAAATGGAGAAGGTGGTGTCAACCATCTGCTTCTATCGGGCTGACGGGGACTCTGCTCTGCCGGCCGGCCTGCCACGGCTGAGCAGAGGGGGACGATTAGGCAGCGTCGGTGTCCCGTTCCGCCGCCGGCCGGGGCTCAATGTCACCAACTGATTGGATCTCCTAATCTTGTTCCATGTGAATCTAATCTAAAGTGAGGCGGGTGATCACCTTCACTATGGCTAATATCCCTCATCTCTGTGTGCGTGTGTGTGTGTGTGTGTGTGTGTGTGTGTGTGTGTGTGTGTGTGTGTGTGTGTGTGTGTGTGTGTGTGTGTGTGTGTGTGTGTGTGTGTGTGTGTGTGTGTGTGTGCCATGCTTTGTCATATTTGTGGTAACCAAAGATTCCCACAAGGATCGTAAGACTAGAAGGAGATTGACCTCATGGGGACAATGTTTTGGTCCCCATGAGGAAACGGGTTGTTTTTATGAAGAGAAGGGTGAAACGATTCAGCTTGGAGTTAGGCATTTAGGTGTGTGTTGGTGCGTGCGTGCGCACACGCGCGCGTGTGTTTGTGCGTGCGTGCGCTGCTGTCACTGCTCTGCGCTGTCAGTGCAGTGTGAGTGTATACGACCTTAGCCCCAGACAGGGATCTGTAACTCGCATCACATTCCAGTCTCCAGCTCTGGAAGGGACCTGCTGTCTCCACATCTCCCTCCGTGTCAAGATCTAGACTGATTGGAGAGGGCTTTGTGTACAGGGCAGGCCTGTTCTTTTTGTTTTATTTAAGTGTCTCAGTTGAGATCCTTATGTGGACTTAACTGGACTCTACAGTTGTACGACAACAGCATCCTGTACAATTGTCTCGCTAACCCTATAACCCACAGTAGGCCTTGTACCCAGCAAGCTCAAATACAGGAGAGAACCAATCGACAACACATCTTCAGCATGGAATTCTACAAGACATCGCTATATTTTGTCAGTATGCAGCACCAGCTCATATGCACTTCTTCTGTATTACCTGTCAACATCAAGTCAAAACGTATGCACAGCATGTTTTAGTTTTAATAAGATGTTCCAGCATTCAGAACGGGTACACATTATTGTGTATCATTATTTTATGCTTTAACTAAAAACGAAAAATAGCAGATATACAAGCTCACATTTTCGAAAAGACTTTTTGAAAAACCTATGTTTCTATGTCAGCAATCTGGCCAGCCATCGTCAAAGAAAAGGTCCTTTTCACTTAACTGGAGCTCAGTTGGTCTGTTCTTGAGAGACTACTATGTCAGTGGTTCTCAAACCTTTTCATGTGAAGGACCCCCAAAATGATATGTATTTGGCCACGGACCCCCATCTCAAAATATTTAGCAAAATTTTAGTTACAAACGTTCGCTTTGAAAAAAGTCAAAGATTTGCACACATTTTCATGACTTTTTCAAAAATAGTAGATCTACAAGCTTGCAGCGCGGCACTCGGTGCCACGAATTGAATCAAATTCTCTCTCTCTCTCTCTCTCTCTCTCTCTCTCTCTCTCTCTTACTCTCTCCTCCCCCAGAGGGTTCAGAGCTGACGTGGCTGGTTGCCCAGGTATCACTGTGGTAACCCTGGCAGGCCCAGTAGCCCAGTGGGCCTGTCTTTAGCACTCCTTCCAGGTGTAAAGACTACATTGTCCCAAGGGACGCGTGACGTGCCACACATTCAGTGGAAAGATGTTGTCTTCGGTCACAGTGGAAAGGTGCAAAACAGAAAAGGGAGGCAGGGACATTTCCATGCAGTGAGAATGGGTAGAGTGGCATTGATTGTCTGCCTTGTTCATTCATTGGCATACAGGTATTCTTATTTTGACTGTACCTCGTAATGTTTACATTTCTGACTAAGTATTCAATCAATCAATCAATCAATCAATCAATCAATCAATCAATCAATCAAAATGTGTTTAGGTACTGGTCAAATAGTTGAAACCCATTTTTTTTTAACAATCATGTCCAGAAACATTTTTAGACATGTGAACAATCTTTAACAAGCCAAAGCCATAGTGCTTTCTTGGTTTAAAATCTTCTTAGCAGACATTGCAAACTGCTAATAAAGTATTCAATCAATCAATCAATCAATCAATCAATCAATCAATCAATCAAGGTGTACCTGAGCAAGACCTTGAGTCCAATATCTTAACCACTAGACCATAGGGATATCCCCATGGACCGGAGGAGATATTAGACTTTTAAGTCATCAGACTGAGGCAATGAGTCACTCTGCTATACACTCACTTGAGAAGCACTCAGCTGGGTCAAGTTGAAAGCTGAACTTTCCATGTGGGACAAAATAGATCTAACTTTTTATTGAACACTATTGTCCATATTCTGGGCCTGTCAATAGCCAACATTCGGTTAAAATACACTTGGGAGCTTATAGATTCGCTATTTTTGTTTGCCCAAGAATAGGGCGCTAGGGTTCAATAAGTGGTTAACAAAACTTGGCTAAAAGAATAAACCTGCATATTTAGAGTGTTGGATTACCAATCTCAAACAAGCTTCAAATCTCTGCAAGTTGACCTCCATAGCACACTGAAACTAACGGAATGCAATGGCTTCCTTATTGGACCGATCACGATATGCTTGAAATGCTAAATGGCTGCCAGGAGCTGTAGTCAATGGAATAAATAAACATGGCAGAGCTACGGCATGGTCCTCTAATCTTCACATCTCTGGCGTTTATTCCACACAGAGATCGGCATCATGCAAGAAGCATTCGGGGTGAGGTCAGGGACATGCTGGCCATTGGGAAAAGCGGGACAACTCCCCAACGGCCGGTCCAGGCCGGCCATTAGGAAAAAAATAAAAATAAAATGTCGGCCTTCGTTCCATTTTGGGGGCTGTGCGGCCAACAAAGTAAATTGTCATTGTCGGGCAGAAACCTTGTATCTCCAAGTTTAAAATTTGTACATTTTTTCGCAAAGCAAAGCCCTGCTTCATCATATAAGGCCATTGCACAAAAGTCGTGAAAACAGCAGATCTACAAGCACACAACGCCTCGCACCGCGAGGCGTTGTGTGCTTGTAGATCGGCTGTTTTCACTAGTTTAATCATTTTTAAAATGAAAAATACAAAACAAACGGTTTTGGACATACAAGGTTTCCACCCGACAACGACGAAATATAACTCATGTACAGTAATTGGCCCACTGGCTTGTCACTCGTCATGATCTGAAATGGCAAATCTTTGAGTAGCAGCAGCGCTATAGAGAGAGATCTCTCTCTATAGCACGCAATGAGGGCCTCTCCAACTCTTTTTCCCAGGCTGAATCAGGGGCCCAGCACGTCCCTGGTCGGTATTCTTGTACGCCAGCAGACACACCTCCATTATAGGCAGTGGAGGCTCTCACCCACGGCGCCAAGTGCTGTCGCTACAAGGTGCCACTGGTCAAGAGCCAATGGCGTGCATAAAAAAGTCGAGGTGTCACTATTGTTTCCTGGCTCCGGGTCCATCCACGTGTCGTCACTCAAGGTCGGGCAGACGGCAGAGCATAAAGGGGAGGAGCCTGGGTAGGTCACACATGACTGATAGAGATATACCAACGTGATAGAAATATTGAAATGTGTGAAAGGTCCCCATTGTGCAGCATGCATGCCTGCATGTGTGCGCTCTCTCTCGCGCGCACACACACACAATCACGTATTGTGTAACATCAGAATGTTGTCATTATCTGGCCAAAAACTCTTAACTCCATTTTTGAGGTTTTTGGTTTTTGGCATAAATTAGGGCTATTGTACATCCTTTACATCTCAGTGTTGGTTAAAATAATATTGAACCAATGGAAGGTAGTAAAAAGTGCTTGGGACAAAACCTCTCAACTCCACACTTTCTGCCAAACCAGCTAACTCCACCCGATTGGCCCTCTCTTTTCTTCATGAATATGTAATATTGAACACCCTTTACGTCTGTGCGTTGGTTAAAATAATATTGAACAAATGAAAAGTAGTAAAAAGCTCCACTTGAGCTCATTTTCCAGAAAATGTACATTTTTGAGTTAGGATGTTTCGGTCCGACAGCAGAGAATATACTGTATACCGTACCATAACACATATTAATTTACTTTCCTTCTTTTTTGTGACGTTCTGACTCCTTTTCCTTCATCCATTTTGAGAGGGAGTGGGTTGTTGGCTGATTTACCACTGTTTCAGGGTTGTGGCACGAGGCAACCCTCGAATGGTAAAATGCTTTTCTACCACTTCTACCATATAAATGAAAGAAAACACAGTTGTAACTTGCAAATGTTACAACTGCAACCCAACAGTGGGCGGGGTCCATGAGCCAACTCAAGGTTGTTGACTGATTTACCACTGTTTTAAGCCAATCAGAATCCAGTATCTGAACATGTGACCACAAAAAGTGGTAGAATTATTATTTTACCCCGATTTCCACACAGATTATGTCACTAGCTACAATGTTGCTGCTTGCTGTTTGCTGTTGATGTGATACTAAAAGCACCCGCACCACAGGCTGAGCCTTCAATGTGGCAGAACGGACGATAAGAGCAGTGATGTTGTAGCGACAAATTGACAGCGATGTAACGCAATAGCATGAGTAAGCCTGCGCTGTATAAAGTCAACAGCTGGAGGTGACATTAATAACGGGGCACTATGAACTATGCTAAAGTATTATGTGCCCAATGTCCTGTATTATGTGCCCAATGTCCTGCTGCGACTGGACACAAGAAATAATACATATTGCCTTTCAGCCACGGTTCGGGGGATCATGGAAAAAGACTTGTACCATGTCCAAGATATTGTACCTGTTGTTCAATTCTCCCATTCCTCCTCTCTGGGTATCATGAGACACTCAGCTGTCAAAGATGGAGCCAAAATTAGTGTTGGCGGGCCTCTGTGCACTTGTGTGTGTGTGTGTGTGTGTGTGTGTGTGTGTGTGTGTGTGTGTGTGTGTAGGGAGGGTGTGTCAGCGCGTCCGTGTGTCTATGTGTGTGGGTGCGTGTGTGTGTGTGTGTGTGGGTGTGTGTGTGTGTGGGTGTGTCCGTGTCCGTGTGCCGGTAGAGAAACAGCGATCACAGTTTGCAGGTTCTTTTACTGCCATTGGTCAGAAACCCACACAATGACACACACACATGCACACGCACGCACGCACGCACGCACGCACGCACGCACACACACACACACACACACACACACACACACACACACACACACACACACACACACACAAATCAGTGTTCAGTCAAACAATGGCTTCAGATCAGCCCAAACCTTGGTGGGCCGCATGGGCCAAAATGTCTGCCCTTGATTATAATCCTCTCTGAGTGCATTGACTGCATTCTATTCTACTTACTGAGACTCAAATTAGGCAACATCTCAACATGTTATGCAACAAGTCTTTAGAAATATCTGTTCAGAGTTTAGAATGACAGATTTTCGGCATGAAAGAAAGGGGATTGGAGCATCTGAAAAGCTCCAGTTCCTAACTGTGGCTGGATTAAAACAATTATAATAATTTGCCATATTGAAAACACTAATTCTTACAGACTTGTGTCGTATTACAAAACAAAGCTCGGATATGTGAATGTGCTTGTGCATGCCAACCACACATACCGTATGTGTGTGAGAGCTTCTGCACCGCTTGCAACATGGTAGCAAACAGCTGCTGAATGGAGAAGAGGAGTATCCTCTTTTTAAAGATACTACGTGGTTTAGCGTTTCCGCAGCGGCACGTCTCATAAAGGAGAGCGGCAACCCGATCACCCATGAGGATGCGCCTTCTGAGGATGACAGCTGAGAGGCCCTCCCGTCGACGCCACGGCGGGCCCTCATCATTCACGTCGCTGCCGCCATGGAGGTGTGAGTGGCTGGCTGGACTCTGCAGAATGACACGTGGAAGACAGCACAGCCTAGTCTCGGCTATAGTCTCTCGGACTACATATCGTCGTTGTCGGGTGGAAACCTTGTATGTCCATTTGGTTTGTATTTATCATTTTAAAAAATGATTTAAACTAAAAAAATAGCCGATCTACAGCACACAACGTCTCGCGTGTGCTTGTAGATCTGCTATTTTCACTAGTTTTGTGTGACAGTCTTGTATGACGAAGCAGGGCTTTACTTTACAAAAAAACGTACACATTTGAAACTTGGAGATACAATGTTTATGCTCGACAGTGATGATATATGCATACAGTACATATACATATATTCATTTCAATTCAAATTCAGTTCATAAGATTATTGTGCCAGTATAACCACTTTCAGCCTGCCTTGGGTGTGTCATCTTTGTCACAAATGTTCGGAAATAGCAAAAAAACAACAGATCTATAAGCTCACAACACGTCACAATGTGACACATTGTAATGTGAACTTGTAGATCAGCTATTCACAATCGGCTATTTCGCAATACGGGGACCACAGCCAGAGGTTATAGGGCTATTTGGAAGTCTTTTCATGGAAAGGGTTAAAGGGTTAGGGAGGGGGGACTGCTGACTCTCAGACTGTCCAGGGACCCTGTGCAGTGTGCAACTGCTAGGCAGTGTGCAACTGCTAGGTGCAACTGCTAGGTCGGGACCCATTTGTGTGTCGCGGACACATTTCTATGGGTGCCTTAATTCTTTGTTTCCTACATTTTGTTTTCAAATATTATTTATTTCAAAACATTTTCCAAAACATTCCCAAAAGAACATAATTTTTAATAAATTATAAAACAAATTAAATTATTTTTCATTAAATCTTTATGAAATTAAATGTAATTTCATGAGTAAATGAAAGACAAATCGAAGAATCCCACAAATTAGAAAACAAATATTTAAGTAGTAGTGAAAATAGCCGATCTACAGTACAAGCTCACAACGTGCTTGTAGATCTGCTATTTTCACTAGTTTGGGTCCCGGGCAAATGTCTATAATTTCTCTTTTGGGTCTAGAGCTAAAATGTTTGGGAACCACTGACTTAGAGTGTGCTATTATACCAGTGGTTCTCAACCTATGGGTATGGACCCCCTGGTGGGTCCCCACATGATTTGGGTCCCCAGATGACAATTTAAGGACTTTTAAATCCTCATACCTCAAAAAGGGGGGAAAAAAGAAAAGAAATGAAATGGGGAAAAAGACCATCATTACTGCACCAAAAGTATAATCAGCAAAGTATAAAAAGTGGTCAAACAGTGTCCAAATTGTCAAACAATATAAGAAAGGCGCCTCACAACACAAAGGCAATTTTCAAAAAATAATTTATTCGTGGAACAGAGTCAAACTAAATTGTACTTTTTTATTTTATTATTTTGAGGGGTCATGGCCTGAAAAGGTTGACAACCACTATATACTGTATGTGCATCCTAGTGATTTAGTTTGTTGTCAGAAGTAGGGGTCAGAGTTGTACTGGCAACTTGGCATAGAAAGCAAATAGCTGTAACACTGTCCCAGATCCCATAATTCATTTTGAGGGTAACGGTTACATTTCATGTACCCTCAGCACTACCGCTAAAAATGGTTGACATTGGTTGATATTCTTACAATGCAATCTCCTATTTATTCCCCTGAACTGTAGTTGTTTTCTGTTTGTTAGTTGGGTCGTTTTTGCATTCATTAGTATTTTCTTACATACAGCATTAGTTGTCAAACGTTTTCATGTCAAGTCAAGGTTTTGGCTTGACATGAAATGTTGTGCCATGCAGTGAGTCCAAATGCCCATACAAAATGTGTGTTGTTAAAATGTTCCAAGCCCATAACGCATTGTGATGCATTGTTGTGAGCTTGTAGATTGGCCATGTTGAAATTGCCAAATAGGATTAAAGTGGATAAACTGATTTTGACGCTACATTAAATAATCGTGCTGGGGACCCCACTTGAACAAATGGAATAGAGACCAAAGAATCACTTCACTTTACTTATCCATGTGATGAAGCTTCAATTCAAACACACTATCGTCATGAAAGGGCATGACAGCATGGCCAACAATTCTTACATTTCTAAACCACTTTAACTGTAGGTTCTAATTATATTGTCAAATATATTGTAATGATGCTATTAATTACACAAATGTATTGGATGTTATAACGCTATGCGGGGTCTATTATTAGACCCCGTATCATAGCATTATTAATGTATATAGACATAGAAGAGGGACAGGGCAAACTACTGCACAGTTTGGTCAACCACAACTACACACACGCACAGGACATACATTTAGGCCAAAGGCAAAGAGTCAAAGCTATTTATAAGACCGCAAACTGTGACTATGACCTAAATCACTAATACTTGATTTTTGGTTCAGATTCTGGGAATTCTCCCACCATGTGTCTAAATATGTCAAAAACGACTTTGTCCAGACTACATTTATGACACCTTCTGACAGGGGAGTCAATTGGGTATGGCAGGGGTATGCAGCTGCCATACCTTGGCTACAGGGGGAAATAATAAAAATGTACTTTTCATCGTGCCTGTTGCTAAGGTATGGCAACATGACTGGTGTCTTGCACGCGCACGAAGTCGCGCGTGCAAGACACCAGTCATGTTGCCATACCTTACCTTTTTCTGAACTGACACCACTGCCGTCTGAGCTGTAAAAGTGCCTATGATTTCAACACTCTCAAGCAATATGTGTTGAAGCTGTTCACTCACTGAGATAAAACAGGTGTATCTCTGAGCTTGAATGATTGGAACACGGTCAAATCCGGTGAGTATAAAAACTGACCTGTATGGGGTTTACAGTGTAGCCCATGAGGTTACACTGTACCTGTCACAACAGGATATATTTTGTCTTTTTTTGGGTCATCCTGAGGTCCTATGCCTGTAAATCTTATAGCTCTTGGGGGTCACTGGAACAGAATATTTTGAGATGATGGTCCACGGCCAAATATATAACTTTGGGAAAAGGTTTGAGAACCACTGATATAGCAACATATCGTCACTGTCTGGCCAAAATCAGGGCTATTGAACACCCTTTACATCTGAGTGTTGGTTAAAATAATATTGAACCAAGGGAAAGTAGTAAAAAGTGCTTGGGACAAAACTTCCTACTCCACACTTTCTGCCAACGCAGCTAACTCCACCCGATTGGCCCTATCTTCTTTTCATAAATATTTGCTATTGAACACCCTTTATGTCTGTGTGTTGGTTAAAATAATATTGAACCAATGAAAAGTAGTAAAAAAGCCCTTCGGTCAAAACCTCCTAACTCCACTTGAGCTCATTTTCCCGAAAATGAACATTTTGGAGTTAGGAGGTTTCGGCTCGACAGCAGAGATATAAGACATTTGTAGAGTCGGCCTCAGGTCTTAATGGGTTAAAACATGAATTGAGTTTCAGAGACGGACTTCCGGTCTACTGGGCTCACATGTAGTAAAACATGCACGCCACCATAAAACCGAAACAAAATCAGACGCATTTTCACCACTTTGGTAATGCACTGCCACATTGATTACTCTCTTACACTCTTCCGCTGTGTTTAGGGGTGAGAAGGACAAGCTGTGTGACACTGATGTCTGTTAATGATTGGTAGGCATTGGATCGCCCGGAGTTACGAGCTCTTTGCATGCACATACTTTACCCTCCAGTCTGATTTATACGTCATATGATGGCATCCCGCCAGGGACATGCAGAGAATGTTTGAGAGGCAGGGGCCCGGCTGATATTGCTAAAAGGCCTTTTGGTGAAAACAGTGGCGGCTCCAGGCAATTTTTAATGGGGGTGCTGGAAGGGAGCTTGGCTATTAATTGAGGTGCTAAGTAGTTGTGGATATAGCCTACCAATGTATATATAAGAAACAAACACAAAACCATGCACATTATGAAACAGCGAATCACTGTTCATGCAGTAGCCTAACATTCAAGTATTGCATCACAAGTGTTAAGACACATTAAATAAATGGTAATACCATCAACAAAAGGATTGATGTATAGGCTATATAGGCTGCAAACAATGCAGATACGGACAATTTCTTGCACATTTTATTTTTCTCCTAACTTATCATGAAGGACTTCTAGTTTCTACAGTGGTGGGCAGGAACCTTTCTTTCACCAATGTCACAGATTTGAACAAGGATAATTTTATTTGATGACAGTGAAAAAAATATTATTTGGCTGAGCATTTCTTGGGGGTGCTAAAGGGGTGCTATGGGCTTCTTTGGAGGTGCTAAAGCACCTGTAAGCACCCCCCTAGCGCCGCCTATGGGTGAAAATATTGAAAATAGCAGACATCCGAGCTCACAATGCGTCGCAGCGTGACGCGTTGTGAGCTTGGAGGTCGGCTATTTTCAGTACTTTTCAGATACCACTCAAAACTAAGCATAAAAAAGGCAATACTGGAGATTTGGCGTAGCGGCATTGATTTCTACACAGAGAGGGTAATTCTCTCAACATAAGATGATGCATTCAAGTTCAGGAGAGTTTGAACAAGGCAATTCTCTTGAACGCTGCCTTCATGTATGGCATGACCACCACAGTAAAAACGGCATTCATGGTCTGGAGAGGGCACTTTTTACAGACGGATAAAAGGGGCAGGGGCTCAAGCCCCCTTTCATGTCTATGTGTGCACATGCCTGCATCCCCCGCCGAATATAGCACATCTACAAGCACACAACGCTGGCTTGCTAGGCGCTGTGAGCTTGCAAATCGTCTGTTCTTTGTGTTGTGACACCATCATTCAACAGAGTATAAAGTATTCCATCTGTCAGCAATGGATCAGGCATAGCAATAGCCAATATGAGATGTATTATCCCTCAGAGAATATACATCCGGGCTAAAAACAAAAACAGATTAGACATATGAGAGAACTAATCAACATACCTCCACATTCCTACAGTATGTGCGTGAACAAGCAAACATCTAACTAAACTTGATCATAATAATCATATATGCTTACATTAAATCACACTGCAAAGTCCCTGATAGTGTACAAATAGACCCGTAAGCGATTTTGCAGTGCGAGTTAGACTTTAAAGGGAAATCATCTGAGAGACATCAATCGCCATTATCGATGCAGGATTTGCTGGCCTGTGCTATCAGACTCAACATGAGCCGTCAATATATTTATCATAATGAGTCCAGTGCACACAGAATACACACCACCAGCCATTCAGTAATAGACTTGGATTTTGGCTGTGACATTGCTTAATGCAAGAGGATCTGGTGATCTGGTATTGAATGATGCATAGCTTGTATAACAGCACTCACTGAAGTATGCGAAATCAAAGACATTCCAAACATCGGAAAGGAATGTGAACTCGTTTCATCGATATACTTGATGCCTTGATGGTATAATTAAAGGAAATGTTTATGAATAATTTAGTGTGCTAAAGGGGGAAGTCGTCTATTTCATTCCAGACTGAGCTTTGTGGCGGTTTCATTGACAAATGTGGAAAAAGCCCTGGGGCTCCATATGTGTACAACCAAATGGCATCGGCTCACTGCCTTCCTACTGGCTGGTCTGATCGATATGAGCACCCCACTGCCTCTCCCACTGGCAGATCCCAGCCAGGGATTGAAACCACAGTATATCTTCATTCACCGACACAAATGTGTCATAGTGCAAAGACGCTTGGTTTCTGATTGTACAGGCCTGCCTGCTGAAAAGAGACTTTGCAATGAATCTACCCATGCTTTGCATTACTGGCGGTCGATCATCAGGCACGTGCACACATACTGTAGACATCAAAGGGGGCTTGAGCCCCTGCCCTTTTATCTGTCTGTAAAAAGTGCCCTCTCCAGACCATGAAGGCAGTTTTTACTATGGTGAAAGAAATGCAAATGCACCCTTTCCATGCCATACCTGAAGGCAGCATTCAAGAGAATTGCCTTGTCCAAACTCCCCTGAACTTGAATGCAGCATCTTATGTTGAATCAAGAAATGTGTAGAAATCAAGCATCGAAAATAGCCGACCTCCAAGCTCACAACGAGTCTCGCTGGCTATTTTCGAAATTTTCACCAACTAATTACACAACAAAAACGCTACTATAGATAAATCTGGCTTCACTTTTAACCATTAATCCTGATGTCCCAATTGTTACGGCAATGCATTATAGGCAAACCTTTTCAGAAATAACGAAAATAGCCCTGCTAGAAACTCACATGTTGCATGGCGGCGAGCTGTTGTGAGCTTGTGAGTTGGCCATGTTGGGCCAAAAACCGGGGTAAAGGTGGTTGCACACTGCTGCGTTTTTCGTTGCGAAATGCGTTTTTCAGGGCAAGGAGAGAGAGAGAGATAGAAAGAGCAAGGGACCGAGTGGTGCACGAAACGGACGGCAGTGTGCAAACGTGACTGACATAACGTGAGGTTGATTTTTTTATTTGCGTGCTCCGAAATTCACTCCGATATTCGGCCCGAAAAACCACCTTAACTTCAGAAAACCGGGTTTGCTGTGGTTAACACCACTGACAAAAACACAATTCTCAAAAACTCATTTTCCACAGTTTACTGTTCTTTCCATAGATGACATTGAGAATGACTTCCAGTATGGGGGACTGATATAGTCCATGGGTCTCTGTAGGCTTTTGCAAAAGTGTTGTGAGAGAGTGTGGGGTGAACAACAGTACACGGTGGCTTGAGCTTTGACAGCGAGCAGCTTGGAATTTGGGCCACAGCCCCAAATTAGAAGACGTGCGTCACGCATGACGCAGACATGTGAAAACACTGATTTGGGTATCTGCTCCAACGCTCCGAATGTCATACGACATGTGTTATTAAAAAACAAAACAAACAAACACAAACTCATTGTGCAGGGATTGCTTAAGGGATTTGGATGTATTATACATGTGTGGTGTTCACATCGACTCGTTCAACTCAAGTTTCTGAGATTTCGTTTTATTGAAAAAAAACAGAAAAGGACATAAAACTGTCTTTAACAACTGCAATATCCATATAAGGTAACTGCATTATAATTTACAAAAGATTAAAAAAAAAACAGAAATCTGTACAATCTTTTGTTTTTGTAGGAAGGTTGGAAGACCCTGGTAGAAAAATAAAGACATATAGACCGGAGTAGCATTATAGGCTACCATCATGAGAACAGGAGAATAGATGTGACGGATTCATCTTCATCTGTATAAACCTGCCATCAGCGTATGAAATCATCTGACATCACCACGCAATATTTCCTCACCAAGAGAAGCAATATAGTGTTCTGGCTTCCACTGAAATGATCATGTAAGCAAGAATTAAGGTTAAGGTGAAGCCTGGGGCAACGGATTAATGAAATTCAGTTTAAAAAAAGAAATCCTGTAAAAAAAAAAAAAACACATCAAATCGTCATTGTCGGGTGGAGACCTTGTATGTCCAAAACCGTTTGTTTTGCATTTATCATTTTAAAAATGATTTAAGCTAGTGAAAACAGACGATCTACAAGCATACAACGCCTCGCGGTGCGAGGCGTTGTGTGCTTGTAGATCTGCTGTTTTCACTACTACTGTGCGACAGCCTTGTATGATGAAGCAGGGCTTTACTTTGCGAAAGAACGTACACATGTGAAACTTGGGAGATAGGAGGTTTCCGCCCAACAACGACAAAATGGATTTGTCTCTGTTCAGGATTTTTGCCTGGCAGTGGCACTGAACAAATATTCAGTGGATCTCATTTTATTTTAATAAGACAGCCTGGGCCCATTCAGACATGACAAACTGCCATCTTTACAAGACCCTCGCGGAGAAACAAGATTATAGTTGCCAAGCCTAAAACACTGAATAGACAGTAGGGCTATTACTGTACGTCAAATACAGAACCTGTTTCAACAACAGCCTACTACTGTTGGAAGAGGAAGAGTTCGTCAAATCAACAACAACTAAACATATGAGTTATGGTTGTCTCATTTATATACATTTGGCTTTAACTAATAACACAGCTTCCATTTTTATGGGGAAAATATCTTTTTGAGGAAGAAAGTGCACCATAGCTTTGGATCACACACAAATCATGCTCATCTACTGCTGGAAATAAATAATAAACATAGGTTGTATGTACCATCATATTTAAACTGGACACTTTAAAAGACAAATAATACATTTTGGCTCCTATAAGATTTAATTCTAACCATACAATATGTAACGTAGCAGCACTTGTCATCCACATTCATATCCAGATCAAGGCTTCTCTTCCTGAGACACTGACTGCTGTCACATTATGCCAGTACTGCTATATTATTGCACTATAGAACCTGGACACTTTTGAAGTGCATTCTGTAAATAAAATCATTGCTTACTCTCTCCTCATATATTGCACCGTGTGCCGGGTCGATGTCAAACCTCAAGTTTGCCTCCATTGGGGCTGAGAATTGTTTTAAGGCTCATATTTCAAAAGCTACACTCCGACAGGAAAAAGATGGTTTAAACAGCATAGTCTACACGTGTATGTGCTAATAATCTTTGCAACAAGACCATTTCTCACGCATGCATGCACGCACACAAACACCATTTACTGTATCAAAGACCAGCACAACTTTGCTTTGCTAGGAGACCAGCTCATCAATATAACGTCTTCCTGTTGGGACCAACTTTAGTTGGGAGTTTAACAAGCAAACTCTTAGTTATGTCAAACAAAGATAGTTTATTTCTGGATGTGAAGCAGGTGCGCTTCCTCTTGGTGCCTACAAGAATGAGCACTAGGTAAAAAAACAAAACAACACACAAATAGTGAGAATATTGGCACTCCAAAAATGTAAATGCAAGGCCTGCCCTGACTCGGCCGAAGCCTTCATCAGAGCATTCACTGATCGGGCTCTGTACATGTGCATCTGAGTCAAGCCTTGCATTTTAATTTTGTTTGTTTGTCTATCCTCACTTTTGTGGGTATTATTATTTTTTTACATAGAGATTTGTATAGAACTATGATTAGAAGAAAGAATAAATTCTACTTGCATTTGAAAAACAAAAACTCAAAGTTTGAGATATGTAACTGTTAATGCAAGTAGAATTTGTTATTCCTTCCTTTTTTAATCTTATGCTATGACTTCTGTTTTAAGCTACTACTACCTTTTGCCAGTCACAGCCATGTGGTAAATTTAACCCACAGTAGGTTAAGCTGGATTAGAAATAAGCATATCCAATACCTTCTATTCATAACACTCCCATGCTAAAGTGGCCTTTAATTACTCCAGGTAATCACTGAGCTACTTCCAAAATGATGCTGCAAACAGGACATTTAAATGTTCCATATCTATTCGATGTGTGCTAGTATACATTCATACTGATATCTTATCTCTCTCTTAACAGACATTAATTTCCTTGAATGCATGCACTGTACTGTAGCTACTCTATTGACAGAGAATGAGAACATACTATATGTGCACATACCGTGTAAGAGCCATGCTACTTAATCTATCTTTTTTTCTCACAGCCCCATTAGACAGAGGAGATATTACCTCCCATCGGCTGATTCATCACCACATCTTTATCGCCATGAATAATAGATCTTATTGGTATTTCCGTGTAGCTTTTGTTCCTGAGCTTCTGCATAGAGAATTTCCCACTCTAATCACAGTCTTAAAGGAACTGTCACGCGGTAACAACAACAGCAATCAGGAGAAACGTTCACGGTAAGAGCAACATACCCTGTGGTAGTATTCGACCCCCTCAAGAGACCCAACACAGTTAGATTTCTGATTCTATTCTCAAGGGCCTTGTCTCTGAGCTCACTGAGTCCTGGTGGTCAGAGTCAGATTCCAAGTCTGTGTTTGTGTCCTCGGGTATGGCTCTCTCAATGACGCAGCTCTCCATGTCCCGCGCGTCCCTGATTTCCTCTTCCTCAAACTCCTCGTCCAACTCCACTTTCTCCAGAGCCACCTCGTTCTCATAACAGAAAGAGTTCCTCACGCTGGAGGCGCTGGACTTTCTCTCTGCTAATTCCCTGGCACTGCAGTGGGGAGTGCTGGGCACCTCGTACGTATTGTCAAAGCGAGAGTAGTCCACCTTGTAGTAGCTCTTCTCCTCGAAGAGCACGGGCTCAAAGCGGTAGCCCCAAAGGATCTCACTGGCCACGTATGAACTCCGACACTGGGTGGTCATGGCCGTGGCCTCGACCATGCCCTCCAGGATCACCACAATCTCAAAATCCGACGTTTCCAGCTCCTGTTTGTTCATCTCATAAAAGGGGCTATCCTCATCGATCTCGTGGATGATAGTAATGGGGGACACCAAGAAGATTCTGTCGACGCCGCTGTCGAAACCCACGTCGATGTCCGCTTGATCCAGGGGGATGAATTCCCCTTCGGCCGTGGTGCGTGACTTCATCAGCTGGGCCCTGACGTGGGCCTCCACCAGGTGGCTCTTCCTCAGGTTCCCCACGCGCCACATCAAGCACAGCTTGCCGTCCCTCATCGCCACCGTGGCATAGTGGCTAAACACCAGGGTCTCGTTTCTCTTCTTGGGTTTGGCCATCTTGGCCATCACGGCACCAATGATAAAGGCATCGATGATGCAGCCCACGATGCTCTGGAAGACCACCATGAAGACGGCGACGGGGCAGTCCTCCGTGACATAGCGGTAGCCGTAACCGATGGTCGTCTGGGTCTCCACCGAGAAGAGGAACGCGGCGGTGAAGCTGTCGACGTTGGACACGCACATCTGCGTCTCGTTCCCCAGGTCGCCGTAGGAGAGCGCCACGAGCCAGAAGATGAAACCGAAGAACAGCCAGGACATCAGGAAGGAGAGGCAGAAGACGAGCAGCATCCAGCGCCAGCGGATGTCCACGCACGTGGTGAAGATGTCCGCCAGGTAGCGCTGGCCCTTCTCGCTCATGTTGACAAACTGCACGTTGCAGTGTCCGTCCTTCAGGACGAAGCGGTTCTGGGGCTTGTGCTGCGTGTGCACCTTGGTGACGTTGCCATTCCCGTAGCCGTTCGGCACGGAAATGGTGGCCAGTCTTATTCGGTCCTCCTCCGAGGACACGATGCTGTAACGGTGGCTTCGCACGCTCCCCATCACCTCTGCCTGGGGGGGCTGGGCCGCTTCCGCTCGGGGAAACAGTCTGAGTTTTTGGTAGAAACGTTGGAGAAACAGTTTCGAACGATAGCGGGGACCACGCTCAAGCGGAAAAGGTGCGGGACAGGACACAACAGTCCTTCGGGGGACAGTGGACACTGGACCTGGGCTGCTCCAGGATCGTGCACTTCAGGCGAGGGCTGATCAGTCCTCTGTCATGTGTGCTTCTTTGGACCTCATCAGTGAAGTGGGCTGTGGAAATTACAGACAGAAAGAAAGGCTGTGTTAAACTAATTGCCAGAAACCAGAGCAAAGATCAGTGCCATGTGGGTGTGTGGTTACCTGCTGTCTAAATAATGCATTGAACACTCTAGAGATGCCTGCGTTAATTCTCGCATATGCAGTTGAAAATACTGTACACAGCACATGGAGGAAATATGCAAAAATCTTTTGAAGGTGCATTTGGATCTCATTATTGGATTCAACATATCTAACCAAGCACCCAGTCGCTGACAATGTAGGGAATTATGTTTATCCTGCTTAATGTAAGTATTAATTAAAGCAGGCTGTCCGTGAGGAACTGAGTCAAATTACAGATCAAGTTCATGTTAATCCAGTCTGAGGCGGGGAAAAGATACCGGTATGTCTATGCAATGGGTCTTTCTTCATTAGATGCAAAGAGGATTGAAAACAATAATAATTACAGTTGCTCTCTATGAAATTCTGCATGTCCATTATTACATGTTAAGAATATGAAGTATTATGAACGTGTTCACACTATTGCACAGGACCTGTACACATGCAAGGCCAAATCTAATTCAATATGTTATACAACTTGTAATTGCAATAACCACTATACCGCGGTTGCAATGCATACCGCGGTGTGGAGTTCCTAAACGTTGATGACAGAGCTCACAGCAGAACTATGACGACAGTTATCGTTATAGTGCTTGGTGTGAACTTCCCTTAAGGCCATTCTACACCGATGCAACTAGACACAACTCCTTGCAACAAAACTGTTGCATGCAACTACTTGCAACCATTATCCCCAATGGCTGTTGCAAGGAGTTGCATTGGGTGTGACATGGCCTTAAAACTGTTTTGTTGCAAGATCTGCGACTATTTGCAAGGAGTTGAGGTCGTGGCAGTCTAGGACTAGGTGCAATAACTGCATTACAGCGGTTGAGTATGCATACTACTTTTTTTTTCTTCTTCTTTTTTTATCATTCAAACCAACTTTTTTGGGGAGATACCACCATACCGCCGGTAAACAGTGACTTATTACCACGCTAACAAAAAATCCATACCGCCCCAGACCTAGTGCCTTACAACTTTTTAGGTGGGTAATTCACTATGAAAACAACATTAACCTTCCATATTGTCTGTAAGAGCGCCAAGGACGGCTATAATTATTATAAAGGCTATTGACTCGAAGTGGCCAGAGTACAGGCCATTAAAATACACCACCACGGGCTACAATGGGCTGACATAAGGCCAGTACATATTCTCCCACTGCCAAAACAACTGTCTCTATTTTGTCTCTCAACTGTCACGGGGAGAAGGTCAGGACGGGGGGGTTTGATATGACCGCAAGTAAATTCTGTCATCGTGTTAAAGTAGGACGTGCTGTGCGTACGACTGGAGGGTAGACCCTGTTCCAGCTGTCCTGATGTGATGTTTCAGGTTTGGGGACGGCCGTATGGCTTAGTAGGCCGTCTGCTAAACAGAAGGTCACCAGTTGGCCTCCCAGCCCTGGTCTATGTGTGGCCGTGTCCCTGCCCTGAGCAACGACCACTTAACCCCTAATTAACTCCCCCATTGAGCTATCACCATAATCATCATCTGAGTAACCATCGGGCATCGGCTGGGGGTGAAGCTGAATGTCACCGTTGTGATAATAAAATATCCCAAATCCAACCCCGTAAAAGACATAAATCTCAAAAAGCACATTGGTGGTGTGAATGTTCTTTGACCATATCTCTGCTGTTGGACCGAAACCTCCTAATTCCAAAATGTTCATTTTCGGGAAAATGAGCTCAAGTGGAGTTAGGGAGGTTTTGACCCAAGGGCTTTTTACTACTTTTCATTGGTTCAATATTATTTTAACCAGACAACACAGACGTAAAGGGTGTTCAATAGCACATATTTATGAGAAAAAGAGAGGGCCAATCGGGTGGAGTTAGCTGGTTTGGCAGAAAGTGTGGAGTAACCAACACTCAGCTGTCAATAGCCCTGATTTATGCCAAATAAAATCAAAAACTTCAAAAATGGAGTTAAGAGGTTTTGGCCAGACAGTGACGATATATTTTATTATTTCATTATAGGATCTGTTTTGAAAGAAACCAAAAAGTCATTTGGCTCCAACATGCACCTTGATCCGTCCGCATCATCAGTTGTTTTTCTCATCTAATGATGTGATGTCACAGCTGTAGGTCAACTAGGAATAGTAACTTGCTACAGCGCTGCTGGGACCGTGGGGCTTCATTCATGCACTTTGTTCATGTGTACATGAGCCTGTCTATTAATACATGTATCCATGGCTTAACAGCTTTGAATTGCATTCACAAATGCTTTTATCAAGAACTACCATGCAGGACTTAAAGATAGGTCGGCTATTTCCTAAATACGATATACGAGGAAATATAAATCAGAACTTGGGTTCATATTATGTTACACACTTTTTCTCAACTTGTTGTTGATGTTGAATTACAGTATATCTCTCAGGGGAAATTGATCTAAGACATGCCAGGCTGTTTTATTTAAATATTTTTTGGCCTTTATTCGTGGAACTACAATGATCAAAGTACTGAAACATGACAGAGGCTGATCAACTGCACATCCTCGATGAATCCAGTCACACCAAACCATACATGATCACGTTGTGTATAAGAGAGTACATACAGTACACATACATTAGCCCCAAACTTACAACATGTGTAGACCCTTGTTCACTATAGTATTATATTTGTAGTTATTTAGACAGATGCCATGCAGTTCATTTGTAGACCTGGCAAGTTTCAATGCACAGATTATTGATCTTTTTTTTTTATATTATACTGTTTAAATTGATGGTGAAGTGATAGGTTATTGGTTGACCTATGATCCTAGATGACTATTTCTATGCATTTGATGTATTACCTTGTACTTTCCTTGCTTACTGTAAATCGCTCTGGATTAAGTGCCTAAATGTCTAATTGTAAATATTCCGGTTTGGGAGGGCTTACACCTATATAGCCAGACACAATTTATTGTGTGTGATCATAGCTTAACATATGCTTCCACTATACAGGCCAGAGTTTACATAGGCTGCATGACCCGTGATTGTTTGTTTTGCTTGTGTGCTCATTTACAACTAACAGCTGAGGGAGATGGAAACTGGTTACATAAAGCTGCTCCATTTTTTATTACACAGATCAATAACTCCTAGCAGCCTGCCATCATGACCCATCATAGCATGATCCCAAATGCTCTATATCCCCTATATTCTCTAAATCAGGGGTCTTCAACGTTTTCAGGCCAAGGACCCCTTAGTCGAGAGAGAGATGAAGCAGGGACCCCCACAACCCATACCATATGGTTTCATCGTTTGACGGCACAATCATCTGTGTATTTTGGATTCATGAAAAATTGTGTTTTCAGATATTTAACCACTTGAACCGTCAATACCTAATAAACTTGACCTTTCACTCTGTACTTAGGCAGCTATTTTTCTCCTCCAAACCAAATCTCTTTGCCGAAAATAGCCGATCTACAAGCTCACAACGCCTCGCGCTTGTAGATCTGCTATTTTTGGCTAAAGTTCTCCGAATATGGACATGAGGGATCAAGTGGTTAATATAAAAAAGGAGAAAAAAAGGTTTCTATCACACAAAGATTTGGAGGACCCCCTGTAGTAACCCTGAGGACCCCCTAGGGGTCCCGGACCCCCTGTTGAAGACCCCTGCTCTATATTCTCTGTAACTAACTAACTATGTATCTAACTGATGCGGAGCATGTTTTGTTACAGAACATGTGTAGGCGATAGTTCTTTATGAAATATATATGAGACGGAATTGTTGCAACTCTGGACCTATAGGAAAAAGTGACCATTACTTAAATTCTGCATGAGGTGCAGGCAGCTGGACACTATATAGTTTCCGCACTCTATTGTAACAGGTGCAGGATACAGGCTTACAGTCTGTTTAGCATTTTTAATAATTTAATAACAATAACAAAAACGATAACTATAATAATAACAACAACAACAATTATTATTATGTATTAATTATGTATTTGTATTATTATTTATTATAATCTCGTTGTTGTTGTTGTTGTTGTTATTATTGTTGTTGTTGTTGTTGTTGTTGTTGTTGTTGTTGTTGTTGTTGTAAATTGAATTTGTAGCCTTTAACTCTGTAGAGCCACGTCTCAAAGTGATTCACAAATAAGAAGAGATTATTATATCACTTTAATGATAAATCATTTCTTGCACCTGTATCAGAAATTAGCTACGTTTGTTTGAGAACAGATTGTATATTTACACAGGCAGAACAATGTCGTAAACATTGTTAAACTAACAAATGTCTTAAAACGAACGGATCGTTTGAACGCGATTAAATAAATCGCCTACTGTGTGAATTGCATCTTACCTGTAGGTCCCAGCATTAATCTGCCGTCGCTTATAGCAATATTTCCCATACACCAGATCATATCCAAACTGAGTCCCCTTTCTCTTTCATGGTGTTTTGGTCCCACAAGATTATCATCAGACTTGACAGATTGTGCAGTAACCATGTGGCAGCTATACTGTGTGTGTGTGTGTGTGTGTGTGTGAGAGACAGATGGGTTGCGTAGTGTAGGGACGCACTTTAAACACACATGTTCCCACCACCGCCCCTACCGCACTAACCGGCCAATTATAAGCTGCACTGCACGCACCTCGTTTAAGGGGTCTGAAGCGGATGACGCGAGAAAGCCAAGTGGAAAAAGTAGGCTACTCACATTTTGTAGACTACAACTTAAGTAAAAAAAAAAAATATCGATACTGCAATGTATAAATACAAATACTCTATTACAAGTAAAATCCATTTACTCGAGTACTAAAAGTAGCAAGTATAAAAATGTAGGCCATACTTAAATTAAGTAGGCCTCTTAAATTAAGTAGGCCTACAAAAAGTAAAAGTTGCCTACTCATTAGGCAGAATGTCCCTTTATCAAATGTAGGCCTAGACCTATAAAAATCTTTTGAAAATAGCATCTAAAGCTCACAATTGTATAGGCCTATCACATCAGCTATTTTCAAATGGTCAAATAGGCCAGGGCTGAAGTGGTTACTGTATGTTTTGTAATAGGCTAATAATCAAAATCTACAGAGTAGGCCTAACTAAAGCTGCAGTGAAGTAAAAGTAATCTACAATATTTGCCTCTGAGATGTGGAGTAGAAGTAAAAGTATTGGAATTTCTCAAGTAAAGTAGGCTACTACAAATACGTACCTCAAAATTGTAGCTACTTAGGCTACAGTAGGCTACTTATAAGTGTAGGCCTACTTGGTTACTTTGCACATGCTACCTGCTGCTGGAGGATGCATGCAAAACAATACTAATAGCCTAGACAGTGTATAATAGCCTATAGTGATGTAACTCAAAGCATCTCTGCCACCATTATCAGACACAATTATGCAATGGTGTGGAATATGGGTCATTTTTATTAACTATAGCCTAATTAGCCTACATACAGTGTGCAGCCTACGTATGTGGTATTGTGGCACGCTGACTATCAAGTAAGTTGCTGTGAACATTGAGTGAACACAGGGTGGCGACCTAGAGCTAGAACCATAAGTTACAACTAAATGTACAGTAAACTGGAGTGGGGTCCATGTAGGGTAATTATATGGTCTCTAATACCTATATATATATATATATATATATATATATATATATATATATATATATATATATTTATATAATTTCACTCTAACTGTATTAACTTGAATTAACCTATTAAAGTGATTCTAACAATAGCTGATTCGAAATCCATATTTTCAATTGATTTCTCAAGTTCAATTCTGCCATTAAGACATTTTTAAGTTAAAGTTCCAAGGAGAGAATAATTTGAAATGGGGTCCATGACCTAATGAAAGCCTGTTTGGCATACATTTATTAATAAAATAACCTAATAATAATAATAATATGGCATGAAACCAGATCCTTAAAGAGGTGGTGCCATAGTTTTGTACTTTTTCTGTTTTTCATGTGTCTAGGAGGTTGAAAGTACTTCATTAGACCCCCTTATGTGTGTTTTTTTTTTTTTAGTATTTGTTTGTTTTCTCTTGGAGGCTGCCACCTTGTGGTGAAAAGTGTCAGTTAAAAAACACAGATAAGATGACATCACAGAATCAACTCCTCCCCTATTTACCATTCACCCAACACTGTGGGGTGTGGCTATATCAGCTGGGTCACCACCCACCATGCCATCCATGCATACTTAATGAACTGGGGGTGTGTCCACATAAAAACCCAATTCTAACTCTTTCTGTATACTTTTTTGGAAAAAATCTTCCTCCTAGTATAATCATAATACCTGATAATCATGTTTTATAGGGGGGGGGGGGAATCATGGCACCACCTCTTTAAGACTAAGATACAATACCATCAGCTAACAACAGAATAAGTCTAAAGTAAAAAAAAAAATATGGAAAAATGAAGTGTGCCATATTTACCAAATGGAATAGGAACAAAAATGCTTTATGCAGAAAATAATCTGCATAAAGCACCTAATTACTGGATAGAATAGAATAAGGATGGCATATCATTGATCTTTTTGAATAGAGAGTTGTCAGAATTAAGTCCATTTTCTCTTCAGTTGCTAGACCTCTTCCCCTACTGTCTCTGAGTGAATTAATGTTTGTTCAGTAACAACTAGGGGTCTGCCCCTCTCCAGCTTTTTAGTAAACAGAAAATATTCTTTCAGATTAGATACCAATGTCTTCCAAACAGGAGAGCGACCATGATTCTGACACGATGACATGATACTGATCATGATACTGATCATTATACTGACATGATACTGACCATTAAACTGACCATGATACTGACCATGATACTGACCATGATACTGACATGATACTGACCATTATACTGACATGATACTGACCATTATACTGACATGATACTGACCATTATACTGACATGATACTGACCATTATACTGACATGATACTGACCATTAAACTGACCATGATACTGACCATGATACTGACCATGATACTGACCATGATACTGACATGATACTGACCATTATACTGACATGATACTGACCATGATACTGACATGATACTGACCATTATACTGACATGATACTGACCATTATACTGACATGATACTGACCATTATACTGACATGATACTGACCATTATACTGATATGATACTGACCATTATACTGACATGATACTGACCATTATACTGACATGATACTGACCATGATACTGACCATTAAACTGACCATTAAACTGACCATGATACTAATCATGATACTGACATAATACTGAAATGATACTGACCATGATACTGACCATTATACTGACATGATACTGACATGATACTGATATTATACTGAACATTATACTGACATTATACTTACTGCGATACTGACTATGATACTGTCATTATACTGACCATAATACTGTCATGATACTGACCATGACCATGATTTTGACATTATACTGACCATTATACTGGCCGTGATACTGATATGATACTGACAATGGTACTGATCATACTGACCAATGACCATGATACAGTCTCCTGAAAGTCCTGATAGCGTATCATTTTACAAAGCTGGGCCAGCTAGGGCCTGACATCCCTGTGCCAGTAATATAAGTAAGAACATTTTATTTATAAAGCGACTTCCGAAACAAAGTTACAAAGTGCTGTACAATGGACAAAAGTATAAACAATCAAGTTAAAAACAATTAAGGCACATAAGAGCAATAACACAACAAGAAATAAAACAACTGACCTGCATATAAAAACGTCATAAACAGTAATATAACTGATATTACTTTGATATTAAAGATTTTGTCCAAACAGATCGGTGCACATTACCACTACAGTCGTGATCAAGACAAATCTGTCCTGTTCCATTTGATTGGCTAAGATTGACTTTTAAAGTTAGCAGGAGGAACTTTACACAACCACTTCCTGGAGGCCAAGTAAGAACCTCCCATTTTTCTTCCCAACAGCCTGTTATAGCACCACCAGGAGACCGATATTTACAAAACAATGTTTTTGATTTTACTCTCTGACGATCTGTGTTCTTTCTGTATCTCTGTGGTGTATTCTAGGGTTCCTTGTTCCTAGTTTTAGTTAGTGTTTTACTTTTCTGTTGTGTTCCTTTAATTTTGTACTATTATATTGTGTATTCCTTGTTATGACCGTAGGTCACAGTGTGAAAACCTGCAGATCATATATCCGTCCGTCTGTCCGTGCGTCACGCCTCATGTCACACTTCATATATATGGCCAAGATCCCAGATGTCTTCAATACCAGTAAGACTCCCTAATCACAAATATCACAACCTCCACGTCATACGGGCAGCCATAGTTACACCTGGAATGTTGAATCTCCATATATGGAGATAACCTACGCATCACACAAAGTCTGACCTCACCAGCCCATACTTGGGCATGGACGACTTATATCTCCATATACGGAGATGGCCATATATGGAGATACGATGACATCACAGAGTCCACAGCTGATGATGTGGCGTGATGTCATACAATACACAAACAAGCCCTATATAAAGGGGCAATTCTCACCAGGGAAGAGAGCATTCCTCGACTCAGACCTTATCGCCAGGATCAACTAAGCTTATAGCTTATCATCACATCCAACCATCTTAAGATACTCAGCTAGTGGGGAATGCTCTCTTCCCTGGTGAGAATTGCCCCTTTATATAGGGCTTGTTTGTGTATTGTATGACATCACGCCACATCATCAGCTGTGGACTCTGTGATGTCATCGTATCTCCATATATGGCCATCTCCGTATATGGAGATATAAGTCGTCCATGCCCAAGTATGGGCTGGTGAGGTCAGACTTTGTGTGATGCGTAGGTTATCTCCATATATGGAGATTCAACATTCCAGGTGTAACTATGGCTGCTGATGTCATACTGATGTCAGCAGTGTGATGTCATACTGATGCGGAGATATGAGCAGGGCAAAGGTGTGACGTGTGACGTGTGACGGACGGACGGACGGACGGACGGACGGACGGACGGACGGACGGACGGCCGGTGGAGGTTTTGATACCAGTAAGACTCCCTAATCGGGAGATAAGCGACCGTTGGTCGCTTATCTCCACAAATAGGCCAAAAGTTTGTTTTACCAATTATCAAGACATACGGGCAGTTGACAGTTTGCCATGGTTACTCATTGAAGTTGAATCTCCATATATGGAGATAACCTACGCATCACACTAAGTCTGACCTCACCAGCCCATATTTGGGCATGAGCAACTTATGTCTCCATATGTGGAGATATGATGACATCACACAGTCCTCAGCCGATGATGTGGCGTGATGTCATACAATACACAAACGAGCCCTACAGTATAAAGGGGCAATTCTTGCCAGGAAAGAAGCATTTCTTCGACTCAGACCTTATCGCCAGGGTTGGCTTATAGCAGCTGTCGGTAGGACCATATATGGATTCTGTTACTGTGGATCTCCTAACAGGGCATCATCTGGGATACAATCCCTTTTATGCCCATATATGGAGATCCCTAACAGAATCCCTTTCATGCCCATACATGGAGATCCCTAACAGAATCCCTTTTATGCCCATATATGGAGATCCCTAACAGCATCCCTTTTATGCCCATATATGGAGATCACTAACAGCTAACAGAATCCCTTTTATGCCCATATATGGAGATCCCTAACAGAATCCCTTTTATGCCCATATATGGAGATCCCTAACATAATCCCTTTTATGCCCATATATGGAGATCCCTAACAGAATCCCTTTTATGCCCATATATGGAGATCCCTAACAGAATCCCTTTTATGCCCATATATGGAGATCCCTAACAGAATCCCTTGTATGCCCATATATGGAGATCCCTAACAGAATCCCTTTTATGCCCATATATGGAGATCCCTAACAGAATCCCTTTTATGCCCATATATTATGTAGAAATCCCTGCTCTGAGTATCTGACATCAGTGTGATGTCACCTGTTTATTCCCATATATGGAGATCCCTGCTCTGCGTATCTGGTTGCTATGGTAAACAGTTGGTTGCTAGGGTAAAAAAACATGGTTGCTATGGTAAACAGTTGGTTGCTAGGGTAAATCCATATATTAGGACAAAAACTTTTGTTTCATTCCGTAGTAACAAAAATGTTCAAAGGTAAGGTGGGGAACAAAGAGGATCCAAGGCAGCTCGGTTCAGTTCAAAGTAGAAAGATATTTTTTCCGCTGGGTCTGCGGACCCTGATGAAGGCCACCTTTGGCTGAAACGCGTAGGTCGTTTTTTTTTTATCTTTGCTGCTGCTCAGGGACGTGCTGGCCATTGGGAAAATCGGGACAACTTCCGAACGGCCGGTTCATTCCCGGCCGGTCCAGGCCAGTCATTAGAAAAAAATAAAAAAATAAAATGTCAGCCTTCGTTCCATTTTGGGGGCTGGGCGACCAACAAAGTAAATCGTCACTGTCGGGCAGAAACCTTGTATCTCCATGTTTCAAATGTATAAATGTTTTCGCAAAGAAAAGCCCTGCTTCATCATACAAGGCCGTCGAACAAAAGTAGTGAAAACAGCAGATCTACAAGCACACAACGCCTCGCGGTGCGAGGCGTTGTGTGCTTGTAGATCGGCTGTTTTCACTAGTTTAAATCATTTTTAAAATGGTTTGGACATACAAGGTTTCCACCGACAATGACAAAATATAACTCATGTAATTGGCCCAGTGGCTTGTCACTTGTCATGACCTGAAAATGGCAAATCTTTGAGTAGCAGCAGCGCCCAATGAGGGCCTCTACAACTCTTTTTCCCGGGCTGAATCAGGGGCCCAGCACGTCCCTGCTGCTGCTATGAATTAAAATAAATATTTTTCTACTTTGAACTGAACAGAGCTGCTTTGGATCCTCTTTGTTTCCCACCTTACCTTTGAAAATTTTTGTTACTACGGAATGGAACAAAAGTTTTTGTCCTAATATTCAGATACCCTCTCCGAAGAGCACCTGTTTACAGCGTATTCATAATTCACGGACCCGCGTAGCGCTTCTTCTTCTTTTATCTATTCATCAGGAGAGAATCCATGTTTGCTGGTGATCCGTATAGGCGGGGTCGTAACAATAGGCATAACTTCAAAATGTTATTTGTGCTTCTCACTTGATGTTACACAGTCTACATATAATTCTCACCAGGCAGTGATATGAACATTTATTCAAGTTGGGGAAATAATAAATCAGGGGCACCAAAACAAAGTGAAATGGTGTGCAACAGGCTGAGTGGTTAGTGCATGAGCCCGGCTGGGGAACCAGCTAGGTGTGTAAAATAAATAAAAGTATATAAACCCTGAACACAGTATTAAAGTGGATCCAACCAGGGACGTGCTGGGCCCCTGGTTCAGCCCGGGAAAAAGAGTTGGAGAGGCCCTCATTGCGTGCTATAGAGAGAGAGATCTCTCTCTATAGCGCTGTTGCTACTCAAAGATTTGCCATTTCAGAACATGACCAGCCATGTCATGAACGTGACAAGCCAGTGGGCCAATTACTGTACATGAGTTGTATTTCGTCGTTGTCGGGTGGAAACCTTGTATGTCCAAAACCGTTTGTTTTGTATTTATCATTTTAAAAACTAGCATCTAGTCGGCGACCTGGCCAACTCGGAACAATGTAAATAGGGAATGAATGCCCCGCCCTTTAATGCAAACCCCATTATACCTGTTTTCATAGGACCCGTTTTGACCATCTGTCTGCCTGTGTCCATTTATGCCCATATATGGAGATATCTGTATCTGTCTGTCTGTCTGTCGGCGTCCATTTTATGTCCATATATGGAGATCACTGCAGTTATAGTTTTGGGTCCAGTTTATGCCCATATATGGAGATATCTGTCTATCTGCGTCCATTTTATGCCCATATATGGAGTATCTGTCTGTGCCTCCAACTGTGTTGCAGACACAGTGCCGGTTCCCCCTTTAATGCAAACCTCATTATACCTGTTGTCATAGGACCCGTTTTGAACATCTGTTTGCCTGTGTCCATTTATGCGCATATATGGAGATATCTGTATCTGTCTGTCTGCGTCCATTTTATGCCCATATATGGAGATCTTTGACCATCTGTTTGCCTCTGTCCATTGCCTCTTGTAGATCTGCTGTTTTCACTACTTTTGTGCAACAGCCTTATATGATGAAGCAGGGCTTTGCTTTGCGAAAAAATGTATACATTTGAAACTTGGAGATACAAGGTTTCTGCCCGATAGTGACGATTTACTTTGTTGGCCGCCCAGCCCCCAAAATGGAACGAAGGCCGACATTTTATTTTAAATTTTTTCCTAATGGCCGGCCTGGACCGGCCGGGAATGAACCGGCCGTTCGGGAGTTGTCCCGCTTTTCCCAATGGCCAGCACGTCCCTGGATCCAACTAAAAGTCCTTTAGTTAGAATCTATAATGACACTTTCATAAACCTTTTTACTCAAATCATATCACAACAGTGATCAGCAAATAATCATTAGGCCTAATAGGCCCTACTCATAATAAAATAATGATGTGCAGTCTCAAATGTAAGAAGTGATTATCCTTCGCCTGAAATGTTTAATGTGTAATCCTGAAACATGAGGGAAATTGAATATATTTAAAACAACCGTTTCCTTCCACATGCAGTACTGAACATACTGTACTGTACTTGGTTGTAAAATGGAAAGAGATGCAGTTGATTGATTAGCTATTAGTTAGCTATTAACTGTTAGTAATTCCTACATGAGGCAGAAGAAGAGATGATAAAATCTAACGCTACCCTAACAACTATTATTGATTAATTCCCACTGTACCGGCACATTTCTGTTTTAATGAACGGCTAACCTGTGCCGATGTCCATCTCCCAGTCTCTTGTGATTGGCCGAAATGTGATTACGCAATGTTGCAAAATGTAGCAAAACCTGAGCAAAATGTGTGTGTGTGTGTGTGTGTGTGTGTGTGTGTGTGTGTGTGTGTGTGTGTGTGTGTGTGTGTGTGTGTGTGTGTGTGTGAGAGAGAGAGAGTCTATCTGTGTGTGTGTGTGTGTGTGTGTGTGTGTGTGTGTGTGTGTGTGTGTGTGTGTGTGTGTGTGTGTGTGTGTGTGTGTGTGTGTGTGTGTGTGTGTGTGTGTGTGTGATTTATGTGTGTGCATGTCTATGCACACACAGTGCACAACACATAACATAATTAGGACTAAATAAAAAAAAATACCATCACCTTTGGGGGTCTGTGATATTAAAAAGTACAGAAACCCTCCTCTAAAACACAAATCATCTTTTGGTCTTGAAAATTGAAGAAAAGATACATCACTACGGAAAAAGGACATCAATATGTTTTGAATTTAAGCACAGTCCCACACATACAGTAAGTGTCTGTAATGTATTCAATGAATGATACATTAAAACCATAGTGTCTATAAAAAGCATTTGTTATAAAGTTGTAAAAAAAAAGCATAATAAATATGGTCAGTATTTGTAGGAGTGCAATTGCAAGCCCCAATTACACTGCAAGACCACCTGGGTAGTAGTCTAAGAGGGTCTGAATCACCATGTCCGGGGTTCTGACAACAACTCAGTAAGCATTCTGATTGGATGGGCCGTGTTTGGTCCATGGTTGGTCAATTCCTAGTCCGTCAAACATTTTTCTTTAGTCTTAAGGGGAAGTCCTTAACAACTCAATATTTGTGTGCCAGATGTTAAATATCTACTATATTACAGTAGATACTTCGAGACAAGTTTGTTAGAACCGCAACGCAATGTGCAGGGGTTGACTGGGCATCTGGCATACCGGGCATATGCCCGGTGGGCCGACTATACAAGTGGGCCTGTGGGCCATTTTTTTACCTCTTTTTTTGTCACCATTTTAAGATAGTTACAGTGATTTTTTGGGGCTGGACGGCCACTAAGTGAAGGGGGCCAATCCTTCAGTAGCACAGGCCCACAGAGCTGAGAGACATCACATGATTGGCTATTGTCTATCATCTGAATACTGGCCTATAGTAGCCCAATCACAGGCTAATGTGGCCCCAGGAGTCCCACCCAAACATATAATGGCTGATAAAGCCCACAACGCGTCGTTGCCTCGACGCATTGTGGGTGTCGAGGCAGCGGTATGTTGGGTTCGCGCCGGTTGTGGTGGGCCGGTCTGGGCCAAGATGCCAGGGCCGAATTTAAGTCCCAGTCCGGCCCTGGCAATGTGTAATATGTGGACCTGGATGTTTCCTACAGACTGGCTTCTTGAATGACCGCCTCAGTGATACCATTCATCTGTCTGCTGTCTGTGGGTTTCTGGACCGGTGGAAACAGGCGTTGCTGTGATGGTCGCAGGCGCGCTGCTGGCTGCCTCCCTCTGTCGTACTCCTCTGCACTGAGCGTGGGCACCTGCACCCACGTGGTCTGGTTGAAGAAAGCGTAGTCCACCTTGTAGTGCCTGCGTCCCAGTTTCAGCATGTCCTCGAACCGCTGGCCCCAGAGTATGTCCGCAGGGCTGTAGGAGCAGCGTGTCTGATGCAGCGTCCCCGTAGAGTCTCCATTGTAGGTGAACGACACCACCAGCTCAAAGTCCTCCTCCAGTAGGTCGTCAGGGCCCACGCCGTACAAGGGGCTCCCGGGCTCCAGCCTGTGGATGATCAGGGACGTGCAGAGAATGTTAGAGGCAAATTTCTAAAAAAGGCCTTTTGGTGAAAATATTGAAAATAGCAGACCTCCAAGCTCACAACGCGTCGCAGTGAGCTTGGAGTTCTGCTATTTTCAGTACTTGATGCCACACAAAACTAAGCATAAAAAAGGCATTACTGGAGATGTGGCGTATAACGGCATGGATTTCTACACGGAGAGGGGAATTCGTTCAACATAAGATGATGCATTCATGTTCAGGAGAGTTTGAACAAGGCAATTCTCTTGAATGCTGCCTTCATGTATGGCATGCAAATAAGGCATTTGCATTTCTTTCACCATAGTGAAAACTGCATTCATGGTCTGGAGAGGGCACTTTTTACAGACGGATAAAAGGGCAGGGGCTCAAGCCCCCTTTCATGTCTATGTGTGCACGTGCCTGTGGACGATGGTGGCTGGTGTGGCCAAGACGATGTCCCTGTCCCCGATGTCCAGATCCTGGTAGGACATTCGGACGGACCCCGAGAGGTGTTTCACATGGCGGATCAGCTGGGCCCTGGCGACACCCTCCAGGATGTGATTGCCGCGGAAGTCCCCGAGGCGCCAGGAGAGGCAAAGGGCTCCGTTCCGCAGGTTGACCACCGCAGACCTGCTGAACCCCACAGTCTGCGCTCTCTTCCGCGCAGACGCCATTTTGGCCACAGCGATGCCAATTATGACGGTGTCAATGAAAACGCTCAGTACGTCCTGGATGGTCACGACTATGATCGCGACCATGCAGGTTTCAGTCATGTAGCGGCTGCCGTAGCCAATAGTGGCCTGGGTCTCCATCGAAAACAGGAAGGCCGCGGTGAAGCTGCGCACATTTTGCACGCAAGGCGAGTTGTCCAGATCCTCCGTGTCTTTGTGCACGTAGGCGATAAGCCAGTAGAGGAGGCCAAAGAAAAGCCAGGAGAGAATGTAAGAGAGGGTGAAAATGAGCAGCATGACCCTCCAGCGGATCTCCACAAGGGTGGTGAAGATGTCCATCAGGTATGGACTCCACTCCCCCGGAGCCTTCTTGAACTGCACCGGAAACCTGCCATCCTTCTGCATGAAGCACAGCTCACGTGGCTTCTTAACATCATGGCTGCTCAGTGTGTGGACCGTGGTTTGGTACGTATCGATGACAATCTGCTCCTCTCGGTCTGGACTCATTTTGACCAGGGCTGCGATTCACCGTCCTGTAGAAAGACAAGGTCCCATAGAATACCATGAGTTTCTACGACAAAAAATACATTTTGGAAAATAGATGGCAACACAATCAAATCTGGACTGTTGCCTGTGCATTACACTCTAAATGGACATTGACAGAGATCAGAATGAGCTTCTCCTTCAAAGACATGGTTGCGACTGTCGGGTCGCAAGTTACAATGAAAAGCTTCACCGGCTGTGTCCGTCAGTCAGTCTGTCTGCCACGTCACGTCACACTTTTGTCCCTACTCTTATCTCCGGCACTGTTGCCCCTATCCATGCCAAACTTTGCACACACACTCCTTGGCTGCCAAACCACAACCTCTGCCCCTCATTTCTCACATGCCCCTCTTCTAGCGACATGAGGTTGCCTTTTTGCAGACAACATTAATGGACACTGCTCCTACAGATGTTGCCTAAAAATCACGCACGGCGGACTTACAGGCCAATTTGTGTATACCGGTACATGCGACCTGACGGTCACATATCTCCCGATTAGGGAGTCTGACTGGTGTGTATACGGTATGTAAATATATAAATAATACATGACAAAATATTCAGATGGACTGGAGGGATACCAAGGAGCCGCAATTACAAGGGAGTAGGATGTAAATGGTTCTCCTTGTGTCTGTTGAAGTGAAACATTCATGTTTAGGTAAACAGTCATTGTGCCCGAGGCAATAACCATCAGATAGATGGTTGAAGCAATACTTGGTTCTGGGTGTTAAAGTGGTCCTTTCACCAGCAAGGATTGGCTGATTATTTACCAGACGCTCTGCTACAAAGTGGAAGCCGTCCTGAACAGAAACTGCATTCTACACACAGTAAAATCCTCAGGCTTCATTTAAATCCAGAGAGTGTACATTTGTATCCACCTGTTTCCGCAAGACTTTACTGTAGCATTATCTGCAGGACACTTCCGGTTAAAAGCAGACATACAAGCTCACGTCGCGTCGCAGATGCAACCGTTGTGAGCTTGTAGATCACACTCGGCTGTGACGCCGGAAATGCCGCTCGCCTTCTGCGCAATGCACGATGGGATGTTGGAAAGTTGTGGATACTCTCTGTAGGATTTTACTGAGTACTATGGCTGTCTATATTGCACAAATAAAACCCACCCAATGTTTCCCACCAGGTTCACAAACTCCCTGAAAGACTAATATTCCATTGATTCATCAATAGCTACTCTTTCATAGCCATTTAAATTTGTGTTGCGATTTTTGTGAGGTAACCTCATATCTGTTCAGAAAACAGCTTCTTTTCAACACCAAAATGACATATCTTTCATTACTTCATCACAGAGAGTGTATATAAAATAGCCCTGAATCACACCTTATCCAAGTATTGATCTTCTTTCTTAACCCATCATGCTCTTTGTTTGGACAGAAATACATACTAAAATATTAACCAAGGATTTAGGACTGGGAAATCTAGTAAACCTAGTCAAAGAGCCTCATTTCAATCTTGATGGCTTATGTCACAGCTTCAAGTGTGGGTCAAGGCTGTCCCAGATAAAATACAGAACAATGGCCAAACAAGGAAAAGGGCCAGATTTACCAGAGTAAAAGAAGACTTGTTTTATACAGTTCAGGGACATGGGACTTTAGAATCCATCATATTGTGAAATGTGGCATCGATAACAAACCTAAACAAACCTATAAACAATTGTAAAGTAAAAACACTGCTTAACATCTCTGGGTAACGGCTCTTTTAACCTCTGGCTCTGTTATTATTATGAATATATTTGTCGCTTAATTAAGCACAACCCTGACCTCACTTTGGTGCATTAAGCTCTTTCTCTTCATGAGAGTAAATTATTATCTTGCTACCACCTCTAACAGCTTTCTCCTTTAAATGTTACCTCTAATGTCAATCTTTAACCTTGCCACACGTTCCCTACAATGGTGAACAGTAGAGAAAACAATACAAAGACATTTTTATCACATTCTTACCGTCTGTCACAAAACAATAATCTTGAAGGTTTACAGCATTTCTCCCACGGATGCAGACTGCTCTTTGACTCAGTTCAGTGACTTGCAGATCGAAACACTATAAGGAAGCCGCGCTTTTATCTTGCGTCTTTATTGCTTAATTGAGTCACCTGAGAACATGTAGCCAATGCTTATCTTTCATTTATGATAAATTATGTTTGAAAAGAGCTGATTTTACACCTTCTGTGTTGCAACTGTTTATACCTGCACATTATACGTCATTGGATATATACAGTATCGGTATATTAATAGCTTGATTGCATCATGTTGTGCAATATTGCATTTCAACTTCATGTGTTTGAAAACACAAGCAATTAAATATTAAGAAATTGAATGTAAAGCAAATTGTACTTAGCTGATTTCACATGGCTTCTGGTGAGAGCAATGATAATACAATGTGACCATAACACAAAAATTATAAAGACACTTAATGTGAGTGTGACTACATCAAACATCAGAGAAATAAAAGGTTCAAGTGCTTCATATTATGCATGGCCAAAGGATTGCAACCTCTGCATTTCAGAATTCTCGTTTCATGGCACAGTGCACTTTTGAAGTGATTATTACTGAAATTATAGCTAAGTCCTAAGTGTTATGGGTCCATTTCTACACTCTCAGACCTACATTAACTCTCAGGACTTTATTGTGTATATTTGTCTATGTCCCTTTTGGTTATGTGATGTCATAATGATGATGAAGGAACGTGAGTTTGTTTACTCATAAAAATCTCTGAATATTGATTTTATGAATCATTACCATATTCAACATAAAATGTCTAATTCAAATTAGAGAGAGTGAATTATTATAGTTTTATATTTTAACGCCTTTCTCCCCTGAGAAGCATAATGGCTGTATCCATATACCGTAACTTTAAAAGCAGTAATTACATGAAAAAACAACATAAATCTTTGTATTCAACTTACTTCCAGCACAGATGATAGTGAAAGTTGGACACCACATGTGCACGCTGAGTCTGCCAAGCCTGCCAAGCATTTGCCTATGTGTGCTTGTCGTAGCGAGTCACTAACTCACTTCCAGAGTGTGACCCTGGTGGGGGTAGGCCTGGCCTGGAAGGCAAAGTCCCATGTCATTATGATATTACTGCAATCATTCCCCTCTAAAATCCAATGCCATATCAAGAAGAATTTATGGCCTGTTATACCTCAAAGGTTCCCTCTGCCAGACGCATAAAAGCTCCACTCACTGTTTGTGAATGAATAAAAACAAAACAAAAAACATACTACTACTTCATACTATACTGTACTATTACTTCAGTTATGTTCTACATAGAATGCCAGAGATGAAATACCGGTAGGTACTTCGAGGAATGTCCAGCAAATATTTATGTCTTTGGTCACTATGTAGGCTTTGTGGGCCCTTTTTATCCTGTGAGACAGAAAGTTAACCTTTGCTTCGTCTAGCAAAGAGGATGCCATTGACATTGGAATCTTCTTTGTCTCAGGTGTCCTCAATTTGACCTGATAAATACTTCATCAGATAAGAGACAAGGAAGAGACATCACAAGTGACTCTTTTATTGGAGCTATAACAGCGTTCAAAGCAATGACAAGGAGGTCGATTACACCAAAACAGCCATAACCCAGCCATCCAGAGCCCTGGTTGGCTTATGTAGTATGACCATTCCTCTCCCTTTTGAAATTGATCATTTTCAATATTGTATAAGTGGAGAAGGGGGACAGAGATAAGCGACATTCCTCCAACAGATAACCTGGAAGGAGTGGGTCACTCCCAGGGACGTGCTGGGCCCCTGATTCAGCCCGGGAAAAAGAGTTGGAGAGGCCCTCATTGCACGCTATAGAGAGAGATCTCTCTCTATAGCGCTGCTGCTACTCAAAGATTTGTGACAAAGTGACAAGCCAGTGGGCCAATTACATGAGTTATATTTCGTCGTTGTCGGGTGGAAACCTTGTATGTCCAAAACCGTTTGTTTTGTACTTATCATTTTAAAAATGATTTAAAATAGTGAAAACAGCCGATCTACAAGCACACAACGCCTCGCACCGCGAGGCGTTGTGTGCTTGTAGATCGGCTGTTTTCACTACTTTTGTGCTAACAGTTTATTTTTTTCCTAATGGCCGGCCTGGACTGGCCGGGAATGGACCGGCCGGGAATGAACTGGCCGTTCGGGATTTGTCCCGCTTTTCCCAATGGCCAGCACGTCCCTGGTCACTCCTCAGTCCTCTGTCATTAACAGGAAACAGCGGCGGAGTGACAAAGCAAAAACAAAGGCGGTAGCTTTACTACAGTACATCCAGTGCCTGTTACTCCGCAACAGGAAGCACTGGAGAACAGTAGCAAACATGGGCCAAGGCCAGGGATCTCAAACGTTTCCATGATGTGACTCACCTGTGCATGTACCTTTGTAACCAGGGCCCACCAAACATGATGTGCAGTAATACAAGCCATAAAATATATTTTAATCAAAATAGCATTCCCCCTTTTGATCTTCAATTGTACTTTTAAATGTGTATGTGTATTTTTGTGTATATATATATATATATATATATATGTAAGTGTGTTTGTGTGCGTATTTCTTAGCTTTGTGGGATGTGATCTGGAGGGTAGTTGTTTCTGTTGTTGGAAAAGGATTTTTTTTACTTTTGTATCCTCTGTGAATACATTTTCTTTAAAAGAGAGACAGAGAGACATGCATGTCAAGATCATGCATGTCTGTTGCATATTGGTAACCTGCAAATTATATGAAATAATAAAGTGCTGTGAATAGGCATATCTGTTAAAATAGTGCATGGCATTACCGGTATATTTAAAATGGAAAACTAGTGGCATAGGCCTATGTATAATTAGCCATTGTCCATAAAAGTAGTTGGAGATTACTTTGCTTTGATTTCACCTGCACACAAGGAGTGCCAAATAAACCTCCTTGATACTTGAGATGCAACATCAGTGTCAGTCTAGCTCAGTGAGAAGTTGTGTTGTGCTGTGTAACAGTAAAATCCTCAGGGTTACTGTAGTGTAGAGTAAGGTTCCACTTCCAGAGGCACTAACACTCAAGCATTACGCTCTGTATGTCCTTCAAAGGTTCCCCAAAGTTACACAGACTAATACTAATGTGAAATGTCATGTGTTTCATGGTGTTTCAAGGGAATGTTCACAGTAATGTTTAACCTGTTTCTCAATGGGTCAACAGGGGAAACACTGTTCTCATTCACCAGCAATTATTGTTTTATTATCAAATTATCAAAGTGTGTGTATATAGAGATATATATTGGGTTGTCACGATCATGACATTTCACTTATGTCATTTCACAGGGGCGGCATAGCTCAGGGGTAGAGAAACTGGTATTAGAGCACGAAGGGTATAAATCCCGAAGGGTTCCCAGTTCGAATCCGGGCTCCCCCTGAGTTAATGTCGAAGGGTCCTTGGGCAAGACTCTGAACCCCTAATTGCCTCCGGTGAGTAGGTTGGTGTCTTGCATGGCTTCCTCCGCCACCGGTGTATGAATGTGTGTGTGAATGGGTGAATGTAATGCACAATCTCTGTAAAGCGCTTTGGATTAAAAGCGCTATATAAATGCACCATTTACCATTTACCATTTACTTATTAATTGTTACTGAAATAATTGTGATTAACGATTTAATTGTGTTTTTTACATCAGAACAATATAAATATAAATTACATTTCTATTTGGCTTTTAGGCTTCAAAAACTAAAATCATCGGACAGACAGATGTCTTATATTATTAAACATTGTTCATGGAAAGAAATGACAGACATACTTAATAACGTAATACTTTTTTTTTAAAGAAATAGCCTATCTACAAGCTCACAATGCAGTGCATAGCGACGGATTATGAGCTTGTAGACCTGCCATTCCATATCTTTTTTAATGTAGGCCTATGCACATTTTTCAACATGCAAATGTTTGTGACGATTAAGCAAAATTGTGGTCAGGCGATTACGCAATAATTGTGACGGGCCGGAGGGATATCAGATGGAATTGCTTGCCTTACGTTAGAGACCACAGGCACCAAACCGTATATTATACACTGCATCTCAAATCAAAAGAGTAAAATAAATACTGCGACCACACCACTGTTATCATCATTTAATTAACAATTCAACTGAGCAGCATTACATCATCTGGAACATGAACCTTTAACTTTGTGCCGGGGAAGCCAAACGACAATAAGGCCACAGCCAGCTGTCACAACACAGGCTTTGAACCATTCTGAGCCCGCAGAGAGAAACCTCAACCGCAGGGCTTTGTCACGCAAGTGGTCTGCCTCAGTTAAACAGACTCCTAGCTTTATTGTCGGCTCCAATGTGCTCTCCTGCACAAGGGGGCTACTGTCCTTTGTGATGCAGTGTAGCATAGCCACCTGTAATTATGACAAATAAACACATGTTAATACACGTGGGCTGGAAGTAATTTGGCCTGTTTACACAAGCTCATGGTCGGGGACATGCTCATGTCATTAAAGACCTTCACTTTAGGAACCATATCCGATATCGTCGTTGTCGGGTGGAAACCTTCTATGTCCAAAACCCTTTGTTTTGTATTTATCATTTTTAAAATGATTTAAACTAGTGAAAACAGCCGATCTACAAGCACACGCCTCACACTGTGTGCTTGTAGATCAGCTGTTTTCACTACTTTTGTGCGATGGCCTTGTATGATGAAGCAGTGCTTTACTTGGATGGAGCATACAAGGTTTCTGCCCGACAGTGACGATATGACAGCCAGCCAACCCCATTGTCTTAAGCCCCTATTATTCTGCAGGGCGCAACTCTTAATCCATGCTGCATGTTGTGAATGTGAACAGGTGTGCTGTCTGCTGTGTGCACCATGAGCACACGTCACCGACGAGCCTTTTTAAGAGCAGACAGGGATGCTGCCAAGCTGCACACAGGCACATCAGATACACCTCTGCAGCCACTTACCTGTGCAGTTGAATCGCCAGATTCAGAACGAACTTTGCAACGGGAGAAGAATGCTGCGACGTCTGTTCAAAGGTGTAACCTTGCTGATTATAGTAATAGCAGGTAAGTGTAACTTGAATCAAAATGAGTGGAATCTTGTCTATTATGAATGAAAGACACAATGGCTAAACCATGACTTACTAAAAGCTGTTGTTGCTCAATGCTGTGAAAAAATAAGAATTACAGACACTTGAGTCTATGGAATGCAACAACATTTTTCCTGTGGTTCCAGCATTTGGACATGCCTCTTCGGATTGCCCGAATCCCAAAAAACGACGTTGCTTGGCCGAAAGGTTGATGAACAACAGCCTCATGTCTCAGCCACAGTCAGATAACTGCATGCAAATTATAAGAGTTCCAAGGATAAGTTACCAAACTTTATATGTGGTACGTTTTGCTTAATGTTTCATATTAATGATGCATTTGTTTTACTGCTTTCACAACACTCAACATGAAAAAGTAACTGAGTTATATGACTACTATGTGATTTTATTTTACAAGGTGTGTGTGTGTTTAGGCCTTCATTTTGCCTATTGTTTTTTATTCAACAGGATACCAAAATGCGCCGCTTACATAGTCGCCTGAAAGCCACAATGGTATGGTATACTGTACTTTACAATAACGTCAAAGAGAGTAGAGCAGGGGTCTTCAACGTTTTCAGACCAAGGACCCCTTAGTTGAGAGAGAGATGAAGCAGTGACCCGCACTGTCCCCACAACCTGTTCATAGATTCCATATAGTTTCATTGTTTGACAGCACAATCATCAGTGTATTTTGGATTCATGTCAATTTGTGTTTTCAGATATTTAACCACTTGAACCGTCAATACTTAATAAACTTGACCTTTCACTGTACTTAGTCTGCTCTTTTTCCCCTCTACACCAAACCTCTTTGCCGAAAATAGGCGATCTACAAGCTCACAACGCCTCGCGCTGCGAGGCGTTTGAGCTTGTAGATCTGATATTTTTGGCCAAAGTTCTCCCAAGATAGACGTTAGGGTTCAAGTGGTTGATATAAAAAAGGAGAAAAAACAAGTTTCTATCACACAAAGATTTGGAGGACCCCCTGTAGTAACTCTGAGGACCCCCTGGGGGTCCCGGACCCCCTGTTGAAGACCCCTGGAGTAGAGTATGTGTCACGTTATTATTTTCAGTCTAATCCTGATTCTAAACCACAGATATGGACCGACCCTGACCTGAGATGGAACCAAAGTGAATACCCATTTGATGCCGTGGTCCTGCCAGTGAGTAAAGTCTGGTACCCAGAACTCAGTGTAACTAATGCGTAAGTCTTTAAAACGTTTTCTCTCTTTTTTTGTTTTCTATTTTAGTATACTTTCTTTAAAGGACAGCTTTAGTTTTTTTACAACAAGGGTTCATATTTTAGATTGTAATTAGAGAAAAGAAAAAGTGAATGTTAAAATGTTTTCATTTGCTTCGTTCTATCGTTTTATCGCGTTTACCGTGCTAAAATGTGGGGCATGCGTACGCATGGGGGCATGCGTACAAGTGGCTAAATATGTCTTTTTAGACACAATAAGCCAGCAGTTTCTTTATTACTATTTACAGTAACACTTCTAGCCCCCATAATAAGTCACATCCAAATGATCCAACCATGAAAGGTTGCGTTGTATCTTGGGCTTATTCTGTGTAAAATGATTTAGCCACTTGTACGCATGCCCCCAACCACTGAAATAAGAATCTCTAAAACAATAGAAAGAAGTAAATTAAATCAATTTAACATTCACCTTTTATATTCTTTAATTACAATCTAAAATATGAACCCTTGTTGTAAAAAACTAAAGTTGTCTTTTAAAATAAATCAATCAATTCTCACTCGTCGTGCACTTTGTGAAGTGAAGGTGAAACAATTGGGTTTTATTTTCTATCTTACTGTCTATAGAGTGAGTACAACTATGAAACACGCTTCGCGGGATCTGCTGGTACAAAGCAATGGCTCTATAAAGCACGACGTCATCATCAACACGGAGGTGGAATGCGATATAAACATGTTCACGTACCCATTTACTGGAGATAACTGCCCTGTTGCGATCCAAGCATGGTCTCAAAATGGTACGTTCACCACACCAGGCAACGGTACCTTAGATCATATTTTAACTGGGGACCCCCCCGACCTTACGAACACTAAGAGTTGAGGGATTTGTGAAAATAGCAGATCTACATGCTCACAACGCCTCGCGTTGCGAGGCGTTGTGAGCATGTAGATCGGCTAATTTCACAATTTCTGCCTCTAATATTTGACAATTTGGCCAATGTTTAATTTGTCATTTTAGAGGTATAAGTCCTTTAATTGTCACTTTGGAAATGTGCAGATACACTACACACTTAAACTTTATATTGGTTTGTTTACTGTTGAGTGAGAAAACAATGTTGCACATTAAGTTGATCATCTGGGGACCCCACAGAGGGGTGCCCACCCACAGGTTGAGGACCACTGCCTTAGATCAAACCATTTTCAGCATTATTATGAGTTCTGTACATAAACCAGGCTATGTTTTTATTAGGATGTGGCATGACACTGAAGTTGGCTGAAGCCAGTCTGATTGGTGAAGATAGTGGAGAGTGGACGACTACATCGGCAAATCTGTCATATGAAGGCAAACCAGCCGACAGGAAAAGTTATATCATGGTAAGCTGATATGACTTGTTATGTAAAATATATTTGCTATGGCCAAATGAGAAATGATTAATCATTTCTTATGTCAAACCTAAAGGACCTAATCGGCCTTAGCATTGGGGAAATGTATTTGTTTAAGAGTCTGTGGTTTACTTACCCTAAACTAACTGGAAATTTACTTAAAGCTGCAATCCATAACTTTGGAAAGTTGCTCTGTCAAATGTGTACCTGAGTGCTCGCTTTAAAAAAATACTTTAGTATTCAAAAGTACAAAACCCATCAATACAGGTAATAGTGAAAATAGCAGATCTACAAGAACGCAGATCTACAAGAAAGCAACGCATTGGGGTGCGACGGTTTTTGAGCTTGTAGATCGACAACTTTATTATTGAAATACGGCTTAAGCCAGGGTGGCATATTTGAAAATATGAAAATACCTAGCTGGGGCCGACTGCATCTCTTGTCTAGTAGACTATAACAAAGTCACGTACAAATGCATCATATAACAAAATCAATAGTCTTTTGTTTGCAGGGTAGCCAAATGTAAGCCAGTCATCTGTGCAGTGAAAAAAATACATATAATAGCAATGCACGGCATTGCTATTATATCAGCATAACATATTGTACTTTGATCAAATGGCAGTGTAGCCAATGAACTAGGTGTGACAAGTTCTCTACAAAAATCAAATAAAAATGGCCTTGAATTCTTTCACATTTTGAGAATGAGACTACTCAAATAACCTATTCAGTATGACTTTTTTTTAAAAGATTTGTTTTAGTTTTTTTTGGCTTTTATGCCTTTATTTGATAGGACAATAGACTGACAGGAAATGAGGGGAGAGATGGGGAGTGGCATGCGGCAAACGTTGTCCGGGTTGGGAATCGAACTGGCGACAACACCAGGCGTACGACTTTCACATAACTATACAGGCTGGTCTTTTCTTTTTTTTTTAGAAGTAAGGAAGCCACAGGCCATATGAAATCTGACTTCTACGATTGACCCCCGGGCCGGAGTTTGGACATATTTGGCTTAAATGTGTTAGTGGTCAATTCATAATGTTGCATACTTTTCCCTTTCTTAGAAATGTAGTGGAGTCAAAAGTACAATATTTTGTCGTTGAAATGTAGTGGAGTGAAAGCCATAATAAGCATCCAAAAATAGTAGTGAAGTACAGATACTCAAAAAATGTACTGTACTTAAAACTGGTCTGGTGCCAAGGCCACTTGAGGGTGCCAAAGACCGCGTGCCTTGCCAGAGTCACTCCTATTAGAGTTCTCAACGGGCCTGAAAATTAAGGCCCGGCCCTAACTGGGTCGGCCCGAGGCCGTAACCGGCCCGACTAGTTAGCATAGATTTTGGGCCCTACACTACCCTAAATGTCGGGTCGGGTTCGGGTATGGTCGGGTTCGGGCAGAATTTGAGAACTCTAACTCCTATAGACCAGCGCTGTAACATACGGGGACTCACGTAGCAGTGACGTGCGTTTTCACGTTCGTGTGTGTCATGAAAATGACCCGGATGAAGTTAGCTTTAAGATAGCCATAGGCTATCACTCATTTAGAAGCCCGATTTTCGGCGATTTAGCCGTAAATAAACCTTGTCCGCTTCCATAAGAGCACAGTTCAGAGAAAATGAGCTTCAAAGATGTGAGAATGCATTGGATTCGGCGGCCTGGATGAAAATTTAGCGTCAGGCTTCAGTGAGGCCTCAGAGTGTTTAATTAATTTTAAAAAGCCGAACTAGTTCGGGATCGGCACCCCGTGAAACGTCGCGCCACCGACAGCATAGATTCAGTAAAAATTGGGGGGCTGTAAACTTGGCATCTGGCCATTTTCAATAGAATAAATCGTCGGAGCACATAGCTCGGCTCCTTGGAAAGCGTAGGACGAGCCAGGACCACCAACGTCTTTACAAGCAGCTCAGGGTAAGTAAAATAGCAACAAAAAAAAGCCGAACTTGTTCGGGATCGGCACAGTAAGGGTTAAGTACAGTACTCAAGTAAATGTTTTTCGTCACTGTGTGTCCACCACTGAAAACCAGTCTGCTAAGTGCCAACCTTATTTTCCAGGTGTCCTTGAAAGCCAAGGCTAGCACTACCTTCATGTCACTAATCCTGCCCAGCCTTCTAATCATGATGGCTGATATGGTGAGCTTTGCTCTGCCACTGGGAGGTGGCGAACGCAACTCTTTCAAGATCACTCTGGTGCTCAGCTTCGTCATGTTCATCAACTTCCTCAACGAGCTGCTGCCAGGAGACAGCAACTGCAGTCCCGTCATCCGTCAGTTGCCTCAATGACACATGTCACAATCGCACATACAGTACCATACATGTCTACACTAAAACCTTGTGTATAACAGTGTTGATTTTGACAGGACATTTTGTTTTGGTTATAGTCTTTTGATTCAAATTTCATTTAATTTTTGTCACATTTTAGTCATCTGAAAAGTTTTAGTTTTGGTCTGTTTTTTATTTATTTTTATTTTTATTTTTGGTGAGCCTTGACGTCATAATCGCAGATTTTACACTTTGGTGACATGCTGAAAATAGCTGAACTACAAGTTCACTAGCTTGTATATCTGCTATTTTCAGAGCGCAACAACCGACCGCAACCAAACATGAAATGACTTGTCTTTTAGTTCTACTCAACCCTCTTCTCCACTAGTCCCTCTGTAACATTTTAGGCTTGTATATTGACAAAATTGTCAATATATTTTGTCTTAGTTTTAGTCATAACAGCTTAGTTTTTATCTAGTTCTTATTTCGTTTTTTTTTTCAGTGAAAAAAGGTAGTCAACGATCATCGTCATAGTTTTAGTCTAAATCAACACTGATACATGCCCACACAAAACCTCATGTATGAACACATCTTACATCAGTTTCCATCTGAATGTTTACGTCGGTACAGGGACGTGCTGGGCCCCTGATTCAGCCCGGGAAAAAGAGTTGGAGAGGCCCTCATTGGATTTGCCATTTCAGATCCTGACAAGTGACAAGCCAGTGGGCCAGTTACATGAGTTATATTTTGTCGAGTTATAACCTTGTACTGTATGTCCAAAACCATTTGTTATATCATTTAAAAAATGATTTAAACTAGTGAAAACAGCCGATCTACAAGCATCTACAAGCACCGATCTGTGTGCTTGTAGATCTGCTGTTTTCACTACTTTTGTGCGACAGCCTTGTATGATGAAGCAGGGCTTTGCTTTGCGGAAAAAAATTACAAATTTGAAACATGGAGATACAAGGTTTCTGCCCGACAGTGACGATTTACTTTGTTGGCCGCCCAGCCCCCAAAATGGAACGAAGGCCGACATTTTATTTGTATTTTTTCCTAATGGCCGGCCTGGACCGGCTGGGAATGAACCAGTCGTTCGGGAGTTGTCCCGCTTTTCCCAATGGCCAGCACGTCCCTGCGTCGGTATCTCGAAAAACCAATACTAACCATATCTGGCCTCAATCCACAGGAGCTCACTTCTGTACCTGCATGATCTTCTTGGTGCTGAGCATGCTGGCATCCATGTTGCTTACACGAGTATCCACAGCTGGTCCACTCTTTGCCCTCCCTGGGTTCAAAAGAGCTATCCCGGAAAACTTGGATCAAAATCCGGAGGAAGTGGATGAGGGTAAGAAAGAATTTAATTGTTAAAGTGTGGATTTAAAATATTATTTTTTGATAAATAATTTATTGAGATAAAAAGGAAAAGTACATAGCACATGGGAATATAAAAATTCAGCATAAATAAATGACAATGCACAATTACTCACACGGGGACCAATAGTTATATTTTCAAATTTCACACTACATTGTGTATTTTAAATCTTTTCCTGACAGAAAACATACAGTATATTTTGTAAATGATTATATTCCAAATATGCGTGACCGCTATTATTTCACTTCTAATAGAATCCAAACCGCAGAACATTGACAAACCTCAGATCATGAAAGTCACTGAATTGAACACCCATGGGGAGCAGCAAGTCTTCGAGAAGGTGGTCAACTTCCTGGAGGCTCAGGCGACCCGAGATCGAGAATCTGAGCAACACCAGAACATTGCCAACAAGATGGACAAGATTTGTTTGGGTGTCTATTTATGTTTGTTCACTATCTACTCGGGTTGCATGCTTTACATGTTTACAGGCTACAAAGAATGTCAACCTAACCACTTTGATTTTTGGGATGAAGAGACATAAAGAAGATTACAATTCAATGAAATGCATCAAAAAAGAAATATATCCTTTAATAATTATGTACCGGTAAACCTGAAAAGAAATAGAAGATTATATAATTGTATTAGCTGTCAGAATATATTCTGTACGTGGTTTCAGTTCATGTTGTTGTATCCGTTTGAGTGACTGGATTCAAAAAAGGCCATAGCTTGACTCCCTTATTTATCTTCAACTGAAGTCCAATAAATCTTATCATTTCTGCTCCACCTGCTCTGGGCTGTTCTGTGTATATATATTTTTGAGCCGTGGTAAACTGCTCCTAAGAGTGGCTGTGCGTGTGTGTTAAATAAATTAAGTGAAATAAGTATGGAATATGGATAAAATCCATAACCAAAATAAGACAGAGACGAGCCAAAGGACAGTCCATAAATTGCTGTATTTGAAGAGAGTCAGACAAGGAAGACAGACAGTGAGCGTACCATCCTAGTGGTAGCTTGCTAATTCTCTCTCTCTTCCAAGATGGAAGTTAACATTCAGTAAAGAGTACAGTTATGACAGTAAGATCTTCGTGGGACTCATTGATTCGTTCCCAGATCATAACAAGGAAGACAGTGACACGTAGTGTTGGTAACTTTCCACTAGTGACATACAGTATAAACCAAAACATGATTATAGTCATGGCAACCAAAGTTACTATGACCTGTAATCTATTAGCCTGAGCTTACAGTATCCGACCAAAATGTGGTCTCCTATACTGTAAGTTCAGTTCATAATATATCCTTATATGGTCATATGAGCCTCGTACACAAATCATAGAATTATGTATCATAATTCATATCCATCAGTGTGTCTGTAGCCACGTTTCCTCAGCGTTTTGCCATAGCAATGTGTTTTCCTCAGCGTTTTGCCATAGCAATATGTGTGTGTGCGTAGCCATATTACATCACATTACATCATCAATTATCTGTAGCCACTATCTGTAGCCACCTTTCCTCAGCGTTTTGCCATAGCAATGTGTTTTCCTCAGTGTTTTTCCATAGCAATGTGTGTGTGTGTGTGTGTGTGTGTGTGTGTGTGTGTGTGTGTGTGTGTGTGTGTGTGTGTGTGTGTGTGTGTGTGTGTGTGTGTGTGTGTAGCCATTACATCACCAATTACATCCTAGACCTATATCCTAGTCTTTTTCCTCAGCGTTTTGCCATAGCAATGTGTGTGTGTGTGTAGCCTGTATTGACGTTATGCAAGCACGACCACCGCTCACTTCACATTGGGTGTGATTTTTTATTAAATAAACAAAGTATTTCATAATGTCAATTGTCAATTTAGCTCAAAACGGTTATGAACTATTACCCTTATGAAAGGATGATTTACCCAGAACATCCACACAACATAGTCTGATCCCTCCCACTAGACAGGATAGAACTGGTGGATGTATAAGAGAAAAGCCAGGACCACGTCTATAGCAGTGATTTCTGTTTCTGCATACTTTCAATAGCCACCTCCGTAGCTGGGGGTTAGGTTAAAACAATGGTTTACAGGTAAATTCATTCTCCTGCTATGCCGCAAAAATCTGGAACTCTCTAGTCCAGGGGTTTTCAAAGTGGGTGACGGGGCACCCTGGGGTGCCGCGACGGCAGTCCAGGGGTGCCGCAAGATAATTTGATAATATTTGGAATTTATTTGGACACTTGAAAAAATATTTAGTATCATTTTAAACTTGAAGTACAACGTTATTTTCAGTCAGTTCTAGCCAAAATGGCTATTATCTCAAAATTTTCCTCGCAACATAATCACTAAAATATCATCACTGTCGGGCAGAAACCTCGTATCTCCAAGTTTTACATGTGTACGTCTTTTGGTAAAGCAAGCCCTGCTTCATCATAGCCTACAGGACTGTCGCACAAAAATAGTGAAAACAGCCGATCTACAAGCACACAACGCCTCGTGATGCAAGGCGTTGTGTGTGTGCTTGTAGATCTGCTGTTTTCACTAGTTTAGTAGGTCTACATTTTATAGATGATAAACACAAAACGAACGGTTTTGGACATACAAGGTTTCCACCCGACAACAACGATATGCTATAAATATAAGGTGCTGGGAGTGAAAATTATAATGTAGGGGTGCCACGGATTAAAACAAATATTTATGGGGGGCCCTGAGACAAAAATGTTTGGGAACCCCACCCCTGCTCTAGTCTCTACCAAAGGCCTTAAAGGAGTGTAAATCTCTACCCTCCTTTAAAACCACTCTGAAAGGTCACTTACAGGCGGCTGCTATTCGAAATTGGTAAAAAAAAAAAAAAAAAAAAAAAACATATCATATCCTATCCTTACCTCCCCTTAGCCTCTCTACTGTAAATACCATTTATGTTATCTTTTTTGCTTTGCAACTGTTTTTTTAATGATATTTTCTGCATAGTACCGTGTTTTATTTGTCTGTCATACAATGTTATATGAGTTTTTAAAAAAGGACCCCAATTGAAACAAGCCCAGAGGCTTTCTTTCAGTGTTTATCCTTTTAGTTGACCTTGTACCAGTGAACTGTACTGTCATGAAACTGTACCTTTTTATGCAAACTTCAAATACAGTCCTCAATCAGTATTGAAGCGAGTGGCAAGATGTTACACAACACAAGCCAGAGCAGATGGACACGCTGTCCCTGGCCTTGAGTGTGTGACAGTGTGAGGAGAATGACTGGACCCTGAGAGAGTCACAGACATCCCTCCATTCTAAATAGCCAACATTTTATTAATTGGAATATGGAATGTGTTCCAAGGGCCACAAGAAAAGCTCCCCAGGGGACGGATTTGGCCTGCAAGGGCCACCAGTTGAATACATTGGATAACTTGAAATAGGCCTCCTGCCCAACAATGCAGAGAAATGTGACAGCCCTGACTAGTACTACACATTTCAGACAAGCGGTCTCACCATAAGATTTAAAAAAGAACACACATGGCACATGAGCTATTTATTTCAACAACAACAACAAGGCTTCAGACCTCTCAAATCAAACCGGTCAGGTTACTACTTGGCCTCACACATAGAACTCGCCTGCTCATTATGCTAGGGTGGGATGGCTCAGGGTAGAGGAGAGTCTTCAAGATACTCAAGACTAGTAGGCCTACAGACACCAATGTACCTGTCATAATACTACTACTACTACTACTACTACTACTACTACAGATTCGGCACAAACATGGGTTTAAATTTGTTATAGTCATGCCTGCCATGCCACCAAAATGGGAATGCCCCACCAACAGACCAACCTTACCCTCCGTCAGAGCTGCCATAAAAGAGCACCTGTCTGAAGTTTGTAATCCCCAACTGTTTACTGTACATAGGCCTATCTTTTATTGCTACTAGTGTTGATGATGTCTTGTATTATTATCTTATATTATTGTATGTTTTAAACAGAAACAGGACCACATTGGAAAAGCCCTGGGATTTTTGTGTTATCAGTTAAGCACCATTAATCGTAGCCTACCACTGTAGGCCTACTATTTGCAAACTGTTAATGAAGTATTCAATCAATCAATCAACAGATAACATACACACCACAGGCACTTGTAGAAAATCCCTACTAGGTCTGAATAACATTTCTGAGGTAAAATACCAGCACAGGCACGCTCCCAAGCGACGCTGCCACCTAGTGTTTACCAAATGCTACAGTATAGACTGCATGAAACCTCTCTCAAGGCTTTGGTGTTGTTTACCAACTCAAATGTTATCTTTAAAAGAAACGACAAACGATAAAACTTAAATATGAAGGTAAGTTAATTAAAATATGCTATTTGTGTCTCACCAAAGCAGAAATAAGGAAACCCATACAGCATATTATTGATAGGCTTGTATTAAAATATAAATAGACCAGACCTTATAGGCCTTATACAACTTTAAAGTCTGAGCCTGTTAACACAAACTAGGCCAAATTTGCAGAAACATAATATTGTGTATACAACAGAGGGAATTTTGCCCACAAGGATCCGCAACAGAAAACCTCTGTGCACTTGAACCCTTGAACTCGATCTATGCGGCGCGCTGACACTACTGCCATCAAGTGGTTCAACAGTGTAAAGGGGCAGTCATAAGAATTATTTTTGAAAATTTGAATTCAAGAAACTAGCCTAATAGTAGCAAATATAATGTTATTGTTTGCGTATGAAAGCTGTTGCCAAAGTGTCCTTCCACGACACATGTTTTTCCAGACCCCTTTATTAGGTCTACTTCAGATTTGTAATTGTTTTTAAACTGCCTTAGGCTATACAGTGAGTTAATTGTTTTTAACTTGATTTTATGACTTGTTATTGCTGGTCATCTTTGTTTGGAGAGCACTTTGGGTTGTTTTTAAATGTGCTAGAGAGATGACTTGACAACGGACTACCACAGTGCAAGGAAATTAGTATAGATTTTCTTTTTATTCTTCCTTATTTGTAGTACTTGTCTGACTTTATTCTTTCCTTCCATCCATCTTTCCTTATAAACCTTGCCGTGCTACTCCTCCCAGTTTTGGTGTTATGTGGTACGCACTTGAGCCATATGTAAAATCAAATCATCAGGACTTGTTTTACTTTAAAACTAAACAAACTCCTCACACAAGTGGTAGCATAATTTATTAGCACATACCATACATCCTCAGAATAAATTAGCTCTAAAGGCCCATTCCCACTGGGCCAGATAACAGATAAAAAAATCTCTTTCTCCAGATATTTTTCCATTCAAAGTGGATGGTAGATAAAGATAAAAAAAAATCTTCCACAGATATTTGCCACAGATCTTTTATCTGTGGCAGCTTTTTTATCTGTATCTACCATCCACTTTGAATGGAAAAATATCTGGAGAAAGAGATTTTTTTTATCTGTTATCTGACCCAGTGGGAATGGGCCTTAACTCTAATACCCACACCCTCAGAGTAAATTAATACAGTATGTATAGGGTCTACACCCTCAGAATAAACTAGAAAAATATTGTTCCTTCGAAACAATTGTGGGCTCGCTTCAAGCCGGAAAACAATGGCTATAAAAGTACAAAATGTCAAGATCGCAGGCAGTGCTCTCTTTGACGTTACTGACGTCAAAGATTGGTCCATTTTGTTCGAAAAATGTGTTGTGCAAAAGTTGACCCGCTGGTGGCGCTATAACAGGCCAATGTAAGAAGGGTGGTATCTGTTCCTTGACCTATTGGGAATGTGCTTGCAAGATTTCACACCCATTGCAGGCTGTGTTCATGATTTGAGGTGTTTTTGGCTTTGGCCACTTTATCGCTGCTTGCAGCTATATTCATTATTATTTTTTATTTTTTTGTGTGTGTGCACTTCATAGGCATATTAGATAAAGGTCCTTAGATTGTGTGTAGAATGTTTCATGCAAATTGCAAAAAAAAAAATCCTAATGGGTTTAAGCGTTTCACAAACTGCTCAAAATGATATAGCGCCCCCCTTTGGCCAATTGGGGTAAGATTGGTTTTAGTGATATTTGGACTAACACTCTACATCTTTGCCAAATGCCATGAACATGTTACTTTGCATGTATGATTTAGAGGCAGAAGAATAATTTGCATAAAACTGCAATATTCATTGAATTTATTTAAAAAAGCATGTTTCAATTTTAAAGAAATCCGATCTGACAGATCTTTAGATATCGGTCCAAAGTTCACGTAAAAAAGAGTTTTGTGCACGTGGAGCGAAAATTCCAGAATAAAAGCGGGTTTACGCGTTTTACAAACTGCTCAAAATGGCGGAAAATCGAAGGGCGGAGCTTACTTAACAACGACACAGATGTCTTCCGCTCGAGTCAAAGCACGCGTATAACAAGTTGCATGTCTTCAAACGAAACGAGTCATGACTTATGCCCGTTTGAAGTTTGAATTTTCAAACGCTTCGTATAGCGCCCCCCTTTGGCCGATTGGAATAAAATTGGTTTCAGTGATACTTTGACTAACCCTCCACATCTTTGCCAAATGCCATGAACGTGTACCTTTGCATGTATGATTTAGAGGCCGAAGAATAATTTGCATAAAACCGCAATATTGATTAAATTATTAAAAAATTATATTTCACTTTAAAAAAAATCTGGTTGATCAATCTGACCGTATTGGTCCAAAGTTCATGTGAAAAAAGTTTTGTGCACTTGACGCGAAAATCCCAGGAGGAGATAGATTTTTACTGTTTTTCATATAATTCCGAATTGTGGGAGACCTAAAGGTCAGAGGTCAAAAGTTAGAGGGAAAAAGTTGTTCGGCATGAGGAGACGCATAAGTGTATACAGGTTTCATGGCTGTATGTATAACACAGCATGAGCTATACCTGTTCAAAGATCGCACTTTCGAAGGCTTCCTACAGCGCCACCATTTGGCCGATTGCTATAAAAAATAATAGCACACTTCGCCACTGTAAACTGAACACATTGATGTTTTTATTTTCATTTTCTCACTAAGTATGTAGGAGTAGAAAGGAACCGAAGATCCCGTCTACTGATTGCCTGATAGATAAATAAATAATGACAATATCTAAAGTGTGCTCGCCTTATAGGCGAGCCCACAATTAGCCAACACCCTCAAGACACAGAGAGAGGGAAGCCAGTTGCTAATCAGGGATGAAGTAACTTTAAGGAACTATTTGTTTTTTCACGCCCCAATAGGAGGGTGTGGAGGGCGATTCAGGTGTCCTGAGTCGGTGTTTTTGGCTAGTCTGCACACAAGTTGCATCCATTTCCAGTGGATCATTGTGTGTAATGATATGTCTTGGGTGTGACCTCTGAACAGTGTTTGTGCCAAGTTTGACGCAGATTGGAGCAACGGTGTGCCTGTGGCCTCCGGGGGCCCCTGACGCAGCCTTCGGGGGCCACACAGCCCCTGTGGCATCTACTATCGGTCTGCCCACCCACCCTCTCTAGGCCAGGGACTCTGTTTTAACCCGGTGCCAATTGCCTAACCTGGCTGTAATCCTGGTTTCTGCTCTCCCTCTGCCACGCCTGGGGAGCCCCGGCTGGCCAGAGGGAGGCAGTGTAGAAACCAGGATTACTGCATGTTTTTGTGTGGGTATCTACCCTAGGAGAGCAAAACTCCACACAGAAAGGCCCTTTCGCCAACCCCACCTAGGGGGCGCTGATGACGCGGAGGAGGGAACACACCCCCAGCGCCCATAGCGTCCCCCCGCGGGAATCGAACCCAGGGCCTTCTAGCTTTGAGGCGACAGCCCCACCGTGCCCCACCCAACAATGAATCAACCTGTGTGAATGTGTCCTTTGTAAAACAAACCCCAAAGTTACCACGGCCTGGAAGGCAACATTAAGGACAGATAATTTGCTTCTGAATAAACTGTAATGAGAAATGTGACAATTATTTTTTAACTTCCATTGAAATTGAAATTGAAAGCTGTTGAACTAAACTAACCAGTAAATCTTGAAAGAGATCTTTACATCTGGAGACTCCTTGCCCAGGACAGGCTTCAGACGCGCCCTCCTCAGGAGACTTTGATTTGGAGTTAGAAACCTGTTGCTAACACAAAATAGTCTATAAATTACTAGTTATTTAGCTCCAATCCATGTACAGTAGTGTTTCCCACCTCACCACTGATCTGAGCACATTACACCTTTTTTAAATACATTTTTGTATTCTAAAATTAAAACTATATCATTCAATCATTTAAACTTTAAAAAGTAGCAATAGACACATGATTATACTGTGCACCATGTAAACAAGATACATTGCACTGTGCTAAACTGTCAGCTAAATAATATTAAGTTATACTACGCAACAAAAGTGGAAAGGATAGATTTATTTTTCACATGATTTATCATGCAATAGAGTCAAGGTTGTTGACAGGTTTATTTCAAAGTCAAACAATAATTATTCCAGAGATGTAACTTTGCCATGTGGCTGTATAGCAGGCAAGACCAATAAAGGCAAGACACCAATAACAAAAAGAAAACTTAATTGTAATACTAAATATATACAGTATATGCTATAATATATAATATATACTAATACAAAAATAAAAGTAGACTCTGAAGTTACATTCTTTTAGTGTTTACCTTTTGAGAATATATGAAAGCGTAAACTGATAGCAAAAAGCAGGTTTATGATGCCTGGATGATTACTACGGTAATTTTTCCAAAGTGCTTGAGTGTTATGGTGACAGTTACATTCACATATTTACACACCGATGGCAGAAGCAACCGTGCAAGGCACCAACCTGCTTATCGGGAACAGTTCGGGGTTCAGTGTCTTGCTCAAGGACACTTCAACAAATAGCCAGGAGGAACTGGGCATCGGACCGGAACGGAAAACCTTCCCTGCCGGCCGTTCTCCCTCATGAGCCATGAGTCATGTGTAGCTTATACACAATGCCATAGAACGATAGTAACATTTGTCAACTGATTCTACCTGCTTATCAAGACATATAAAACAGATCATCTTCAAAACAAAAACTACTTTTTTACAAAACAGCTTTCTACAATATCAAAACTGTTAAATCTACATGTTGCTCATGAGATTACATACACCTCAAAGAGACTGGCGACTGAGTGCATACGATAGAAGATTCCAAAAGGAAGTCCAATGTTGACGACCGCCGACCATAAGGTGAATTTGTAGAAGTTGGTTTCCACGTCATGGTCAAACTGGGGGCGAGCACCAAAGGCAGGCATGATCCAGAGCTGTTGGTCCAAACCAAATGCATTAGCTTTATACAATATCATTTGTTATGCTGTGAATCTTACAACAGTGAATTTATAGATAGCGAGGCAAAGTGTGAGGCCGCAATCACACATAAGCGTGAGACTTCTTCTCCGTATCGTTTGAGAATGAGGGGGGAGGGGGGGCAGTCTAATTCATTTTCTATGTAAGTCACGTGGTTTCATGTCGTTGCCATGTCTCTTGTTCAACCGAAGGCTGTCTTTTGGCCAAGAGATTCGCAAGAGACAAAAAACCAATGTCACCTTCATTGAGAATGAATTGGACCCACCCTCCTCCCCTCATTCTCAAACGACACGGACACGATAGCTGTCGCAAATGTTTGGACGGCGCTGAAGAGACTGTATACTCACGATAATGTTGCAAAGCAGCAGAAAGGCACAGACTTCCTTCTGTACTCTTCTCTTCCAGGTCAGCTTGTGTTTGTGTTCAGGGGCATGTGCCGTGTGGGAATGGCCATGCGGGCCGTGACTGTGACCGTGACTGTGATTGTGACTGTGATTGTGATTGTGATTGTGAGTGTGATTGTGATTGTGAACTGTGTGGACTGACTGGCACGGCATGGTCTTGGTGTCCATGTCCGAACCCTCGATGTTGCTCAGCTCGCTGATGCCTTGCAGAACGTAAGGATTCGAAAACACAGTGACCGGCTGTGGCTCGTGGTAGGGCTCCCGGTGAAGGCCCTCGACCAGGAAGAAGTTCTGCAGGCCGAGCTCGATCACGGTCAGTATGGCCCAGGCCAGGTTGAGGCCGTTCAGGTAGCCTTTGGCTCCCGTTCCCACCACCGCCACGATGGTGAAGTAACAGATGATGAACTGTCCCAGGGAACACCCCACCAGCAGGCTCACGTCCAGGCTGCGAGTCGGGTTCTTCTCCGAGTGCGTGTGGTCCCTGTGGTCCAGCCTGTGGACGGCGCAGCCGACCACCATCGAGACGGACATCATGATCATGATCACTATGTTGTATACAAAGTGCATTGTCAGCGCGTTGTCTCTCCTGCTGGGGTCGTCCTGTTCCACTTCCACCTCATACACGACGAAGGTCGCCAGGCCCGCTATCAGCATAAGGATCCCTGCGACGGGCCCAACGAACGTATCCTTCACCCGGAACTTGGCGTGGTGGAGGCTGTGCTCCTCGGTTAAGCGACCGACGTTCTTCCACATGACGTAGGCCATGCAGGACGCAAAGAGACAGTACTCGATGTTGAAGGGGTACAGGTAGTAGTAGGCCTTCTTGAAGATCTTACACGCCGAGTAGCTGCACTTGCACTTGTCGTCCCCGTAGCCCGCTAGAAGATGCAACAGAGCGAGGAACATGTATGATATTAGGTCACAGTTGACTACAGTATATCGTCGTTGTCGGGTGGAAACCTTGTATGTCCAAAACGGTTCGTTTTGTATCTATCATTAAAAAAATTATCTAAGTGCGAGGCGTTGTGTGCTTGTAGATCTGCTGTTTTCACTACTTTTGTGCGACAGCCTTATATGATGAAGCAGTGCTTTACTTTGCGAAAAAAATGTACAAATTTAAAATTGGAGATACAAGGTTTCTGCCCGACAGTGACGATATACAGTGGCAGTTTGGTTGATGTTTATTTGTAATTTTGTATTCTTACCTCTATTTATGTAGTTGCTTCGAGGACTGAGTTTCGAGGTGTTTGCATAATCATCTGGAAAGTCTGTTTGGTGGACAGACTCTTCTGTGACGGCTGTCATCCACAGCACCAAATTTGTCCCCAGCATCAGCATCAGCCCACAGCTAGAAGACAAAAGAGAGAGAGAAGAGTTAGTAATGATGGGAGGGGGAAAAAGACAAACATTGTTCCCTTGAAAATGTATATTAATTAAGAAATGAATTGATTAATGATAGTAACAACAACGAATAGAACACACGCGCGCACGCACGCACGCACGCACGCACACACGCACACACACACACACACACACACACACACACACACACACACACACACACACACACACACAAGCAAATATTGGGGATTGATACTTCATGGCATGTTTGCTGCCTTGCAAAACCTAAAATATAGCTTTGAAAGCCTGGTATATGTCACAATTTCAAGGGTTATCAGATCATAGGCATGTTTATGAGGACTGTGAATCATCCAGTGGTCAGTTTTACCGTGTTAAGTTCCATTGCAGCTGCACACAGTCCTTGGCATGGATCCACAGGAAGTAAGTCTAAAAAGTGATTGCATCAACAATTATATCAACTTCATGAAACTATATCAATGTATATCATACAAACCAATTTGTTTTCTATGCTATCCTCGTTGTGATATTGACCGTGTATGACGTATTTACCTGGACGAGAATGAACACGACTTGCACCACAGGAAAGGCCACTTTGACTGCAGAATCACAATGGAGGTAGCCAACATAATTGGCTATCTTAAAAATGTCCATTAGGAGACCGAGGACGCCAAACAACACAAGTCCAGCTGGAAAGAGAGAGAGAGAAAAAAAAGAGATAGACTTATAAAATGTTGAATAAATGTGGATAGTCATGAAACTCAGCTCATGTCATCAACACATTTGAGGCTAGTAGAAAACAGAGAGTATTGCATCTGTTTGGCTGTAGAGTAAAAATCTCCCAGGCAAGGTGCTCTTTGGTAGCCAGGTGACAATTTATGCAAAAAAACGTTAGACCAAGGCACTCTTGGGGGAATGTTAGAAAGCCTTTTATTTTAGGGCCAATGCATAGCAAGAAAATCTTTAAAAATGCACCTTTTAAAAATGTCTTGTTTGCATTAGCCCTAAAATAACGACTTTTTAACCTCTTGAACCCCATTGCCCCCGCTGGCGGGGGCAAAAGGTGTTGACCTCTGAACAGCTGTCAATAAATGTCAATAAATCAATAGAGACCAAATCAAACTACAATTTCTTTGTTGATTATTGTTACAGTGGTCCTACAGCATAGTAATCAGCTGCCATTGTACTTTTCATCCATACATTACTCATATTACAGTATTATTACTACTTATTGTTACTTGTTTTTATCATTTTTCACCCTATACTTTAACATTACTAATATTACAGCTTTCCCCCCAAAAGTGCCTTGGTCTAACTTTTTTTTGCATCAACTTTTCTTTGCATCATATTTGAGGCTGTAGATTCCTTACCCCTGAGCCACACAGGTCCAGCATGGCCATCCTTGTAAAGAATAGCATGACTTCTCTGTGACGTATAGAAGGTATAGTAAAGCATCCAGATGATGGTGAGGATCATGAGAATGATGAGGTAGATTTGCATGTCCGCGCCGCTGACGTTGACGCTGCTGTAGGCGGTCCCGCTGACCAGGGCACAGCCCAGGATCAGGATGTTGAGGAAAATGATCCCGGACAGCAGCCAGCCCCACTTGCGGCCCCGCTCTTTCACCACCCCGCTGGAGGAGAGCGCCAGGTTGGGTTCACTCGGGCTCTCCGCCTGACCCCCCTCGTTGATGTCATTCTCATTGTTCTCTTCCTCCTCTGGGTCCCGGTCTTTGGTCATGGTCCTGCATGGTTCACAAGGGTCACCGGTGGTCAGACATTCACACTCATTCATATATCCAGGGTTCTGACACATGATGTCGCTCTGAGGTCTTTTCAGAAAATGTGCTCTTTTGCTGCGTTTCTAGCTCTATTTAAGCGATATACAGGTTCAACAGCTACTCCCACTTTTTAGTCTCCTTCTAAATTAACATACTACCCTGGCGACACCTCACCATGAACCTAGAATTAGTTTCTCCCCTCATCAGTGCTTAAACAGTGCTGTAATCTAATCAGTGTGGAAAAACCCAAAGTCACAGGTATTCAAAGCTCTATTGTTCACATTGTTCACATGCATTAAGAGTTATTTCCCTTGGGGACATTCAGAAGGACAAGTCCAGATTATCTGATGTAAAACAGGCCACGCAATTTGGCTGTTGATTATTTAGCATAATAGCGTCAGGAAAATAAGTCATATCTACAGTATACCAAAGTTAAAAGAGGATTTGATAAAACAATGACCTTATTCAACAATGTGTCACTACATGTATAAACGTACAGAATAATCTTAAGCCTACCTGATGTGGTGCGATCCTGAGAGGTGGTCTGAGCCTTTGTGGCTTTTATATACACCCGCTGCCTGTGTGGTTTACATGGGAGTTTGTGTACAAAGAGCAATAAATGTCAATAAATCTGTTATGAACAGAACAACACCATATTATTACCCCACACAGAGTGTTTTGCACAAAATATCCATGCAAAGTTCAAAGGACTTTTTTTTCCAGGAAACACCTTTTTATGGGACATCCAAAATACCAGAAACCGGTTCTTTTTCAGAGAGATCAGCAACTTTTTGATATTATACAATACATTTTAATGTCAATCTGTCAAAATAGAATTTTGATCTGCCAAGTACAAAATAATCATCATGAACGTTTCTAAAAACAGACACGTTAGTTGCTATATATACTGTATACTCTATGTTTGACATATATGTTTCCATTTGTTTAAACATGTTAGAATAGAATAGAACAGAATACTTTATTGGCAACAGTTAAAAGCACAGTGTCACTAATTAAAAGCGAATTGTGTACATTTTGTAGATTGCATTTGTTGTATTGTTATGTGCAAGCCTATGTGATTATACCAACACGTGGTTGTAATTGTTTGAAATGTCCTAAATGGAAGGAAAAACTCAACTGGCTTATCTTTATAATAGAGTGCTCAAAGGGAATACTTCTAATACTTTAATGCTATTCAAAATGCTGAATGCCTAAGGTATATCACTTGAAAAGAAAGGGTTCTAAAGTTTGTGTCTTAAATTATTTTCAATATAGGGAAGCATGTTTAGTTAATATGAGTTCATATCAATTTAAACTGATAATTAGCTTTATTTCAGACTGTTGTTGTTTGTATTGGGTCCCATGCTGCCACATAAAAGTGTCACAGACACTTATATGGGACACTTATATGGGGCACATTATTGCAAAGCAAATACTTTAATAAGTCTTATCAGCAAATAAGAGTGCTTTAAAAGAAGACATTATGATTTATTATTAACGGTAATAGTGCAATAAGAACCCAGTGTTACTGAAACAATGAAACTAGCAGTGGCATAAAGGTTATACTGTGCCTTGTAGGAGACGTAACGTGCACATTTGTGGCCTTATGACCCCCTGTTCGACCCCCTGGAACAACAGATAAATGTGTGTGTGTGTGTGTGTGTGTGTGTGTGTGTGTGTGTGTGTGTGTGTGTGTGTGTGTGTGTGTGTGTGTGTGTGTGTGTGTGTGTGTGTGTTATAGCAGTGGCGTCAGTTCATAAAAAGCTAAGGTATGGCAACATGACTGGTGTCTTGCACGCGCGCAAAGTTGCCATACCTTAGCAACAGGCATGATACATTAATTTTGAGTACATTTTATTTCCCCCCCCCCTTCTTGGGCTGCATATGGCAGCCTGGAACAGTTGTTCAAGTGCAGCTAAACTTGGCATGTTAGTAAACGTGCCGTTCATTGCACCTGTGCAGCTGACCTGCGGAACCTGGGAATATACCATTTTGTCAAGATGGGGAGAATACAAGTGTGGAGAATATAATTATAATACCTTGTTAAAGTGACATTTTGCGTTTGTAGTTATTTTACTGTTATTTAACAAGATAATAACCAGCACAGATAGACAAAGAGACATTCGTGGATTTATATTTAAAAGTAACTTTTATTTTCCCCCTGGACCCAGGGTATGGCAGCTGCATAACCCCTGCCATACCCAATTGACGCCCTTTTGTGTGTGTGAGAGAGAGAGAGAGAGAGAGAGAGAGGTGGAGGCCGGGAATGAGCAACACTCACCCCTCCCTGCACTTGAGCAAGTCACTGAACGCCCAACTACTGCTCAGAGTGGGACTGATAGATGGTTTTGTTGACAAATGATGCTTATTATGACCATATATTTATTTTGTACATATCTGTCAAAAGGATAAAACACTAAAAAAGCTTTAGAGCCTGTTCCCATTGTGATCCTCAATGGCAAACGTGTTCATGTGTAAACTCAACTGAGTGCCATGTGTTTGGTTGAAACTGTTCCGACAGCTCTTAATGGAGGACTTGAAGTTAACAATTGAGCTTTAAGGCGTACAGGTAATCCATTAATGAGATTCACGTAACTGTGTGGTCATTAGACAATGAGGTCCTGGGGCCCATTGAAAAAGAGTTGTGACCCTGGTTAAATAAAGGCTTCTAAAAATGAGATAGCCTATGTGACTAGTTTGATCCTTATAGTGACTATTGATTCATTGAAGAATTTATTAGAAGTTTTGCACTCGAAAAAAGCACAGTTTCATGACGGCACAAATCACCGGTACAAGGTCTACTAAAAGGAGATCCTAGAAAGCCAATGCTTATTTACACAGGAACCACATTTTATGTATCTCATATAACATTGAAAGACAGATGGATAGAACATAGTACTTTATCTAGAACATAGTGCTTTATCTAGAACATAGTACTTTATCTAGAACATAGTACTTTATCTAGAACATAGTACTTTATCTAGAACATAGTACTTTATCTAAAACTATGGGTCGACATAGACATAGCACAATTTATGTATATTGGTTTCAGCACTGCCACTGAACGCTAAATGAAGAGCCTTTCCCCTGGAAACCACTGCACTCTGTATAGTTCACTCGATTGGCTGCAGCCTAAGGCAAGAAGGCAACTTCACTGGTACAGTGGTACCTATTCCTTTTTAAATATGTTCACTTCAACTGTCCATCTTATTTGAAACAATCCCTGGAACCATACACATCACCATATCCACTCAGGAATTCACAACATCCCTATTTCACTGTCCCCCCCTAAAATAACTACTGAATCTGGACGCAGGGCATTCCACTACAAAGCTCCATCTGATTGGAACAATCTCCCCCTTTCAATCAGATCTGTTACATCTTTTGGCCGCTTCAGGACTTCCTTGTACTCACATCTTGAAACAACCTGTTCATGCTTCTAATTTGATTGTATTTGTACATAATCTATTTCTTTTTTTTTTTTTCAAAGCATTGCATTCTCCGTAAATTTCTTTGCTTAAATGACTTGGGGTGGGGGTAAGGATGGGAGAGCAAGCTAACTGTACTGTACGTGTTGTGTGTAATGTCTTAGTCATGTGTTTTGTACTGTATGTAATGTTATTTGTGTGTTCAGTCATGTGTTTTTGTACTGTATGTAATGTTACTTATGTGTTTAGGACCTCGTCTAAAATTAGATGCTGCATCTCAAGGGGCAATCCTCTCAATACATTCTGACCAAACATCACACCCTCCATGAGTGGCAGGCAGACTCCGTCTTTAGCACACATGCTGCTGACATATGACCAAGGGTCAAGCAGGGCCCAGTCAGTAACAAACGCAGGATATTTATGACTCCCCAAGTCAGAGGATCAATAATGTAACTTCACAAGTTTGCTAATGTGAGACTCATAGACTCTCACCCCACCTTGGATTATAGCACCACTCATTCTCTTGGATTGGATTATTACCTAACTCTGATCTGTGATGATCCCTTTTTATGTCATAATGATCGAATCTCCCATTCGTAATTCATTCCAATATCATTTTGGATTTGTAATAATGATGACATAAAAGATGCGTGCTTTTTCCCCAAGTTGTTATTATTATGGTGGATTCAGGTGTTTTGTAATAGTTAAAATTGCGACCGCAGGTCACAGTTTACCATCAAAACCGTCACAGCTTGTCCGTGTCTGCCCGCCTGACACTGTGGTTCCCCTGACATCACTGTGACATCACAGGTGACATCACAGTGATGTCAGATACTCAGAGTGGGATCTCCATATATGGGCATACAAGGGATTCTGTTAGGGATCTCCATATATGGGCATAAAAGGGATTGTATCCCAGATTATGCCCTGTTAAAACAGAATCCATATATGGCCAAGACAGATGGTGCGACCTCGCCCTTTAGGTGTACGCTTTTTTACGGTCTATGGGTTTGCCGCTCTGACATCACTGTGATGTCAGGGGAACCACACTAACAGAATCCCTTTCATGCCCATATATGGAGATCCCTGATGTCATCAATATTAAGCCCATATCTAACAGGACTTCATATGGGATTGCCCATGGAGGAAGACAGCCCGTATCTGTGTAGCTGGTTCAGACAGACAGGGATCTCCATATATATACTGTATGGGCATAAAAGGGATTGTATGTATGATGTCAAATGTCATAGACGTCATAGGACTTTCACAAAACGAATAACTGAGTAAGCATGTCTTCTGAGGGTTGGTAACTAGGCTAAAAGGAAACAAAATATTCTGTCTGAGGGTGTTTGCACTCTCTCTCTCTTCCTCAGTCTACACATGTTGTAGCCTATAGTTTTAATTTTAGGCTATGCCTTGTTTTGTCCATTTTGGAGGAGGACCTTTACAAGCCCTCGTGCACAATTGTTCAATGTATTTTATTTTACAGTATAACTGTAGGCTACAGTGACTAGGCAATAGCTTTACAAACAGCAGCTCTACAAGCTCACTGAAGCATATAATACTTCGTGCTGTGCTGCGAGCTATTTTTTGAAAATTTTTTGAAAGATCTTGAAGGTGTGAGAACTAGTGATTTAGAAGGCATTTGTAGAATCGGCCTCAGGTCTTCATCTTAAGGGGTTAAAACACCTGACCTATTGCCGTAGTCTCACATAGCCAGACAACTATTCCACAATCTTGGAAGCATTCGAAGATTATGGGAGGCAGCAGTCTGGCCACGAGCGCAGGCTACCCGTAGGCGTAGCCTACATCAGTGGTTCTCAACCTGTGGGTCGGGACCCCCAGAGGGGTCCCCAAATTATTTGGGGGGGGGTCCCCAGATGTTTAGCTAAATGTTAACATTGTTTTCTCACTCAACTGTAAACAGACCAACAGTATAAGTGTATACAAGGTATCTAAAGTGACAATTTAAGGACTTTAAATACCTTTTTAGTACCTCTGGTCAAACATGAGTCAAATTGTCAAATATTAGAGGCAGAAATTGTGAAAATAGCAGATCTACAACGCCTTGCGTTGCGAGGCGTTGTGAGCATGTAGATCGGCTATTTTCACAATGTTATAGATCGAGTCAAACTAAATGTAATTCCGACTCCTACAATTCCAAGTGCTTGTGCAGAGTGGGGGTCCCCAGTTCAAATATGATTATTTTGGGGGTCTCGGCCTGAAAAGGTTGAGAACCACTGGCCTACATAATGACCTAAAACCTACATTTCCTGTTGTTAGTAGGCTGATTGATTAATTGAACTATTGAAGACTTTATTAGAAGTTTGCATTCATGTCGGAAACCTTTTTAAAATATTTAAATTGTCTCTATAGTCAGAGTGCCATTTCATAATTAAAAATTTCCAACTGATTTTGATTGTCCATAGGCTATGCCCCATACATAACAACCTTTAGTGTTTTTGTTCCTTCTTCTTTAGAAATATTTTCTTTCACATCAGGATGTAATAATAACCCACTTATCTCTCAGACTCCCTCCCCAGTCAGAGTTAGACGTTTGAATGAATGTAGAATTATGTACAGGATTGATGTAAAGGGCGACTGAATATTTGAATATTTAATTTGAAAAGAAAACCCTCTCTCTGCACACTTATGCCCAGTATGCCAGTGATCATCCTCCCCGGCTCTGCCAATGTTGGCAGACTTGGCAGTGCACCCGTGCCTAAGGTTGCCTACCCCTGGTAGGCTATAGCCTATAGGCTATTGTTAAAAATATATAGGCCTATATTATAGCCTATATATTTTATTATTTGGGGAAAACGCACAAAGCCTTGTTTTTTGTCATAAAGAGTTTATAACCAGCAGAGTTTCTCGGGGTTGATGTGGCCACGGGGAGCACCATTGTCCATCCAGTGCGCATCTTCGGTGTCCCCATGGATACCGACGACGCGCTCTGCAACTATCTGTCTGTCGACAGTGCTTGTTGTGGTGGAGCGGCAGCAGCGGTGGAGCTACAGTTAGCATTTCAGACGGTCAATTCAGTGGCCGCTACATCATGGCTGGATGAAGATGACCGGGCGGAATGGGGGTCCAACGTCCTGTAATAAGTCATGAATGACAGGTACCACAAAGCGGCCCGGGATGGCTACCTGGACCTGCTCCGAGAGGCGACGCGGAGAGACCTCAACGCGCCGGACGAGGATGGGATGACACCGACCTTATGGGCTGCCTACCACGGCAACCTGGAGGCTCTGCGGCTCATCGTTGGCAGGGGGTGCGTAATATATTATAGCCTACAGCTTGAGGTCTATCTATCTGTCACTAAACAATGCAATGAATGCACGAACGAACGGGAAGTTGCAAGCTTTTTACGCCGCTTACGGGGAATTCCTTCTCTCAGTGCAATCAGCAGTGGTGGAAAGTAACTATAGCCTAAGTAGATTTACTTAAGTACATTTTTTGAAGTATTTGTAGGCCTACTTTACTCGAGTATTTCCTTTTACTTCTATTCCATTACAGAGGCAAATATTGGAGCCTAACGTTTAATCCACTACAATTACCAAATTGAAAACTTTTGAACTTGAAGATTTCGATTATTATTTCAAAACATGCATTCACCAGCCCTAAACATTTGGCCTTTTGAAAATAGCTGATCTACAAGCTCACTAGTAGATCTGCTATTTTCAAAAAGTGTTTTATACATTTGAAAACTTGAAATGGGACATTCTGCATAATGAGTAGGCCTACTTTTACTTTTGCTACTCTAAGTAGGCCTACATTTTGATGCCAATAATCTACTTTTTACGTTTACTTAATAGCCTACATTTTGAAATCTGGACAGTATAGGCCTAGGCCTATTTCTATAGGTATTGCAATAGGCCTATTGATACTTTTAAGTAAAAAGTTTGAGTACTTTTTCCACCACTGTTTGTAACAAAACACCACAGAACAATGTAGGTCACCCTTTCCCAAGGTGATGTGTTGTGTCAATGAGTTCACACACATCAGCGTCAAATGTGTCTGTCATGACGGGCGTGAAAGGATGTAGACAGACACAACATTATTGACATTTTGTGCAGAGATCAGGGTCAGCTATGTGACGGTGCAACGGGGAGTGTCTCTCAAAATTGTGCTGCCTTAGGGTTATGGTGGCAGATTATACAACCTGTTCTGCTGCTTTCTGCACCATAGGCAGTGATGGAAATACTCAAGTAAAGTACAAATATCTCAAAATTGTACTTAAGTAGCCTACAGTAGCCTACTTATGTAATTATAGTTACTTACACTGATTGTGCTTAGGGGTAGTGGTGTATACAACCTGTTCTTTCTGCATCATACCGTAGGCTATAAGTTTGTAATGAGTTTTACAACACAAAGTTCCAGTGCCGGATCTCGCCTGTAGTAGGCTACTAGGGAGGGCAAGAAGAAACTGCACAAGCGAAGAAAAAAAAAGTTTAAGGAGTCAAAACCCCCAAAATGCATAGAAAACTATGCATTTTGGCAGAGTTGTACCTACCAGTAAGATGCCTAAGGGCAGAGGGTGAGGTTGCGCAGGACAGAATTCGCACAGGATGGAATTCATTATTAATATATATCGGACGGTTTGGACCAGTTACCCATATATGGAGATCCCTGATACCCATATATGGAGATCCATGTGGAGATATGGGCATATGTTTCATACAACTGTACATTGTGCGAGTACAGTAATGGCAGGGGAAGAACATAGGCAAACATCTGAGCTATCCATGTGCAAAAGTTGGAGTCTGTAGAACCACCGTGTGCTGTGAGACCCCAGACATGCTTACACGGTTACTCATTATGTGAAAGTCCTATGACGTCTGACATCATACATACAATCCCTTTTATGCCCATATATGGACATCCCTGTCTGCAGAACCAACCGTGTGCTGTGAGACCCCAGACATGCGTGTCAGACATTGTTTGTTTGGGAATTCCCAGATATGGGCTTAATATTGATGGGTGTAAAAGGGATCCTATTAATGTGGTTTAAGTGGGGTGTGAGGTGTCTAACTAGGTGTTTTTAATTATTCTGAATCCATTGCAAGCATTTGTTTTGTTTTAGTGATGAGTCATCACTTTTCACAAGGTGTATGGGGTACATTTTTGGCCCAAAGAATGTTTTTCGTGCAAAACAAACGCTTGCAATGGATTCAGAATAATTAAAAACACCTAGTTAGACACCTCACACCCCACTTAAAGCAGATTTTTGAGAGTGATTTTTGTCCCTTATAGTACAGCGTATAGTAAGTGAATGAGACCCAGAATTACCCTAGCTGTCAAACATTTTGCTAGGGATGTTGAATTTCAATCTTTGTTAGATATGTTTCTAGACACCTTTACGAACACATTGGTGAAGAAATTGTTTGGTAAGGAATTTATTCCCAGGGTTTTATTAAAATTCCCTGACTATAACAGGGCATCATCTGGGAATCAGTTGTAGAGTTCAGCTCCATATATGGAGATCTAGATGATGATCAGTCGTCTCCATGTATGGATATCCAGGGTTTGATCTTTGATCAGGTGATGTCACAACAGTGTGATATTGACATTGAGGTGTTACGACTACAGACAAGATTTGCCGGTTTTCATAGTTAAATGTGATCTACGTCGCAATAACACACAATACAAACACAATACAAACACAACAGGTCTTACACCTGCAATCCTGCATCATGCTACTGCATAACACTAACTGTAACATGGTTGTAACTTGTAACAAGTTCTATTCATACCACCAGTAAGACTCCCTAATCGGGAGATAAGCGACTGTCAGGTCGCATGCATGTTGTCTGCAAAAAGCAACCGCATGGTGGTGCTAGAAGAGGGGCATGTGAGAAATCAGGGGTGGAGGTTGTGGTTTGCCAGCCAAGGAGTGTGTGTGCAAAGTTTGACATAGATAAGAGTAGGGCCAAAAGTGTGACGTGACATGGCGGACAGACGGAGGGACTGACTGATGGAGGGGCTGACAGACAGCCGGTGGAGGTTTTCATAGTAACTTGAGACCTGACTGTCGCAATAATGCTCCCCAAACATTTTTTTTTATAAAAAAGGGGGTTTCATAATTTTTTTATTGGGTGGGCAGGATGCTCCTCCCTAGAACCAGCCCTGCTAAGTTCATTTAGATCAATCATTGTGATCATGCTGTTTCTTACCATTGTTTTCTTTTTCAAGTAAACATGTACTGTAGTCTAAGTAGGATAAATGGACAGTTTTATGGGGTACACTGACTCAAAAGCCATTTCATTTATTTTCTGGCTGACCTGTTTTGCCTGCCAGCCAGAAAAAATGGACCTCATTATGAATGGGCTTAATTGAGTAAAGCTGTTGGAGTGATTCATTAGAACAGTGTGTGCAGTGTGCACGCAACCATGCCATTATGTTGTTATCTCACACAGAACATGTTCTTCCACAGTGGCATCATGAATGCAACAGATGTACATGTAGGTCCTACAGTAGCCTAGCCTACATACAGACACAGTGGTGGAAGAAGTAGCATAATCAGATTAAGTTTGCTAGTAAAAGGCTGTATTCAAAAATGTACTTGAGTAAAGGTTCAAAGGTATTGGCATCAAATATATAGGCCTACTCAAAGTATGCCTACTAAATAAAAGTAAAACATTTGTCAAAATTAGACAATGTTCCAAAATAGCAGATCTATAACCTCACAATGCATCATGCATTGTGAGCTTGTAGATCATCTGTTTTCGAATAGCCGAAAGTATAAAATAATGCTTATTATGTTAAGTGGTTTTGTATTAAAAAAATGAAATCTGCTAACTAAAGCTATCAAATAATTGAAGTGGAGTAACAAGTACAATATTTGCCTCTGAGATATAGTGGAGCAGAGTACAGTATAGAAAATGGAATACATAAAGTAAAAAAGTACCTCAAAATTAAGCCCCTTTTCCACTGATATCACTCCACACCGCCCACTTGTGCCAGGTTTTCCACCACCTGGGTAGAGTGGTGTGAAAGTGGTACTAAAGGTGGTACTAAAAAGTATCCACTACAGAGTAGGTCGTCTGAGCTAGGCCAAACAGGGCCAAACACTTCATAATGACTGATCACTCACTGACTTTTCATTTAGACCACCAGGATATAGTTGTAATACCTGTACATGATAATAGATTCTAATGTGTTATAAACACAATTATAATCTATTACAGTGTATTATAGTTATCATAGTAATACATTAATACTTTATAGTGTATTATAATCACAGTTGTAATGCATTTATAGTGTATTATAATTAGGATAGTTGTAATACAAATTTATATTGTATTATAATCACAGTTAAAAGGGTCAATTTGTTTCTTACCGATACTTTTGTGTAATGGAAAATGTAGATATTTTTATGCGGTGCGGTGTATAGCGTTGTCTAGTGTGGTGCTAAAGCTGCAGTCGAAAAGGGGCTTTAGATACATTCCACTGCACTGCCTACAGGTTGTTGTCTGTTGTGCATCAGTGGCCCGTGTTTACTTTAAGACCCTCTTTTCCCACGAAATAAAAGTAAATAAAGCATCAAAGACATATACTTCCCTAGGACAGGGACGATAAAGTGAATCCCCCCCGTAAATAAAACCTGACTGCCATGTGGTGCTAAATGTAAACATGAATAGATCATGTCATAATGTTCCAGGGGCCAACCCCAGGGAAACAATGACAAGATAAGTTTAAGGCCATATGACAACTTTATGGAGAAAACATATCGTCGTTGTCGGGTGGAAACCGTGTATGTCCAAAACCGTTTGTTTTGCATTTATCATTTTAAAAATGATTTAAACTGGTGAAAACAGCCGATCTACAAGCTCTGCTGTTTTCACTACCTTTGTGCGACGGCCTTGTGTGATGAAGCAGGGCTTTACTTTGCGAAAGAACATAAAAATTCGAAACTTGGAGTTACGAGGTTTCCACCCGACAGTGACGATATACAATGCTGCAACTGGCAGATATATTACATTAAATATAGAACAGAAAACATCCTTCTGTCAAATGATGAAACAACAGAATGTTATAGGAGAGGCATGTGTGCAGGTTTTACTGTGTACTCTTCTCAGTGACATTTATGAGAGATAAAGCCATGGGTGACATAATAACTTGTGGTACAAATGGTTGATTGAGTCTGAGTTTACTATGAGATTGGTACTTTAAAAAAAGGAAATTGAACTTAGAATACATATTCTCACAGAATCAAAGGTTTTATGGTCATGATTCACCAGGATCCTGGATGGCTTGATACTAGGCTTAAATTGCTATAAATGTAATTGATATAAACATTTTTATAAATCTCTATGGGGAAAATGAATGGCAGATTATTTTAGTGGCACCAGTAAATCACACCCACTACATGCACCCTAGCGTTCCTATTCCGGGGGCAAACATTGGGTGAAAATAGCAGATCTACAAGCTCACAACACATCGCAACATGACATGCGTTGTGAGCTTGCGGAGCTGCTATTTTTGACAAAGAGATTTGGTGTAGAGGGGAAAAAGAAGCGGTCCAGTTTTAGGGCCCTAGGACCCTGGTCAATTAAGTTTATAGAGTTCAAGGGTGATTTTTTTTAGCGGTGCTAACTGCTAACCGCTCCCATATCTGGCTTTCTGTACTGCATATGTCCGTCCATGTGTCCTGCAAAGCTTGGCATTGGCCAAGCTTTGGCATGTATGTACACCAATCACGATCATAAAGATAAAAGGTCTTCTTCAATTTATTTAAAATATTTTAACCTTCTTGAGATTTGATTTTAGTTTATTGTCCCCTTGGGGTAATGTGTCCTCTGCATTTAGCCCATCCCCATGCAGGAGCAGTGAGCAACCACAGAGCAGTGCTTAATAGGGACCAACTACAGTTGTAACGTCAAGGGCACTGGCAGGAGTACAGTATACTGTGTACTGTACCTAGCATGCATGTGTTTTAGTGTGAGAGTCCACACTAAAAACACAAACACCCAGAACAACATGCCCAGTGGCGCCACCGTGGCGTTACTGTGCCTCATAAATAGTGTCATCCCGTTGTTTCACAGCCATAAATGTAGATAATTGCTGGTAATTGTTGTTTACAAAGTGCTAATATTTCAAACAATGAACACACAGATGACATGTACAATCCATCACCATAGCAAACCTTCATAATATCTCTCTGGGCCACCAGGTGTTAAGCCTGGTTTTGAGCTTGTATGTTGTATAATCTACAATGTAGATGATAACAGAGCATAAATTGGGTATTAGTGTCATGGACACTCTTTAGTATGATTATTTCATACAGATGACAACAATAAGAGGTAATATCCAATCCATTTATATAGTACATTTTACAAAGTTTCCGAAGGGCTGCACAAAATAAAATACATAAAAACAATCAAGATAAGTAATACCAGTAGTAGGTACACAGTAATAATTAAAAAAGACAAGACAAGAAAAACCCATTAAAAATATTATACATCAACTTCAATCTGGATTTAACACAATGTATAAAATGAGGCTTTTCAACAGTAGGGACCACTTTGATATCCCATCCCAACTACAAATTGAATCCAAGGCCGATGGGCTCTGAGATGCATGGACATGTGGGTCTCACAGGCACAGCACATGTTTGGTTCTACAGACTCCAACTTTCGCACACGGATCGCTCAGATCTTTGCCTACGTTCTTAGCTACTTCCCCTGCAGTTACTGTACTTGCATGATGTACAGTTGTACAAAACAAAATGTTTCAGCTACTGGCCCAGTTCAGGTCAAAGGTCCCAACCAACTTCCAAGGGTTGAAATCAGGGTCGGCAGGTGAGAGGGTGCTAATCGTTGCTCTGGTGGGGCTAGCATGGCACACGCTCCCTGTGAAAACCCCACAGCGTTATCCATTAATAATATATATCACAGGCTTCTGTAATGGCTTCACCTGAAGCCCATAAAATATTGATTAGTCTCTACACAGCTCCATTGGAGTACTGATGCTATGTTGGTATATATTGTATATATATATGACACGTTCATCCCCTGTTCATAAATTTAGAAGCAGAAATACAGGCCTATACACTTGCTTTCCTAATGATAGCCTGCAATAATGTTATATAGGCCTATTATGCAATAATATATTATCATATACATTGCATAATTTGTTATATAATACTTTATTACCTCTACATTTTAAACTGTAGCCTACAATTTACAGTGTCATGAGACACTGTAAATCAGTGGAATCGCATTATTCCACAATGCTAATACACGGTGGAACAGTAGGCTAATTACAACAATTTGGAAGCAAGGAAACCAACTGTAGGCCTGCGTCTCATATTCTGTCACATAAATGTGAAAATGATCCACACACTTCTCTGCTGCGGACAGTGTGCTACGACATTACCAGGATTTCATCATGACATCACCCCTTATGTACGGTTGGGTTGTGCTTCTGAGTCATGCCTAATTTACTCTCTGTTGTACGTCGGTGTCGCGCACCGGCAACAGCTGATCTACAAGCTCACGATGCGCTGTGATGCGACGCGTTTTGAGCTTGTAGAGCAGCAATGTTTTGGCACGGGACACCGTCGTGCAACGAAGTACCGGTATAAGCCCCAGTGAAAATGGATACAGGTAGTGTAGTTGGCAGAGCTGAGAATCCCGTGGTCATATTACAGGCCAGCAGCAACACAAAAAGAGGTAACCCTTAGGTCATGGGCTGTTGGCCAACAGTGAATGTGAATAAATGTATGTGGGATCCAGATAACTACAGTTAACAATAATACCCTTTGTTAGGTTGGATTCATCTATAGCGAACCATTCTGTGTCTATCAGCAGTTCTGTTCCTTTTAGACTTTAGAGTGATTTGTGCCTTCTGACTTCTGTATTTTCCTGATGCGTGAAAGCAATTTAGTGATGAATGGGTGTTGTGTAATGCTATATTTAGGGTTATCTCGAGAGAGGACAAAAATAATGTAATCCCTTGACTGGCTCATGTTGCACCGAGCTAACACATACGGTAGCCTTTGGAGCGGGTATCACTGGCCTATAAGTGTCTATCGATGATTTGTGATGGGTTTGCCTTTTCACACAGCAAACAACTTTAAAACATTGTGGTTTATTTACATGTATTGTACATTTGTTGTATCACTTTATTAAATAAGTGCAGACATGGTTTCTCTCCCCCCTCCCTTCCAGGGTGAAAAAAACAACACCAAATCCCTGATGAAGACAGAGTAAGGTCGAAACATGTTGCCATAATAAAGGATGTTCCCTCAATTTTTAACATTGAGTGCCCGGATCTCCCATCCCTAAATGTCTTGCACCTTATGCTATTTTTAACTTCAGCGGCTTTTTTGCGTTACCGGTGAGCACCTGTTTCTCTCTGATAAAAAAAAAAAAACTTTGTTTGACCTCAGCTTCCTTATGTCACACAGAGGGACAGGGATGTCACACCAAATGCTCGGACCTGATACAAGAATTCACTCACATTTTGTGCTTTAACTTTAGAAAAATAGCAGATATACAAGCTCACAGCGCGGCCCCGAGTGCCGCGCTGCGAGCTTGTAGATCTGCTATTTTTTTTTTAATCGTGAACATTTTGTGCAAGTCTTTGAATATTTCAAATCCTTCTAAGGTTTTTTGAAAAACCTATGTTTCTATGTCAGTGGTGCTCAAACCTTTTCATGTGAAGGACCCCCAAAACGATACGTATTTTGGCTACGGACCCCCATCTCAAAATATTTAGTTCCAGGGACCCCCCCAGAAGCAAAATTTTTGTTACAAATATTCGCTTAAAAAGTACATATATATTTAAAGATTTGCACACATTTTCACAACTTTTCAAAAATAGCAGATCTACAAGCGCCGCTCCGAGTGCCGGTCTGCGAGCTTGTATATCTGCTATTTTTCAATAAATAAAGTATGTAAAATAAATAAGGCCCCTCCACCTCGGGGCCCTAGTAACCACTTTTCCCCCCCTTTGTGACGCCCCTGCAGAGGGAACCCTGACAAGTGTGACATGTGGGGGAACACGCCGCTCCACCTGGCCGCTGCCAACGGACACCAGAACTGCCTGTCCTTCCTGGTGTCCTTCGGTGCCAACATATGGTGCCTGGACAACGACTACCACACGCCGTTGGACATGGCCGCCACCAAGAGCCACATGGACTGCGTCCGCTACCTGGACAACATCGCGGCCAAGCAGACCGCCCTGAACCCCAAGCTCATCGCCAAGCTGAGGGACCGGGCGTTCCGCGAGGCCGAGCGGCGCATCAAGGAGTGCGTCAAGCTGCAGCGGAAGCACCACCAGCGCATGGAGCGCAAGTTCCACAAGGAGACGTCCGAGGCCTCCGTGTCGGACGCCATGAGCTTCACCAGCTACAGCAGCAGCTCCGTGAGCCGCAAGCTGCAGCACCTCAACGCCGCCACCATGAACGTGCCATATTCCCAGGTCAGTGTTCTGTTGTTGCTGGAATCCACCTTCTCTCAACACAGTGGCGTCAGTTCAGAAAAAGCTAAGGTATGGCAACATGACTGGTGTCTTGCACGCCGCCTTCGCGCGCGTGCAAGACACCAGTCATGTTGCCATACCTTAGCAACAGGCATGATACATTTTTTTAAGAAGTACATTTTATTTCATTTTTTCGGTTGTTCAAGTGCAGCTAAACTTGGCATGATAGTAAACGTGCCACAATTAACAATAATGCATTGCACCTGTGCAGCTGACCTGCGGAACCTGGGAATATACCATTCTGTCAAGATGGGGAGAATACAAGTGTGGAGAATATAATTATAATACCTTGTTAAAGTGACCATTTTGCATTTGTAGTTACTGTAATTTAACAACATAATAACCAGCACAGATAGACAAAGAGACATTCATGGATTTATATTTAAAAGTAACTTTTATTTTCCCCCCTGGACCCAGGGTATGGCAGCTGCATACCCCTGCCATACCCAATTGACGCCCCTGTCTCAACATCAGTGTTTCTCAAACTTTCAAATTTCAAGGTCTCTCCTTAACTCTGACAGTGTACAAAATGGAACCAAATGGACCCGTTAGGGTTCATTTGGTTCCATTTGTACACTGTTAGAGTTACAGACTTGTATGGTTCAATTTAGACCCCCCTAAAGGAACCCACAGAGTCCCTGGAATCCACTTTGAGAACCACTGCTCTACACTGTAAAACCTACATTTTTATGCCTCCGCCAGCTGACAGCCGGGGCCAGAGGCATAATGTTTTTGGGTTGTCGGGAATGTACGTCTGTCCATTCCAACCTTGTCAAAGTAATGTCTCAGAGGGGTGCCTTCAGGCGAATTCATGACATTTGACACAAATAATGTCCACTTAGCCTCAAGGATGAACTGATTAGCCGTAGGTGGTCAAAGGTACTCTGACCTAACAAAACACGTTTAACCGCTTTCAGCGGGGCCTATTTTGGGCATGTCGTTATAGGTGACAATGTTTTAAACATTTCAAAAATGTCATGACATTTGGAGTTGGACTGAAGGATTTACTGATTAGCAGTAGGTGGTCAATGTGTGGTCCGAGTGTGAACTAACATTAACACCTTTCAACATGACCTATTTTTGAAACATTTCAAATATTTTCAAGCATATTCAAAACATAGCTTAAAGTGCAGACCTACAAGCTCATGGCTCACTTTGTGAGCTTATAGATCAGCTATTTCCGCTATTCGTCATACAACAAAGTGTATACGTGTTTACATTTCTTTGAAGTCTTCATTAATACTATTCGTCGTTGTCGGGTGGAAACCTCGTATCTCCAAGTTTTTAATTTGTGTGTTCTTTCGCAAAGTAAAGCCCTGCTTTATCATGCAAGGCCGTCGCACAAAAGTAGTGAAAACAGCAGATCTACAAGCACACAACACTTCGCGGTGCAAGGCGTTGTGTGCTTGTAGATCGGCTGTTTTCACTAGTTTAAATCATTTTTAAAATGATAAATGCTAAACGAACGGTTTTGGACATACAAGATTTTCACCCGACAACGACGTATTATGAGTCTGGACAGACACAGACGTAAACGGCAACTGGATGGGAGAGGCATACAGCTACAATGCACTATTTCTAGTTCCACATCCAGTCATTTAGCCTGTTGACTAATAGCTGTGTCGTTCCTCTCCCGTCAGACTCTTCATGCCACAAACAGGGGGAAGACCAAGATACAGAAGAAGCTGGAAAAGAGGAAGCAAGGTGGCGCTGGCGACGGGACGTTTAAGATCTACGAAGACGGAAGGAAGAGTGTGCGCTCGCTCTCTGGCCTCCAGCTGGGCAACGACGTCATGTTCCTCAAGCAAGGCACTTATGTCAACCCGAAGGACGGCCGCGGCCGCCGGAACGTCCGCGACATGTTCTCCAGGGACAACGACGACGCCATATCCCGTGCCATTAGCGAGCCGGACCTCCACGGTATTCCACACGATGTGGAATACTCCGAGATCAGCACCGACTCGGGCCACGACTCGCTGTTCAACCGGCCGGGTCTGGGCACCATGGTTTTTCGGAGGAACTACGTGAGCGGAGGGTTGTTTGGAATCGGTTCCAAGCATGGATCCAGTGTGGTGGACACGGATCAGCCCGGCGGTAACGTGCGATTACGCAGCAGGCTAGAGCACCAGCTCCCCAGCATGGATGAAGACAGCATCGGCAGCGCACACAGCCTGCAGGAGAGGAACGTGCAGGAGTTGCCCTGGGACGACGTGGAGCTGGGGCTGGACGGGGACGACGAACCCGAGACGAGCCCCTTGGAGGTCTTCCTCGCCACCCAGAGCATGACGGAGTTCCTCTCCATCTTCAGGAGGGAGAAGATAGACCTCGAGGCTCTGCTGCTGTGCTCAGACGAGGATCTCAAGAGCATCCACATCCCCCTAGGACCCAGGAAGAAGATTCTGGAGGCCTGTCAGAGGCGTCTGGAGACTCTTGAGGACCCAGACTGCATTGAAGATACAGCACTGTGAGTTATGATGATTTTTCATTATCATTTTCAGAAAGAATAGAAGATAAATGTTCTCAAAATGTGTCTAAATACCGGTAGACATGTTTTGAAATATTGACACAGTCGGAGCCAGGACAGGAATTTCAGGGAGGCCATGAAGGCCTTGGCCGTCGTTGCCCCTCAGTTTGGCCATGTGCCCCTCCAAAAAATGGCATGCCCTGATGCAGCAGTGGCCTTAATGCCCCAGCTGACTGTAACACTTTCTCCTCTGTCTCTGTCGTGCCAACGTGTAGACACCAGTGTATCTTTCTTGTCATGTAGACCAGTGTCTTTTGTTGAGTCCTCATTTTTAAACCAAACCAGTATATTTGATTGGTGCAGGGCTGAGCATGGATCAGATTGTAAATCTCAACCCTTAAATTCAATTAATTCTTTCAGTGGACCAAAATCCTGTTTTATTTGATGGCCTTCCTGCCCTGTCATTTGGCTTTTGTGCCCTTAAACAATGGTCAGCACCAAAGGCCAAGTGGCCTTGCCCCTAAAATGTCGAAATTCCAGCCAGGCCTGGTCGGAGCTGATCCACACTGTTCTGTACTCTATTGCCTAATTAATACTCGTCTTGTGTGCTGAATAGAGCTGATCTACAAGCCGACAACACGTCATTTCCACGATGTGTTGTCGGCTTGTAAATTGACTTTTTTTTAATATAAATCAGGCTTACCTCTGCCGTAAAACAGGATTTTCAGTCATGCACGTGCAACATGGTACATGTAAAAAACGATATACATTCATATAATGTATGCTTCTACTCTCACAAACCTCTTACATGTCCTTTACTCTACAGATGATGTTAGTCGATGGTACTGCTGGGAGCTTATCACTGCCGTGCTGTGGAGCGAATACTGTATAATGGACTTAATGTACCTTCCCTGGTAATGCCGTGGTAAGCCAGGGAGGCTGTTCTTAACGGAAACCAGAAGAAGCCTGAGCCAAGGTCTTTGCAGGATTCTTGTCCTCCTAGACTAGACTAAGCTAGTTAGACTCAGGAGAAGCACTGAAGATGTACTGTATTGTCTCAATCGTAGCGTCATAGAATTTTAGGGTTAGGACTAGGGCAGCCCACTGCACTGCATGAATGCATGCATGCATGCACGAATGAATGAACTGAATGCATATTGTGAGAGTTCAATGTAGCGGTGCAGGGTCTTTGTATGCCATGTGGCGTAATTAACATTGGTTTTGGGGTCTGGGGTCCCTTTAAACATTTCCATATTTGCCCCTGTGGGGCACCACCCCATGTGCCTGTGTTCCTTGTGCCAGTGCATTTGCTTAAATTTGTTTAGTTTTGTAATAATAATGTATCGATACATTGTTTAACAATGAGCTCAACAATTGCTTCTGTCAAACATTCTAGGAAATAGCTTTGGCCTGGCATTCTACCAATATCCATTTATTTTGATTTGTCTACTCTGTACATGTTTACATACAGTAAGCCAGGTCAAAGGAAGCTTGGCTCGCTGTCAAACTTGGCCAATTTTATGTAGAAAACACTGAGAAAATGTATTGAATTCTCTTTGTGTGAATGTACAGTACTTACTCTGTGAAATGCATAATGTTGCAATACATAAAATATGTCATGTGAAAGTTCTGTATTGTGCCTGTCCAGTTCATACCGCAATAGGCTTTTATATGACAGTTTTCAGGGTCAACTTGTGTCACTCTTTGCCTAATCAATGTGACAGTTTAGATGATAATGTCACAAATGCTAATAATAATAATATTTTCAAAGTGAACTTTGCTTAATACATTTTACTAATTCAAATGCTATATTCTATTAGAATAATACTTGATTTTCTAGAGCAGGCCGTTTCTCGTTTCTGTGCCTGTTTTGACTGTTCCCCGACTTTATTACTTAGTTGGATCAGTGAAAATAGTGTCTCGGTCACTAAGCCAGAAAAATCCATCTTCCTATTTACATTTCCTGCTTGTACCAAGTGCATGCTTGTTTTGGCATCTTCAGCAAAGCCTGGCCCGGCTGCTCACGCAGATTACACAAGCATTATTGATGCTCGCTACGCGTCGCAAGAGATGAAGTCAGGAAGTGCTACTGTCTGAAAATACCATGGCTCTGATAACTCCACCGTAGCTCCGTTATCAACAGGAAACACATCAGCTTCCCCCCACAAATGTCGTTTGGCTCTTTCTCAGGTCATGTCCCAATGTCAGCTTGAATATGTGTCAGGAACTCTACAGCATATCCACATTCGACACTCGTTTTCAAAACAAATGTCACTAGAATTCATGGCACCTTCTAAGACAAGACCTATTCTTATCATCCTCCCATAAATAAGGATTTTATTACGAAATGTCAAGGTAAAACAAACAAATGACAAGAGACAGAAAGTTTTCATTACGGGTCCATTTGGTTCCATTTGTACACTTTCTGAGTTAAACTAACACTGATGATTTTAGAGTGTAGCATAATACACTCATTCATTCCTGTCCCAGGCTGGGCCACGGTGCAGGCATTTCCTCCCCTGATCTTCTGTGAACTGGGTTAACTTTTATCTTCAGTTAAATGAGTTTGGGATACAGTGGGTGAGATCAGGGGGAAAACAGGGGGTGGAGTGAAATAAGAGAAGGTTTTGGCTGCCTGAGACAAACTTAGCTCTTAGGCGTGGTTCGTAATTCTTCCCTTGTGTGCTCACAAAAAAGGCCTTGTGTCTGCACAGAGACAGGAAAGAGTCCAGCTGATTATGTACAGTCTAGCTCTGTAACTACTGTACTGTATACCAGTTCTTGTCTTCTGTGAGTAGAGCGCCTTGGCTGTGAGCAAAGAAGAGCCGCGAAACTACAGCTGATCACCCTCAGACATGGAGACTCCCGGGACAGGCGAAGAGAGCACGGAACAGAACACGCCGCTCTCTGAAACCCAAGACAACTCCCGAGGAAATGAGGACACAGGAGACGTAAACAGCACGGGCCCATCTGTGGACTGTTCCTCGGACACGCCGAGCACAGATGTGCTGTGTGATTCGTGCATCGAGAGCCCCAGTAGAGCCCTGAAGTCCTGCCTAACCTGCCTGGTGTCGTACTGCGGAGCCCACCTCAGACCCCACCTGGAGAAAACCAAGTTCCAGAATCACCGCCTGGTGGAGCCCCTTCCCGATATAGAGTGTCGTACATGTGAAGTCCACCGGCTTCCCCTGGATCTCTTCTGTCTGCTGGATGAATGCTGCGTCTGCCAGGAGTGTGACGTCCAGGGGCACAAGGAGCACACCACTGCATCTGTAGGGGACGCTCGAAGACAGTTTGAGGTTGTAAACATACATATACTGTACACGCACACACACACACACACACACACACACACACACACACACACACACACACACGTGCCTGCACGTGTACACAATACTGTAACATGACCACACATGCATGTCACATACAGAAACACGCGCACACTGAGTATTAAAACAATACATGTAATTATAACGAAATGCTTTGTTCAATAATGATTTATTTGACTTTCAATCTATTTAAGGGTTGATGTCAAGTGCAAACAACACAAACACTCCTCTGGTGCACACACAAGCTTGTTTGACAACCTGATGTAATATCTCTTTCTGTGTGTGTTCAATTGTGTGTAGATGGAGCTGCTGGAGAAACAAGCTGAGGTTGTCAAGACCATCTCAACAGCTGAGAAAGCAATTGGCAAACTTCAGAGCAACAATGTAGCAATAGAGGTACTGCATAATATTAAACACTTGAGCCGTATATACTTTGTACAACTAATATTGTAGATCTGCTATTAAGAAATTGGACAATCTGTGCCTATAATAATGACATATATGCCTACCTAATACCTGCTGCTTTCATATTGTCCTAACTTCTTGCAGTGTTCCATATCGTCACTGTTGGGCAGAAACCTCGTATCTCCAAGTTTCAAATTTGTATGCTTTTTCACAAAGTAAAGCCCTGCTTCATCATACAAGACCGTCGCACAAACAGCAGATCTACAAGCACACAATGCCTCGCGGTGCGAGGCGTTGTGTGCTTGTAGATCTGCTGTTTTCACTTCACTAGTTTAGTTCATTTTTAAAATGATAAATACAAAACGAACGGTCTCGGACATACAAGGTTTCCACCCGACAACGACGACATATTTTGACACCACGGCACTCAGTCTTCTGTTGCAGGGATTCTGGCTGTGGTGGAGCAGCAGTTCGCCACGCTGCAGACAGCTGTGGAGGAGGCCAGGAGGGGGGTGGTGGAGGAGCTGGAGTGTGAGAGGAGACGGGCTCTCAGGCAGGCGGAGGGCATCCAGGCACATCTGGAGCAGAAGAGAGCCGAGCTGAAGAAAACCATGGCACGCATGGAGAAGCTGGCCAGGAACAAGACCGACGTCGACTTCCTGGAGGTAGAAAAGAAACACATTAAAGGGGTAGTTCACCCCAGTGTTGTTTTTGACAACAAATTTTGATTTAGTTTTAGTCATAGTCTTTTTAATAAAATGTAATTTAGTTTGAGTCATAATTCAGTCACCTGAAAAGTTTTAGTTTTAGTCTAATTTTAGTCAACTAAATGTCATAAGATTTTAGGCGACTAAATCTACAGTTGATTTAGTCAACTAAAATGTATTTTGGCAGGCTTTGATGGCATCGTAATGACTGATTTTACACTTGGTTGCGTGCTGAAAATAGTCGATCTACAAGCTCACAACGCGTCGCAGCGCGACGCGTTGTGAGCTTGTAGATCTGCTATTTTCAGCACGCAACACCTGAGAGCAACCAAACATATTAAAATGACTCTCTTCAGCACTAGTCCCTCCCTAACGTCTTTATTTTGTTGAAGAAATTGTCAATATATTTAGTCTTAGTTTTAGTCATCACCGCTTAGTTTTTATTTCGGTTTTATTTAGTTTTCGTCAGTGAAAAAAATGCAGTCGACAAACATTTTACGTCGTAGTTTTAGTCGACGAAATCAACACTGGTTCACCCCCAAAATGGCTTTTTTTCTATTGATTACTCATGCCATGGAGACTTGAGTTCAATAATATTTTTTGTTTTGTTTTGTTGCATTCCTAAGACAATATTTCGATTACAGTAAATTTGCCCCCATTGATTACGGATGGGGACCCGAATGCATTTGGCCCTAACCCTAACCCTCTTATATAATGTGTATGTATAATCTGATGTGTGAGGAAGAGTACACAACATTCTCTGGGTTTATTTGGGGTTTTAGCGTGTTGAATGTGTATACAGCGCGTAGACATGTCTGCGAAAATTCCTCCCGATTGCTTGGTGGAAAAAGTCAGTGGTGGATGACCACAAGTGCTGAGTGTAGTTTTTCCTTTAAGCCCTATTCTAACAGTTTAAAAAAGAGAAGATCTACAAGATCACAACGCATCACAATGTGAGTGATGTAGGGGTCAAGGTGTGATATGGCGATGCGTTGTCAGCTTCTGCATCTGCTATTTTCGATTTTTTTAATGTTTCAAAACAATTATCTTGCCTTTAGTATATGCCTTAAAGGGGAAAACACCCATTTTCAATATTGAACTATGTCATTAATATACCTAAAAAAGAACTGTGAGTTCTGTGTAGAACTGGAGGATTGATTTTGGGGTTTGTATTGCAAATCACACCGTGATGACATCACACCGGGGTACTTTGCAATACAAACGCCAAAATCAATCCTCCATTTCTAGGCAACACAGAATGGGGGGAACTTCTTTTTATTTCCACACAACTCCTCTAAGGTATATTAATTACATGGTTGGTTCAATATTAAAAATGGGTGATTCTCCCCTTTAAGAGGTATTACAAGAGGTAATACAAATGACAAGAGACAGAAAAACGTAGTTTTCATTGAAGTGAATAAAATGTACAAATGGATCCATACACGTCCATTTGGTTCCATTAGTAATTTGAGTTAAACTATATCACTGATGATTTTAGAGTGTAACTTAGAGATCTCATTCTTTCCTGTCCCAGACTGGAACACAGTGCAGTCAGTGGTTAATCACAAGATGTTTTCTATTACTGAATATTGCCTACAGGCTGTAAAGTGTATAACATCTAGAGAAATCATGATTCTCCCCCAAGTTACTGTATAATTGCATCTACTGTATGCTGTTGTTTTCACTGTTCTTGTAGAAGTACTCGCATTGGAGAAAAGGAATGGTGGATGTGTGTCTGCCCGGTTGGTACATCAGCCTCACGGACCACCAGGCCTCCTTCTGCAGTGTGGTGGCTGACGCCACACAGGAGCTGTGTGAACAGATCCGTTCCTGCTACAAGGAAAAACTCAAGAGCTGTAAAAATGGTGGGTTGTGCACTATTGTCAGAGCTCCATTTTTATGAGTCATGAGTAAATATAGGCCAGGCCTACCTTCTTTTTATAACGTTCTCTCCAAGAAAAAGTGTAAACCATTAAGAAAAATAGCAGATCTACAAGCTGATCAGCTATTTTCACTGTTTTGGAAATAGGCTTTAAGTGGCTAATTCATAACATATTTTTCTACGTTAGGGTCCCGGGGAGAAACGCCTTTTCCCTCATTCCAGTCTTAGAATCTGAGTTTTTATTTCACAACACATTCCCCCACTTCCATTGGGATTTATGGGGCGAATGAATGAGTGTGGCAACAGAGTATTTGGTTTGGAACAGACCCATCTTGTCTCTTTCTGTGACATATTCCTGCATCAGATCATGTGTCCTTATCCAAATCAGGTTCTCCTAAAGCCTCTTCTGTTATTTTATTATTATTATATATTTTTTGTAAATGTATCATTTGGGTCTTGAGCTGAAAAGTGTGGATTCCCCTGCACTAATTTACCGTAATCTTCCTGGTTCCTTATAACCTCACATCATGTTATGTTACATCTACACGGTCTGAAAGCCTGGTTTTCCTTTCGAATTGGTCTCTCTAGCCAGACAATTCATCCACAATCTCCGAATGCTACAGAGAATCTGTAATTCTGCCTCCTAAAAGTCACACACAGAAAGCCGGTATCGGTTTGGCATTTTCCTTCTGTGTCCGGTGGAGCAATGTTGTTGCACATTGAGTATGCTAGGAATAGGATCACCTGTCGTTAGAATAAAACATGGACATACAGTATACTAAACAAAGTATTCCATTAAGTACTTTGAGAAACTTGTTGGATTCTTGGGTTTTTGTTATTTTCGGACCAGACGGCTGTGTTTTCCGGTTTTGCTAAGGAGATACGGAGGTAGAGGAACATAGCGCTAGGGAGACCTCCTTTAATGCTATGCACCAGAGCTAGGGTAGGCCCTACCTGGTTTCCGAGGGGAATAGTTGTGGATTACAGAACCAGGCTTTCCAATAGATGCTGTTCTGTACATTTTCCAGCTGGGTCCTGCAATATATATTTTTTCCAAACTATATAAACAACAAAATAAGTGAATGTAGAATAAAGTGTTGGTTGCATGCATATTAATGTCTTTGATGTGTACGTTAGGTATTAAAACCATCATCAACGTTCCAATGCCAGAATCTCAGCCTTCATCCCTGCCACACCCTGAAACGCGGGAGGACCTTTTGAAATGTAAGGGAAAAGCAACAATATTCTTTGATAAAAATTGGTTAAACATGTTATAAAACCTACAAACGGACTTAACCACTTCCACATTGTGAGTTTATACCGTAGATCAGCTATTTTCACAGCTTTTTTGCAACACTGTCATTCGATCAAGTATAATATAGGGCAGTCATTCATGAGAGGAAAAAACAACAAAGAAACTACATAAAAAGATGAAACATATGGAGATTCCTTTTGCCTGACAGAAACAAAATGTTTTTCCACTGCAGACGCGAGCCGCTTGGCCTTTGACCCAGACACCGCCCATCACTTCCTGCGACTGACGGAGGACAACAGGAAGGTGACGAACACGAGCCCCTGGCAGCACAGCTACCCTGACAACCCTGCTCGCTTCCAGTACTGGCGCCAGGCCATGACCTCGGAGAGCCTCTACCTGGGGCGACGTTACGTAGAGGTGGAGCTGGCCGGGGAAGGGGCGCACGTGGGCGTCACCTACAAGAGCATCGACCGGAAGCTGGAGCAGAGCGGCAGCTGCATCACCGGGAACGACTTCTCCTGGTGCCTGGGGAGGAACAGGCGAGGTTTCTCCGCTTGGCACGCCGGCGTGGAGACACCGCTGGAGGTCACTGCGATCACAAGGGTCGGGTTATACGTTGACTTTGAAGCGGGCTCGGTCGCCTTCTACGATGTGACAGGGGCTATGATGACGCTGCTTCATAAATACAAGGCTCATTTCATGGAGCCCCTGTACGCCACCGTCTGGCTCTCAAAGAAGGACAACATGGTTTCTCTACAGAGTTAATGTTAATGAGCCCACTTTTTCCATAGCTGTATGTGCTTGTCGTACAACCATGATATGCCATGGTGGATTTGTAATGAAAAGTAGTGAAATTGTAAAATTACGAATAAATGTTTTACATCAAGTAACATTTTTTTTTAAATTCCAGTTAATGTTTAATTTTTTTTTATTGTTGATGAAGAAAAGGAAATTACTATTAATTCCAATCTATTGGTGCCTGTGTAAATTATCCATCAATCAACAATTTAAGCAGTTGTAGAGTAATTGAAAAAAGTTACAGTTTCACTCATCTGGTTAAAGTATAGTATAAGAAACAACTTTATTTGTCCCACAAGTACATCAAGCAATCATTTGTCATAAAATATATCATAAAATGATAGGTCATACTGTATACCACATGAAGTCATAACGTCATAAAGACATTAAGAAATGATTATTTCTTCAATAAAAAGGCAAGGTATTCCAGAGACCAGTGGCATCTGTGCACTGCAGCAAGGGTCAGGCATTGAAATCAGTTTCATTGTCATCATAAACTGGGTTTACAAAGTGCACGCCTGACTGTGTCATGGAGATGGATTGATTAACTTCAGTTGCGTAAAGAGTGGACTCAGGCGGCATCATCGTGGGCTTGTCGAACATTGGATTTTCAAAGCCACGGTCGAGGGGCCCGCCAAGATCCCCTACATCACTGTTATTTTTAAACCTGCTCAGCGATGGTAATGAGGCCATTGAGGGCATTGAGGGCATGCTAACTTTTGGCACTTGGACAACCCCCTTCCGAACCAGGACGACCATGACGCCAACGAGAGTCAATACAATTAGCACCCCAAACACAGCTCCAACCACCACCCCAGCAACAGATCCTGGCCTGTCGTCGCTGCTACTGCCAGAGGAGGCTTGGAATTCTGCCCCGGCAATGCCCAGGTGAGAGCCTTCAGATTGGGCATCCTTCAGAACATCACGAGCCAGAGCTTCCGCAATCGAACCTGCCTGCGGACCGCTCTCCCCGTCCAGAATCACAATCTGGATCTCAGCTGAGCCTCCGAAAGGGATGACACCCATAAGTCGTTGTGACTTGAAGATTTTGGACATGCCCAGCTGGATCGAGTTGTATGATGGCTTTACGAGAAATAAGTGCTGCAGCCGTTGTCTGTAAGCTTCCAGGTTGAATCCATCTGCATAATAGACGGTGACAATGGCACCACACACAGCATGGCAATGTCCCGCAGGCTGGAGAGGCTTCTTACAGGTCACAGTTGGACTCGTCACGCTGCTACAGATGCGGTCATGTTTCGCAGAATTCCCACAGTCACAGCCAGAAGGATCACTGCATCCTGGACTTCCCACACTGACAACCGATGGTCCCTGGAACTGCAGTCGGCCAGAGTTTGAACCGAGGTATCGGGAGAACTCATCGTTGCTGCTAAATGTCTTGCCCAGAACAGACACCGTTTTGACAGGGATGGTGGCAGAGTTGGACGTGGTATCCACCCTGAATGAGGATTTAGCTTTGAACACCACGTCATCGTACTGGCAGGGGACCGTCTCCTCATGGACAGCGAACAGGAAACGTCTCTTCTCCAAGTCATCCAGAGACGAGGCCGCCTGCCACAGAGTCGGGTTGAACCACTGAACATTTTCTGAGACTTTGAACTTGATTAAACCGGCAGGTCCACAGCCAGGTTCCTCCTGACTGCCCCCAACGTAAAATCCAGCCTTTGAGTTCAGGATGAATTCACCATCGAGTGGCAACCTCAGCGCTAGCACCGAGTGAATAGTCTCCACATAGATAGAGACTTTTGTCTGGGCTAAGAAGTGAACTCCATTCTTGGCGCACGGAACAAATCCTGTATCCCAGTTGGTACTGTTCTCGTAGTTTGTATCAGGGATCCACTGCTTGTACAAGGCATCGGTTGCCCCAAAGAGGCAGAGGAGAAGGAGCATGTCTGGCATTTTCAGCATCCTGAGTGTTTCTGGCTGACTGAAGGAAAGTTAATGTGACCTTTGTTTCTAAGCTTGTGACCATCACATGAGTGCACAGGATTCTCTAGTGAAAAGTTGATGAGGTCTGGAAAACACTTAGCTTTATAGCCAGGTCACCGGTAAAAGATTTACCTTTTCCATCAACATTGCACAGCAAGCAAGGTTTTCTAAGGCTGCTGTCTGTACGTTTCATGATTCAAAGATTATGAGCTTGCTTCAGGCATAAGCACAATACCAGTGGCAACTCAATAAGAGCACCTCCAACTACTGACGTGCTGAATAGTTATATTGTATTAACTTGATGTACCCTACAGATTTGTTATAACATTTTATTTATTCCAGATTGCAGCTTCAAGTGCTTACAGTAGATCCACCCTAGTTATGTAAAATAATAACTTTATTATTTCTGAGTTTATCTTCATAATTTTTTTTAATGAATTCTGCATTTACAAATAATGCTAACACAGACAGGCAGACGGACGGACGCATGCACGCACGCGCACGCACTTACATACGCACACGCACGCACGCACGGCGCACGCACGCACGCACGCACGCACGCACACGCAGACGGACAGGCGCATGCACGCACGCGCACGCACTTACATACGCACACGCACGCACGCACGCACGCACGCACGCACGCACGCACGCACGCACGCACGCACGCACGCACGCACGCACGCACGCACGCACGCACGCACGCACGCACGCACGCACGCACGCACGCACGCACGCACGCACACACACACACACACACACACACACACACACACACACACACACACACACACACACACACACACACACACACACACACACACACACACTAATGGGCCTGGGCCATACACATAGGCTTTTACATGCATCGCAGAAGTAAGTGGAGTTGCCCGGGGAGAAATAACATTTCTCTTTTGGATCTCAAGCCAAAAATGTTACACAACCACTGCTTCAGACCACGTGTTTATAAGAAGATAAAAGTAATACAACACTAAGAATAATGGCACACAAAAAACACCATTGAATGTCATTCAGTTTATTTATTTTTGCACTACAAAGCAAGTAAAATTCAAAGAGTTCACAGCCATTTCCACATACTGTAATTGCAATTAGTTATTAGTTACTTCTATACTTGATAACGTATGGTGCATTAAACTTTAAAGTACAAAACTCTGAGAATGAAATATTATTCCTGCACATTAATAAAATAAAATGTTGCCCTGAACTGAACTTAAAATGCAATGGCATAAAAATAAAGCATACAATTAGGCCTAAGTCATTGTACCAAGAAATACATGTAGACTAGATTCAAATTCCTTAAAATATATTTTAACACCTTTTTCCTATTTTGGCCATGGCATTATAAGAAAACTTCAACTACTTAAAAAAAAGAGAGAAAAACATGTTCTATCCAAATTGCTTTATCCATAGAATGCATCTGTAAGAATGACACATTGTCTTAATTGAAAACTAATTGAAGATTAAATTAGTCTAATCTGTGTGATTGACAGTAGAGATGATCAGAGGAGCAGAGTTTGTACCTCCAATGTTAGAACATGGATTCATGATTGGATGGAGTTTGTCAGTGAAGGTGCAGCCAGTGAAAGAGTAAAGATGAACTCTGGTCTCCACATCATAAAAGGAGACCAGACGTTCCTCATAATCCACAAAAACGCCCAACTTCTGGAGCTTCTCTCTTATAGAGAGGAGGACAGGAGGGTCAGTAAGAGCCCTGTACTCATTTCCATTCTTCAACTCCATAGACCAGTATCCCTTGTTGGGACTCTGTATCATTGATTTGTTGATGGACTCTCTGGCCACTCCTACACCCCAACTAGTCTTCCCTTTAACCTGAACCTCATAGTAAAACCTTCCTGAGGAGAAGCTTTGTTTTCCTAAGACACGTGTATACTCAGAGAATCTCTCTTTGTTGTTTGGGAGATTCTTCTTTACTTGGCCATAACTCACTTGTTTTCCATCCTCAGACAGGATGAGAATGGGATGTGCTGTATCAGGGTCCAGAGTCACATCCACTGCATATTGCTGGACCATTCTCAGCTCAGCATCACGCAGCTCCTTCTCCATCTCCTGACTGAGTGTCTTCAGAGCTGTCTTCACAGTCCCTACAAATGAAAACTGATGGACATTGACCTTGGTGGGTGGAGGGGTGTTGATGTCTGGGAAGTTCTGGAGGAAGTGGAGGTGGTCTTCAGTGTGTGAGAGCTGCTTCAGCTCAGAGCTCCTCTTCTTTAACTCAGTGATTTCTTGTTGTAGATCGTTGATGAAGCTTTCAGCCTGTTTCTCGGTTGTTTTCTGCTTCTCTTCAATCACACCAATGAGCTCAGCCTGGCTTCTCTGGATACAGCTGATCAGTGCAGTGAAGACCTGCACACTGTTTGCTATCTCTCTGTCTGCATCTTTCTTACTGAGTTCTACTGACTGCGTGACCTCCTGAATCTTTGCTTGTCTTTCCTGGATCATCTGCTTGACATCAGCCTCCGTCTTTCCCAGCTCAGCCTTCTTCCCTTCATATGCCTCTTTCAGAGATACAATTTGATGTAACTTGTGGTCTGACTTAATGCAGATCTGACAAACACACATGTTGTCAGTCTTACAGAACAGCTCCAGAGGTTTTTCATGTTTCTTACAAATAAAGTCTTCCAGGTTCTTTACAGGGTTGATTAGTTTGTGTCGTTTTAATGCTGTGACTCTCTGATGAGGCTCCAGGTGAGACTCACAGTAGGAGACTAGACACACCAGACAGGACTTCAAGGCTTTGAGCTTGGTCTCAGTACAGACGTCACAGGAGACTTTATCTGGTTCAGCAGGTTCTTGGTTTGTGCTGGGAGCTTTCTTCAGTTGCTTGGATTTCCTGAACTGATCGGCCATCTCAGAAATGAAAGTATTGACAAGGACCTCTGGTCTCTTACAGAAGATTGTTTGACACAGTGGACACTGACACACATCACTAGTGTCCCAGTAATGTGTGATGCAGGTTTTGCAGTAGTTGTGTCCACATGGAGTGCTGACTGGATCAGTGAACACATCCAGACAGATGGAACACAGGAACTGCTCTTCAGACAGGAGAATGCTGGCCATGTCTACACACAATGAAAATAAATAAAAGGATGAATAACTTCTCACAGCTAAATAGTAATGAATCTGATTGGGAATAGGGAAACAAAAGCTGTCAGACAGCTAAAAAGGCATGCACATCCTGAGCCATGTAGGCTGGGTGCTGGACTAAAGTTAGTTAACAATAAAAGAAAGAAAGAGTCCGCACACCAAATTTGATGTTCCCAATACTTTAGTAGTTACTCAGGTGACGTTTCGAGCCTGGTGGCTCTTCTTCAGACCTTCACAGACAAGTGATACCAACATTTTTATATGTGTGCAGAGATCACCCACACCTGTGACCCATCAGCCAATCAGTCCCATCAGTGTCATCAACCAATGACAATGACATAGTATATGTAAGTCTTAAATTGTACATCATACACATATTGCATACATAAAAACAATACAAAAATCCTGTTGACCCAAGATATGACATTACACATATACAAAAGGACTCAGGCCAAAGGCCATCATACTGCTACCTAAAGAGGCGCCTCTTGTCTATAGTAAAAGTAAATACCTCAAAGGACAAAAAACCTTTTCATACACAATCAAAACAAAAAAACAACAACACACATGAGAGATCACTTAATTTGGAAAAACAACCTGGGTTAACCCAACAAAGAGGTACTATAGTATACATAGGTGTATATATATGTTACAGTATGTTCAAGAAACCAGGAAAAGTTGTCATGGAGCACTCGTTTTGACGTTCACCACACACTAATCACCACCAGATGGCGACGTCAGCCAATGGATAAGAGAGTTACGTCACGCTTTGAACTCGCCGCAGACCGGAAGTGTAGGGAAGGGAGTTTGGGGGGGCAAATCTGCCCTTACCAACATGTTGCGCAAAGACATTGAGAGAGCCATTAAAGAACACTGGTACATCATTGATACAGACCCGTTTCTCAAAAAGTGCTTACCAAACCCTCCCCGGGTGGTACATAAGAGACCCCCTAATTTACGCAACATGTTGGTAAGGGCAGATTTGCCCCCCCAAACTCCCTCTCATTTCCTGAGTGAGATTCCATCAGGTAACTACCCCTGTGGCAGGTGCCAACAATGTAATTTTACACGCAAAACTAACTCGTTCAATCACCCACATACGGGCAGAAAGTATAACATTAGAGGTATCATCACTTGCTCTACACAGCTAATGTGATATACATGTTGAAATGCCCATGTGGCCTCTCATATATTGGGAAGACAACAAGACCTTTAAAAACACGCATAGCTGAACATCGCAGCACTATCCGCAATAATGTTATCACTAGCCCAGTGGCTACACATTTCAACAAAGTAGGACACACTGTATCCATGCTCAGGTACACAGGGATCGAGTTAGTACAGACTCCACGTAGAGGGGGAGATGTAAATAAGATGCTTTTAAAACGGGAACTGTTTTGGATTCATACTTTGCAAACATTAGCTCCAAAGGGTCTAAATGAGGACTATGATATCAGACCTTTCTTATGAGGACAGCTTGGGTCTCTGTGGGCGTCATACCTAGGGAAAAGAGATAGGGGGTGCAAAAAGACAGGGGTGCACTCCTGTTTTGGTACCTGTTTTGTGTATATATATACACCTATGTATACTATAGTACCTCTTTGTTGGGTTAACCCAGGTTGTTTTTCCAAATTAAGTGATCTCTCATGTGTGTTGTTGTTTTTTTGTTTTGATTGTGTATGAAAAGGTTTTTTGTCCTTTGAGGTATTTACTTTTACTATAGACAAGAGGCGCCTCTTTAGGTAGCAGTATGATGGCCTTTGGCCTGAGTCCTTTTGTATATGTGTAATGTCATATCTTGGGTCAACAGGATTTTTGTATTGTTTTTATGTATGCAATATGTGTATGATGTACAATTTAAGACTTACATATACTATGTCATTGTCATTGGTTGATGACACTGATGGGACTGATTGGCTGATGGGTCACAGGTGTGGGTGATCTCTGCACACATATAAAAATGTTGGTATCACTTGTCTGTGAAGGTCTGAAGAAGAGCCACCAGGCTCGAAACGTCACCTGAGTAACTACTAAAGTATTGGGAACATCAAATTTGGTGTGCGGACTCTTTCTTTCTTTTATTCTGATTGGGAATAGAGCATTAAATAAATAAAACAATAATGTTGATAATGATATACTACAGGCTACTGTACTTCCTGGAAACCCTACAAAACAAAACATTAGACTGGGGAATTTCTAGATACAGACAGTTACAACTTGATTCTCAGTTAATGAATATTAAGCCCTTATCTGCTGTACTCACCTTTTCACTGTGTTCCTAAAAGCTGTGTTGGATGAATGTTTTGTAGCCTAGAGCTTGTTGTGTGCGCTGCCTCAGTTTCACAGTTTTACTTTCATTTCACTAGATTTGCGTCACTGAGAAACTCCTCCTTGTACTGGAGTTGTTAACCCTTCACATCCTCCACTAGTCTCTGTCTACTGTCTCTTTCCATCCCTCTCCTCATCCTCTTTATCTCTAGAGGGTAGGCCTATGCGCGTGAGATCATCATCATACCCAGAAGTTATGCGGAAACGCCTACTAAGTGCCAAAAAACTACTTTCTGCCATTGACAGCCCATACATCCAAAAAGAAAAGTCTTATCTGATTGCATTAAATAATGTTAAATTACGTTATAATCACTTTGCCACTCACTTTGCCACTCGATTTTCCATTCACTTTATGCATGCGCATTCTGGCATTCATATGTTAGCCCATATTAGGAACCCTAAACCTTAAAAAACAGGATAATATTTCAAGTCATGTAATTATGCTATTGTATCTAGTGAATGTAAATTCATTTTGCTGTTGTTGAGACTCGGTTCCACAGATAAATATTTTGAAAATAGCAAATCGACAAGCTTGTAGAGTAGATTGTCCATTTTGAAATGCTTTGCCTTCCTCTGATATTATTTGACAATTTGCCCTCACATTTGCTGGTTGGAAGGAACTGGACATTGTGGACTTTGCCTCATTTATAGCCTGTAGTGTAGACGTATCCTCCTACATTGGAAAGGCCCAAACCCACCCTCCACCACCTCCTGGCTCAAATTTCATTCATCTAAGAAGGTACTCCAGAGGCTAAATGTCCAATTTTTATGACAGATGGCAACCAATAATCACGTTCATAAACATCCTCTCCCTTGACCCAGACTGATCCTAAAGAAAGGAAATGCTCCTTCTCTGAGCCTGAGGTGAGCACCTCAGATACTCTGATGCTAATCTTTCCCCATTGTATCTTGGTTATTTATTAATTTACTCTACTGTTTTTTTTCCTGCATTGTTTTCCTTTTCTTAGTTGTTGTGAATGTTTTTTTTGTCATTCAGTCCTGTCTGTGCTTTGTCTTGTCCTATAAAAGTGAAAAAGATTCATGGTGATATGTCAACTAGCATAACCATTTATTCTACAAAGTGGCCAATGTTTCACCAGTTTTTATAGTAGTCTATAGGCATATAGGTTTTTGACCTACCCAATGGTACTTTTCTTTTCGTATTTTTTTTTAGGTATTAAAAATGTCCTAAAAGTCCTCAAATTGCTTGACCCCCCCAAGGTTGTGAATTATCCCATGATGATCATGGCCATTTAATCTCAAATTTAGCTTCTGAATGATTGAACATAGCCATGCAGTGAGGGGTTGGGCGACAGGCCAGATAGCCTATAGGCACCAAAACCTGGCTTAAATTGGCTGTTTATCTCAGAATAAAAAATAAATAATAAATTTATTCTTAGGAAAATAGTGGGGAATAATGTCAAGTAGGCTATGGTGATGATGACGCATCATTATCAGACCTATTCATTTTAATCTTAAATTTAAATCCCCAGAATGACTGGCTATCACAGGTTTTGTGGCAATTTGTAGAAATATTGGAACTTAAAACGTAACTCTAAAATTGTTAGACCTATGTAGTTGTAGGCCTATTTGACCTCAAATAATAAAATATAAAATAAAATGTAAAATAAATGATTAATAATAATTAAAACCAAAGATTAGATTGTGACAGTGTTCTCAGGGGTCCACTGAACTGGTTACCGCCTGCCCACTAATTCGTTGATATTGATCGCACCTGTTTGCGCCATGGCTCCAGGGTTTTGTCAACTTTACTTGTGTGGGAACCGTATCACAGTCGAGACTCGAGAGGCATTTTTAACAGTTTGCAGGCTGTTTTTCTTTTCAACCAGCATCGTCGTAAATAATCTCTTAAATAGGCCTACACTGGTCTCGACGTCAAACCCATTTCTGTCTTTAGGCCAAGGCCTACACATTGGACGCTTTAATCCCTACAATTTGACGTCGGTTGTACGAATGGATTTAAAAAGTAAAGCTCGACAGGTGCTGCAGACTTGCACCCTACTCTTCTATAGGTAAAACCTATGTGTATTGTTTTTAATGTGACGCCAGCCTGCTCTATTATGTTAAAAGGATAACACAAAGTCATGAGGGATTGTTTGCATTGTGGTCCTGACTCTGTCCTGTGTATTCAATTCATCAGACATCTTGACATTAAATAAGAAATTATCATAAGAAATCATAAGAAAACAAGTGGGGATGGGAGTCATTCCAGGTGTCTATGAAGCCAGAAATGCTTCCCCATCTCTTTTTGATTGATTGAATATTTACTTTATTAAGTTTACAATAATAACACAAATTACATTTCTACAACCTACAAAAGAATGCTAAAATTATTAAACCCAAGAAGCACTGTGGCTTGTTTCCATTGGAGTCCTGTGTGTTCAATTCACCTGCTGCATAGACACATAGACCTAGCCATAAATTATAACTCATGTAGAGAACTTTTATTGTGAAAACGTCTTCAAAATAAAAGCTTTCTGCAGGAGTTATAATTTATTTCTAACATAGAACCTACATTTAGTAAACAACTTATGTTCATATATTATATAACTGTTACCCATAAATAATTCAACTTTGGACAAAACATGCATCGTGGCCATTTCGTACTTTACTGTTTAAAATCTTTATTTTGGCCACCTTTGTTTTGTTCTTCAGAAAGACCCCAGAGGAGGAGAACGACGACAAGGTAGTTGAAGAGGTCCACTCATCCAACATTGAAAATGCAACTCATTTGCCCCACCTATCCAACATTGAAAATGCAGCGCATATGGCCCACCCATCCAACATCGAAACTGCAGCGCATATGGCCCACCCATCCAACATTGAAACTGCAGCGCATGTGGCCCATCCATCCAACATCGAAACTGCAGCTCACACGGCCCACTCATCCAACATAGCTGAAGCTCACGTGGCCCACTTGTCCAACATAATTGCAGCTCATATGGCCCACCCATCCAACGTTGAACCTGCATGTCACAACAACTTGGCCCACCCGTCCAACATTGAACTTGCATGTCACAACTTGGCCCACCCGTCCAACTTTGAAACCGAGGCTGAAATGCACAACATTCAGCACTTGGAGGTCCCCAAGTCGACCAGTCCAGTCCAAAGTCACGTGGTGGAGCGAGCGCACACCGGCGGCGGCTGGCTGCTGTCCGGCATCATCTGCGTCAACACTCTGATCCTGGGCTGTGCCCTGGTCACCGGCAGCGCCTTCAACAGCGTGGCCATCACCGCTGTCCACCGGCAGATCTTCCTCATCGTCCTCCTCCTGCTGACCATCCTCTGGATGCTGTTCTACACGATCTTCACCTTCCCGAAGAATGAGGCCACGCACGACGACCCCCATGCAGGTCCTGTGTGGCTCAGAGGTGATGGGCTCTTTTTATTATGGCTGTTTCTTTTTTATATTACATTTTTTGTAACCCATTTTTCACCCGGTGTCAATTATCGAATGTAATCCTGGGCGCTACACTCCCTCTGCCAACCTGGGTAGAGCAACGGACCTGACCTTAGCTTCCTTCTATGCATGAGGAGTCCAAGCCACTTCTTTTCACCTGTCCGGTTGGACATAGTGCGTGGAAGGAACACGTTACTCCAACCAGTTCCTTTTCCCTCCATCGGGAACCCCGACTGGCCAGGGGGAGGCAGCTGTATAGAGCTGGATTACTACCAGGATTACTGCATGTTTTTTGTGAGGGTACCTACCCTAGGGGACACAGGGAGAACATGCAAACTCCACACAGAAAGGCCCTTTCGCCAACCCCACCTACGGTATGGTGGGGTTTTGGCTATTTTTTTTACTACAAGAACTAAGCAAACCTTGTCTGTCACGATTGTCATTTTACTTTTTCATTTCAAATTGCGATTAACGGTTTTGTTTTTCTGAGCTTGTAGATCGGGAGGTACGCCACAAGAAAATGATCAAGTTCACTGTAAAATTACAGGTTATGGAAGGTTCTGGGTTACCCATAGTAGTTGAAAAAAAGAGCCATCAGGTACAGTTGTAGTTTGGCTTTTCAAATACAGTTTATTTTAACTGAGTAAAATGAACACTTGCAATGCACAGTGTTTACCACTTAAACCTATACTTTGTCTTGGGCTTTTTACACTCTACACCAAATCTCTTAACCAAAAATAGCTGACCTACAAGCTTGTAGATAAAGCTATTTTCGTGGAATTTCCGCTGAATGTTTGCCAATTAAGACTAGCCAGGAAGCCAGGAATAATGTTTGTTTACCTCTGTTTTGCAGTTGGACTCGTACTTTTTGGCCTTCTCAGTTTGATGATGGACATCTTTAAGATCGCCAACAGCGTGGGCTACCTCCATTGTGATTCTGCTGTGACGGTTGCCTTCCCAGTAATACAAGTTGTATTCTTATTTGTTCAGGTTGGTGCAACTGATAAAATTACATTCTGTGTAACAACACGCTGTGTAAGAACATAACTATTGACTGCAGGATGTTTGGCTCAATTTGGGAAACAAACAAACTTGTTTGCCTTTCAGACATACTTCCTATGGGTTCATGCGAAGGACTGTGTACAGCTGCATTCAAATTTCACCCGGTAACCTCAGCTTTTGAAAGCATTTCTTCTCCACCTTTAAGGCACACTTCACCTTTTTCAACCTTATTTTCATTTGGGCTTTATAAAACTATAAGCCACTATAAAACTAACATTGTCTACTCACTGTATGAGGTGGGAAGCAGATGGCTTGGGAATTTATTTGCTGATTACATCAGCAGGGGCTTTAATAACTTAAACCCCACTTGATTGACCTGGGTCTCCGAGGGGTCTGTACTTTGCACCCTTCTTTTTTCCCCTCTACACCAAATCTCGCCAAAAGACACCTCACAATAGGGGTGGGCGATATGGAAAAATACAATATCACGATATTTTTCCAAGCTGTATCACGATACACAATCTTATCACGATCACAGGTCTAAATTGACCCTTAAAGTATGTAACTCTTGACAGTATACAAAGGAAACCATTCATTTGTATACTGTCAGAGTCTTCTGTTCGAATCTGCATTCGAATGAAGGCAGGAAGAGACTGGTTTACGGGGCTAAAGAGGGAGACCTTGCCATGAATCCTGCAATGGATCTGCTGTATTAACAATTCAACAGGATTTTGTAATAAGGCTCTCCCTCATTGTATCACGATATATACGATATCTCTGAAAAGGCATATCGTGGAGACATTGTATCGTCTCCACAATATTTATCACCATATCGCCCACCCCTACCTTACAACACGTTGAAGCGTTATGAGCTTGAGGAAAATGAGACGCTTCCAGAATAGGACACTAGGGTTCATGTGGCTGAATTAGTTTTCAGACAGGAAGAAATGCATTTTTTGCCATGTTTAAAATGTTCCTATTAAACATAGCTGTGGACTCATGTTCCCCCCCTCTTGTAAGGTGTGGTCTCACTCTGACTATCTCCACTAACTTGGTGCTGTGGATGGCTGCAGTTACTGAAGAATTGATTCATCAGACTGAAATTCCTTTACAAGGAAATGACACAGACGCCTATGATAGAGGTAGGGAAACGTGATTCATTTGTAGCAAAGTGGCATAGTTTCTTGACTGGTAGCACTGATAAAGAAAATGACAACCAGCTAAATCATCTTTTCCCCTCCTGTTTTCCCCAGCCAGTTATGGAGATTACAAGTGCACTTGTAGTCATTCTGCATGTAAGGTCTTCAAAGCGGCCTACTACTACCTGTATCCCTTCAACATTGAGTACAGTCTCTTTGCCTCGGCTATGGCCTATGTCATGTGGAAGAACGTTGGCCGCTATGTGGATGACCACCACGTCACCCACAAAGTCAAGTTCCATGTCAAGAACATCTACCTTGTGGGACCTGTAACAGGAATTCTCCTTGTAGTGGCAGGTCTGGCAGCCTTCATAGTGTACGAGGTCTACGTATTGAAAGACGACGTGGAGTGGATTAATCATGCGCTGTCGATTTACTTCACAATGAATATAGTGATCGTAAGCCTGATGTCCGTCTCGATGGTGCTCGGCTGCACCATCTACAGGATCGACCACAGGGAACACATAGCGGAGAAGAACCCGTCACGCACCCTGGATGTGGGGCTGCTGATCGGAGCGTCTCTCGGACAGTTCATTATCAGTTACTTCACTATCGTGGCTGTGGTGGCAACCGGAGCTGAAGGCTACCTGAACGGCCTCAACCTGGGCTGTGCTCTGCTGACCGTGATCGAGCTCGGCCTGCAGAACTACTTCATCATAGAGGGCCTTCACCGGGAGCCGTTCTACGTGATACAGGAGGCAGCGCTGCACACGAATGCTCAAGCTTGCCAATGCAACGGAGAGATGAGCGTTGATCCAGAGGACGAAGAGAGCCCGGCTCAGACTCGGCATGAGCTCAGTTGGAAGAGACGGGTGCTGAAGGAAGTCTGTACCTTTTTACTGCTTGGTAACATAATTGTAAGTTCCATTGTATTAAGGTTTAATGAAACCCAGATAAGATAAGTTAACTGTTATCGAGTGGACAAGGTTTAATGATTAAAGCTGGACCGCTCGATAACAGTTCACTTACCTAATTTGTTGCAAAGTGAGTCTTTGTGCCTTTGGTCTGTTAATATCTTGATCATGTCTCCTTTCTCTTTTCTCTTTGTACTAACAGCTCTGGATCATGCCTGCATTTGGTGCGCGTCCTCAGTTTGACCACTACCTCGAGTCAAAATTCTACAAGTTCACCATGTGGGCTGCTATTGTGAATATTGGACTGCCTTTTGGAATCTTCTACCGCATGCACTCAATTTCAAGTCTCTTTGAAGTGTATATGGGTGTTTAAATCATCCTCATTTTATAAGCCTTTATTTAAAAAATAATATTTAAAACTATTTTAATATAATTTGTTATTTTCTTTTATTCAACTATAGCAATTTGTTTTAACTTAAGTTTGCAACTTTATTTTAAAATGTTTTTAACTCTTTGACAGCAATAGCCATTTGTTTTCTTTTAACTTTCTTTGACAACTATAGTAATTTATGTCTTACGGGGAAAAAATAAACTTTATTTGTAGGGGAAATTCACTAAAACACTTCCGGTGACATTGTCACTCTTAATTCAATATTTAGAAATCTAGAGGTGTATATTAATTTGAAGTGCACTGCCGCCTATTCAAGACCATTTCACTTAAAACTCCACGTTCATCTGATTTTAATAACATCCATGAATCTCTTGACCAGTATAGGCCTAATGAATGGGGAGACCTTGATATTTTTCACTATTTGATTTTCACTGACTAAAGTCCTATTTATTTTTTTACAAATTCAAGTACAGTACTAAACATGAAATGTTAGTACTTACTATTGTTAGACATTTCACGACAATTCATTAGAATGACTGGGATGGGAAGCCACTTATCAAATTAATATACATGTCTAAATAATATTGAATCAAGCAACTTGACCAAGCTGTTTGGGATGCACACAAATCAAATTAATGTCTAAATATTGAATCAACTTCAACTATAGCCATTTGTTTGAAATGACAGTAATAAATGCATATATGTTTTAAGTCATCTTGTCATTAATTTGATTAGTTGTCAGTCTGTACAGTGTTTGGTGTATTCCCAAATATTGCATACATAATTATATTTATAAATATTTATTTTCATAATAACTAACATCAGTCCTACAGTCTCAATAGGAATTGGGTGATTTTAAACCTTGTATCTGCTGCTGCCCATTATCATATTGTCCTTGCATAAGCAGGGAAATTAGAATAAAAAGAAAGTAGTGAATTCATGTCAAGCATATAAGTAGCCAACTGTAAGGATTATGGAGGTTATAGTTCTCCCAGAGCATTTTTCTTCTCCTTTTAATACAAAATACTGGGAGTATTAGTAAAATACTGTTTTGTTATATTGGGTGAGCTAGGCCGTTATGGGGTTAAGACATACCAAAAGTCTTAATGAATAAATATTAGTATCTTAACTGTAGTTGCAGGCTGAAGTTTTAATTACATAACTGAATCAGACATTCTGCAGTATGACAAGGTGATTGTATGAGCTTTGTTGATGTGTTTCCAGTCTACTATGGTTGAACTGTAGTGCCCTCTACTGTTCTTGGAGGAAACTAACAGTTTTCAAAGAATCATTGTCCTGTCTTGCCTACTGGAGTATACATTTCATACAAGGGGAATTCAACCAAAGCCAAAAGCAACCAAGGAGGGAATAGGAAATGTAATACTTTAACAATCCAAATGGCAATTTGACTCTTTAAAAGCACTGTGGTAAAAATAAATGAATGCTTTGGAATATATTATATTTTCATGACAAGATAAATTACAACTTTCAACATCAATAACATTATATACAGCATACTCAGAAGTACAATTTAAGACAAAACAGTCATTTACTGTACACATTAAAGTAAATATAGTCTGTATAGTTCTCATTTCTCAGGCCTGCAGAGTTACACTGTTCGAAAGAAAATACAACAATAGATAACATGAGTTGAAGTTCACTTTAAGCATGGCAAATACGTAAGAGGTAAGACAACATGTATCAAACAGCAGTCGTGTCATGCTTCCATTAGAAAGCACTCAAAGTCCAATGAGAATTTCACAGCCATTTCTACACTGGCTGGAGAATAGGCTAAACTGTTGGAAAACAAACACCTCATCTCAGTGCTTTGACATTCTGTGGTCTTGAGGTCTTCAGGAACTGCATAAACACCATTGTTCGTGTTTACCGAATATTCCAACAGGGCCTCATCAAATTCGGGGAAATCTCGCTTTTTCGCACATCATTTCGACAACGGAGGTTGGAGGTTAGGGTTAGGGTTGGTTGTCGGAAAGATGACTTGTAGAAATAGCGACACGCTCCCATCAAATTCCTGTCTTCTGCAGTCTGAGAGGTGTCTCCACCCCGGCCATCCGTTGTACCTATGTCGGCTGTGCATGGAACTAGCATTATGATGGATGGTCTTCATGAGGCAAGTTGAACACTGTGGTGTTTACTGTGGAACCAGCAGATATGAATAAAATAAAAGTTGCCCGGAGCTGAACCAGTGTAGTTTTCAGTCTGTCTACATCCTCTGGATCTCGAACAAGCGCACGTCAGTGTCATACCAGATGGGAGGGTCCACGTTCCTATAAAAACATAGAAACAGATCTCAAGGATCAGGAGAATCGGTAGTGATGTATTCACTTATTCTAGTACAGGTATAAACAGCCTACTGTACAAGCAAGAAATAATACATTTAAAAAAAGTAATAATACTGGATGTAGTGAAGATACAATAATTATCCTATATATGAACTATATAAATGACAGAATGGCAGCTAAAGCTACCTCTTAAGATATGGGTGGGCTGTGTCCAAAATCAAAGCTACCTCTTAAGATATGGGTGGGCTGTGTCCAAAATCAGAAACTCAATATATGAGGGATCCAGATGTAGTGGACTAGTGAACTCATTAGCATATTTTGGACACTACTCTGGTCGCCATCTAATTGCGTCTTCGATGTTGCAGTTAAAACGCCAGCGAGTGCTGGCTTTTGGAGCAATAAATATATTGCATATAGTACACTATATTGGGGAATAGGGCGGATTTCGGACACAGCCATGATGATATCTTAAGCAGCAGTGGGAAATACTGTGCATTAATGTATTTGCAGGTGCACTGCTCAACTCACCGCAGGTAGACGACACCCCACATGTAGGTCCGGAACCACATGGCAGTGCCCGCGTTGGCCTGATACTTTCTGATGAGGATTGGGTGAGGAACTGGTAGGAGACCCACGAGTGTGCCATGCTGGAGAAACTTAAGAATCTCCGATTCATCTGTCAAACCCCTGGAAGAAAATGTAATTCACTGTTTGACGAGGTTGTCTGAATCACTGGTTCTCAAAGTCAAGTGGTGGTTCTCTGGGGAACCCCAGGAATCAAACGAACGTTAGAGGTCGGTAACTCAGAGAGTGTAAAAAATGTGTACACTCTCAAATGTACAATGTACTGAGATTGAAAAGATGAGTGTTAAAATGTTTTCTTTTACAGCTTTATATCATTCAAGCGATTTTAATTTCAGTGGATGGGGGCATGTGCCATGTGTACAGGTGGCTGAATATGTATTTTTAGACAATAAACCGGCGATTTCTTTATTACTATTTCTAAGTCATATCTGCCCATGAAAGATTGCGGTGCATCTTGGGAATGGGCTTATTGTGTCTAAAAAGACCTATTTAGCCACTTGTAAGCATGTCCCCAATCACTGAAATCTAAATTGTTAAAATCGCTAAAACGATAGAAAGCAGTAAATGAAAACATTTTAACACTCATCTTTTCTTTTCTCTAATTACAATCTAAAACATGAACCCTTGTTGTAAAAAAAAAACAAAGTTGTCCTTTAAATTAACTGAGATAGATAGGTGTCCCAGAGATACAAATCATATCAAATGGGATTACGCTGCCTAATGCATATGAAACTTGGGGTCCTTCAAACGAAAAAGGTTGAGAATAACTGATTCAGTCAGTGTAGTAATAATACTATATGTCCAAGGCAGGTCTTCCCTGAGTTCCCTCTGTTGACCAACAACAAACAAACCCATTTCCTTACTTGTCGATGCAGATCTTCTCCAC